>NC_044018.1:29779824-30079824 GCF_900496995.4 Aquila chrysaetos chrysaetos | reverse complement strand
TCCCCCCCACCCAGGTAGACGTGAGCGGGGTGGTGCTGGAGCTCCCGCAGGGCGGCTGCCCCTGGAAGGAGCACGTCTTCAGCCTGGAGCAGGAGCTGGCGCTGCCCGACCCCCTCCAGCTGGTGCTTTTTCCCGACCGCAGCGGGCAGTGGCGGGTGCAGAGCGTCCCGGCGGGGCCACACACCTTCCAGAGCCGGTGAGACTTGTCCCCTTGCTGCGTCCCCCAGCCACAGCGGTGTGCCCATGGGGGCAGGTTTTCACCTGCCACCTCCCTCTGCTCCCCTGCAGCCTCCCTCTCCCCGAGCCCTGGCGAGGTGTCCGGGACGAGGAGCTGTCCCAGCTCACCGGCATCCCTGGCTGCGTCTTCGTACACGCCAGCGGCTTCATCGGAGGCAACCGCACGCGGGAGGGGGCGTTGGAGATGGCCCGGCGGACGCTGGCGCAGCGGCACGGGGGGGGGAGCGTAGAGCAGATGAGCCCCCTCCCATCGTGGTCACCCCAAAAGGGACCCCTTGCTCAGTGGGGGGGATTCCAGGGACTGCTGCTGGGGATGGCTGAGACCGTCCCTGCTCAGCACATGGAATGGGATCGCAGCGGGACGCTATAATGGCACTGGCTGGCTGGGGGGGGGCCAAGCTGCCCCCGGGGGCATCACTGCTCCCAGTCCCAGTGTTGGACTGGTGCGAGCCCAGTCAGAGCCTAAACCAAGAGACTTTTTGGATTCATTTCTCTGAAGATTGTCTCCATTCCTGTTGTGTGTCTGCTGCTGATGGGTTCCCAACGCCAGTAAAACCCAGTGCGTTCCCAGTGCGTTCCCAGTGCGTTCCCAGTGCGTTCCCAGTGCGTTTGCTGTTCAGGCAGTGGGGCTGAGGGGGGGGTGTTGAGGGGTCCTTGGGGTGCAGAGCAATGTGGGCTTGCAAGGGGCTGTGAATTGGGGTGCAGAAGCGGGTGCAGGCATCATCCCCCCCCTGCACCCCTCCCTGTACTGGGAGCCTGGGAGGGGAACCCAGGCATCCTGCTGCCCCCCCGCCGCAAACCCATGCAGCTGGCAGTGCAGGGGGGGAAACACAGAGCCCCCCCTCGCTTCCAGCCTCCTGTCGCAGGGCGATGCGGGCAGCCTGGCTGCTCCTGCTGGCACTGGGGCTGCCTGCCCGCCCATGGGGTTGCAGACGCCTGGGGGGGGGCCCCACCAGTGCTGCCCCCCACCAGCAGCCGCAACGAGACCCTGGGGGGGCACGGACGGCCACGGGCGCCGGACGTGGTGGTGCTGGTGGCCGTGGGTGGGTGGCTCGGCGCCATCCTCATCTACGTGGGCCGATACGTCCGGAGGAGCCGAGCTGAGACCCGGTTGCACCTCGAGTACCTGCGGGCGCTGCCCTGCGAACCACCCAGCCCCAAGGAGGAGGAGGAGGGCGAGGAAGAGACACTCAGCACTGTCCTCTTAGGCGCCGTGGACACGAGCCATCACCAGCAGCAAACCGTGGAGCCCCGGGGGCATGAGGCCCCCCCCCCAGACCTGCCGCAGCGGCTGGAGTGGGTTCGTATCCCATTGTTTTCACCCCGTATCCTCGTGCCACCCCCATCCAGGCTCTGCTCCCCGCACAGCCCCGCTGAGGGGCTGGCTGCTGCTGTCCTTGCCCCTGTGTGGGGTTTTCCCTGCCCTGTGTTGGGGCTTGGCTTTGGGGAGGATTTTGGGGGTCCTGGGGGTGTTTGTGGAGCCAAGGGTGTGGGGCTGAGCAGGGACCTTCTGCTCTCCCAATCATCTCTGCGCCCCAGGCTTTAGCAGAGCTATTACTGCGTAATCCCAGGGATTAAGCACGTGTAATCCCGGGGTTTAACCACGCTGCCCCCCTCCAGCCTCAGCATTAATCCCTGCTCTGGGCAGGGGGGTGGCCCATCTGCCCCCCCCGCAACCGCTTCAGCGCTGGTTGGGCTCACGCGGGCTGGCACGTTCGCTGCCTGTCTGCAGCCCCAAATGGGCCAAGTTTCGGTTTTTATGGACTCACAGAGTTTTTGGTTCACTTTGGGTGGTTCTTCCCACCCTCAAGGCAAAGCCCAGAGGCTGCGCTTGCGGCCGAGGACCCCTCAGCCCCCTCTGCCCTCACCTTTCCCCTTAGGGCAGCAGCTCTTCAACCCCAAAACAAAGCCCCAGGGCCCATGGGCTGCAGAGGGCTGACACCCACCAGCACTGCAGCACCCCAACATTGCAGCAGCTGCCTTAATTAAAACCGATTTAAGGCACAGGGAATGGATGTTCTCTTGCAGGTTCGCCCCCAGCTATTTTTGACATGGAAAAGCAGCACTGGAGCCCCAGGAACACACACAGACCCACGGGACTTCAAGAACTCACCCCACACAAAACTTTCAGCCCCCCCAGCACAAGGAAAGAGCAAGGCATGGAGAAGGTGAGGGGAAAAAGAGCCAGTTTTAATCTGTACAGCACCAGCCCCGTGAGCTGTGAGACCCTGAGGAGGTATTAAAGGCACCTGAGGTCAGGCTGTGCATCCCAGGAGGAGGATCGAGGATGCAGAGGGAGCGTCCTGGCACCGGCTCTTCAGGAAGATGCCGTTGTGGACCCAGATGTTGTCACAGCTCCAAGATGGGCTACTCGCACACGCTGGTGCTGGCTATGACGGGGCTTGGGCTGGAGCTGGTGCAGGGGACGTGGGCACTCATGAAGAAGAAGGGGATGTGGCTGATCTTCCCCGTGGACCAGCACTGGAGGGGGAAGAGGATGGGAGGAAGCAGATGAGTACAGGACACAGCAGGGGATGACAGTACAAGCATGACCCTCTTGTCTTCCCCGTGATCCCAGCAAGGACACCTTCCCCACCCTCTCCTCTCCACGGGGACACTGTAGGGAGGTTTTTCCACCTTCCCTGCTCTGCCACTGGATTGATCTCCCTCAGGGACAGTGATGGGGAGCCCCAAAAACTGCTACCAAAACTGGGGACTGCACTCACCACGGTCAGGAGGGCGCCTTTCTTGAAGCAGGGGTGGAAGGCGATGAGCTGGGGCTGCGCGCCACACTCACCCCGCAGGAAACCGCTGCAGGGGAAAGGAAAAGCCAGTTACAGCACGACTGTGGGGCAGTACTTGGTCATACCGCCAAAACGCAGCACCTTCAGGGTAGCTTGTGGTTAAGCGGAGATGTTTGGGCCCTGCTGGGATGCACCACGCAAGGGCAACCTGAAGCAAAGGGTTTTGAGGTGGATAATGGACAATATGTCCAAAACATAACTGATTCTGGGGTAAAAATGGTGACACTGCCTGAAGCAGGAGCACAGGGCAGCAGCATCTCTCTGCTCCGAGGTGGGTCTGCTCTTCCCCACCATGCCCCGGGGGACTGCTGGTATGCAACCAACTCAAAACCAACCCAAAAATGCGCTACTACGCACCACGGCAGGAGCTCAAACACGGGGCTGTTGCGGGTGCGAAACACAGCAATGACCGTCTGGCTCTCAGGAACATCAGCATGCCCTGCAGGAGGGAGAGAGAAGGAGCAGTAAAGCCTTCCCTTGTCTGAGGGACAGCACGGGCACACTTACGGGCCCCCTGGCACGAGACCGGGGATGTGGAGGTCAGGTTTTTGTGGGGAGCAACTGGAGGCAGCTGGGCACTGCAGAGACAGGGGCAGGCAGACACCAAGATGGGGGAAAGCTGGCTGAGGACTGCGTTTTCCTCACACAGAGGCAAGCAGGATTCTGGGATGGGGCTTTTCAAAGACCTCTCAGTGATTTAACGCTGGCTCCGAGGTCTCAGGTAGCTAGGTTTGGCCGAGAAGGGTTTGGGCAAGAGATGAGGTGACTCCTTTGGAAACACCCCAGCCTATAAGGCGTGACGTGGGGGCCCTGTCTCTCCAATATGAAGGGTATTTTCCATTCCATTGCAGTTTCTGCACGGAGATCCTCGCAGGACCTACCTGGAGGTGCAGAGGACAGGGGGGGACAGCTATGGGAGTCCTTGTACCCTCAGGGTTTCCCCCCACCTGGTTTCTTCCCCACCCAGCTTTAAACACAGCAAAAAAACCAAGCTGCTGAGTTTGGGCCCAGCAGCTTCAGCTGTCTCCCCGCCAGTGGCATGCAGGGAGGGAGCCCAAGGCAGCAGCATCCCCAGCACCATGTTTTGGTGTTCCCTCAAAGGTCCGCTTTGTCTCAGAGCGGGGCCCATCCAGGAGAGCCTGAATGGCTCAATTATCCCAAGGGCTGCTCCTAAAAAAAACGGAGCCAAGAGGCCCAGTCGGGCTCCAGGCGTAATGTGGGCACTGTGGGAATGTGGAGACCTTGCAGGGGGGTTGGGAGAGGTGATTCGTCCGACTGGAAGTGGGCAGGGAACTCGGACACATCCCTCTCTGAAGGATACAGAGGAGCAGAGTCACGGTGAGGAAGGATGGAGGGTGGATGCTGCCTTCCCAACCTGACTCCTCTCCCCTGCAGGGTTTGTGCCCCTTCTGCCTGCTGGAAGGGGGATTTTCAGGCAAAGCCCGGCACTGGGGCAGGCAGGGTGGAGGCAGCACCTCCCTCTTACCTCTGATGATCACTGCGAGTCTCTCACCGGTGGGGTCCCACACCATGGAGTGGATTTCTCCTCCAATCCTGAAACCAGCACGAGCAGCAGTGAAGTACCCCCCTCCAGCCAATGTCCCCAGCACCTGGGGGCTGCTGCCGAGGGGGGCACAGACCCCTCTGCATCCCAGGTGTTGCATTAGGGCAACGGGCGCAGCCAGACCCACCTCTCCTCCCCGTAGAGCGTCTCGAAGGTGGTCTCAGACAGATCTGCCACGATAGAAGCTGTTTTTGAGCCTCCCACTTGCCCTTGCATCTCCCCTGAAACAAACAGCCTGGTCACTTCATGTCTCCTGCTTAAATTACTGTGTGGGTCATCTCACTGCCCTAAATCACACTTTTATTTCCAAAGTGATGCAGAATTTCTCTCTGTTTCTTAGAGCAGCTGTGGGGCAACGTGCTGCTAGCCCGGTATCATCTGCCTATGTTTGGGGTGGAGGACAGGGGAGGTTTCCCTTCCACAAACATCAGGACCGGCCACCTCCATGGAAAAAAAGCCACGCAAGCTGGGCATTTAACCCGCTGTAAAAGTTTCTCTGCAAACCATTTGTGACTGCAAACTCATAACTGTGAGCGAGAAGCAACGTGAGGGGGGAAAAAACTCAACCCCACAGAGATTCTGTGCTTTGAGAGACCCCTGAGACACTCTTCCCACTGCGTGTCCTGGCTTTGCCGGCCACTGTCCCAGCAGGCTGGAAAATGCAGCTAATAAGCAAAAAGCCCATCTGGCCAAGCTCAGCCACAACAAAAAGCAAGAAGATCGCTTGGGGACCAGCCACCGGATCTTGGAAAGCTTCGCCTGGGTGGTCGGCTCAGGCAGACTCACCCCTGTACTCCGAGAAGGACAAGGAGTAGATGACGGACGCACCCAGCACCGTGAAGAGCAGTCGGCTGCCATCAGGGCTCCAGCACCCTGTCTGCGGGACACAGAGCCACGTTAACACCCGCTACCCAGGCCAGGGAGGTGGCAGCTTGCAAGGGACTTTGTGGAGCCAGCTGGAAATGGGGGGCATTTAGTAAAACACAGTACATCCCCCCAAGGCTCTTAGAGGCAACCTCTGCCCCGCAGGTGTGGGAAATGTCCCCATACTACCTGGCAGCGTCCTTTGATAGTGGGCCACCGCTCACACGTCCACATCTGAGCTTCCCACACTCTGCAAGAGAGACAGACAGAAGTGAGCGGGCCAAAATCCCCAAATCTGCGCCAATTCTGCTGCTCTGAGAGAAGCCCAAGACATCAGACCTGATTACCCACACATTTTTTCCCCCCACATCAGATGCAGTAAGAATGGGAGCAGTTAGGACACAAAGAATCCAGATCTGCTTCGGTTTGGAGCAAATGAAAAAGATAATAAGGGCTGAAATAAAACATCTCGCAGGCAGGGAGCTCACCTGAACACTGCGGAGGGAGCGGCTGCCAGGACCTTGCTGCCATCGGGTGACCAAGCCAAGTAAGTGACACCGCCGCCCCCAAACCACTGCAGCTGGACGCAGTTTTCAGTGGACACGTCCCACACCTGAAGGAGGGGACAACGAGGAGGATAATGACACCGGGACCTGAACTCTGACTGGGTAGTTAGCACAGCTTTGGGGGTGGTTTTGCGTGCATTAGGGAATACAGACTGATGCTTTCAGATCTAGTTCAAATTCAGGATCTGCCTAATTCATCCTCCGAGGAAATGCTGCCCGTCCCCAGCAGTCTTACAGCCGAACCGTCCCTTGGTGACCCCATGGTGGGCTCACGGTTCTGGTATCCCAAAGGCAGCACCCCAGGAGGTTCAGCCTCTTACTCACCAGCATGGCCGTGTTGACCGGTGATGCTGAGAGCAGCAGCTCCCCGCTGGGAGCCCATGCCAGGCTGGTAACGGGGCTGTGCCCCGGGTAGGACAGCACCTGAGCGCAGCCGGATGATGGTCTGGAGGGAAGGAGAGAGAAACCACCGCGGTCGATCGTGAGAAGGGCTGGCCCACGTGCTGCTGAAAGCCAGCGCTTTGTCTGCTGGCGGGATGTGCACCTGCCTGGCGTCAACCCAAACGGGCTCGCAACAACCCATGGAAGGGCCGGGGAGATGCGCGGGGCTGTCACCTGGTGGAGAGGGAGGTGGGATCCAGGTGCCACACCAGGACGCAGCTCTGGCAGGCGACAGCAAGGATGGAGGCACAGAGTGGCTTCCAGGCCATGGCGGCCACATTCCTCTGCAGGCGATGCTTCAGCGAGGGGATGGTGGCACTGCCGGAGAGGAGGGAATCGTGACAAAAGGAAAAATGGGGGATCAAGGGTCCTCACACAGCCTGAGCTGGGCCACGGGCTGTCTCCCAGTGTCCTCTCTCCAGCTCTGACCACACTGGGGGCCTAAAAGCATAGGGTGAGAAGTAGGGCATGTGCCCCACCGTGACCTGCTTCCCGGGGTGGGGGACACAGGAGATCCCAGCCAGGTGACACCAGCACCGTGCAGCAAGCCAGAGCACACCTCATGCAATTAAGCGCCGTGCCCCGTGCTGCCCACGGCCCGGCCCCGGGGTGGGAGGTGGCACTTGCTGGCTTGAAATCCCAGCTGGGGGAGAGTGCCTCTGCAGGGAGGCGCGGGGAGGGCTGCAGGACCAGCCGGCAGAGTCTTCTCCTGAGGAGGGCTTTACATGCACTGGGGGAGCAGGGAGACCTGGAGGAGAAAGGAGACTCAATGACACCCAAGAGGCTGCTCTGCCTGTGACGGCAGCCAGGCTGTGTGCCACCCGGGGTGCCCCCAGGAGCTACAGAGCAGGGAGGGAAAGGAAAACCAAAACTTAAGGCCAGAGATTTTCGGAGATGTCCTTGCAGAGCTCTGGCTACACAGCAAGAGGTTCTGGGGACAGACAGTGCCAGTGAGAGCAAAGCCCAAGCGAACACCAAGGCAGCGCAGGGCAGAGATGGAGGAGGAATCCTCGGCACGTGCTGGAGGTGGTTGCGAGAGGGCAAAACGGGGAGCAGGGAGTTCTGCGGAGGCACTCCCTGAGGAGCAGGGTCTCCCAGGACATGGCCAGCAGTGCTCAAGGAGCGGCCCAGCCCTCACCTGTTGGAGTTGTAGACCCGAATGGAATCATCCAGAAGAGCCACGGCAAACTTGCTGGTGTGGGGGTGCCAGGCAAAGGCCCGGATGGTGCAGCCGGCCCTGGAGGGAGGAACGGAGCAGGGTGAGGCACGCCAGCTGCCACACCGGTGTTCCCGGCTCAAGGCAGCGGTGATGGGTTCTTGGGCATCAGGCATGACCACCTAGCAGCCCCCCAGGGCTGACAAAGGCAGTTCCCAGAGTCACCAGTAAAATAAAACTTCCTTTTTGCTGCTGAATGGGACCATTTTCTCTGATAAATTCCCTGTTCCTGCCAATTACTCGCAGGGCTCTGCTGAGGAGCTGGTTAACAAACAGTCTAGGGTTGATATTTGGAGGAATTTTCCAAGCACTGATCTAGTTTAATGCTGTTTCCTCCACATGCAGTGCATCGGGGCATGATTTGCCTCTTCATCATTGTACACAAACTGGGGCAGCCAGAGGCAATGGGGAAATATTTGCCCTAACATCTCTCTAATGGGGAGGCTGAACACTTAAAAAATGGGGTGATCCTGTCCTTGTACCGCCACCCGCTTCGCTCAGCTCCACAACCCTCTTTCGTAGGGTTTTACAGACACCCACGGACAACAGTTTCACAACACACAGGACTCACCAGTCCACCGCCTGGGAGAACGCCGCGATCATGTCTTCGCTGGTTAGCTTTGGGGGAGAAGAGTTAACACTGAGTTGGCAGTGCACATGAGAGCAGGAGCTGCCTCTGGTGCAGCAGTGAGGACCCCCCCGTATCCAAACACCCCCTCTTCCTTCTCCCCCCACCTTGATTTCGGTCTCTCTTGGAGCACTTTGCTGTTCTAATGCCTTTCCAGCACCCATTCTCCTCCCTTTGGCAAAGGAAACCTGCAGCATTTGTAGCTGGGCACCACCAGGAGAAATATTTTGCTGTGTTTTCAGCTGAGAAGCACCCACCCGCCATGCAAACCAGCCCACTGGCGCAGGGTCAGCGTCGCCGGACATGCTGCATCATCCCTGCCTTCCCGAGCATGAAGGTTAAGCACCAAAAAGACTCACTGAGAGGTGAGGGAACAGGGAGCCATGCAGTGAGGAGAGCCAGTGGCACACTGCCAGCAGGTACCTTGAGCCCGTCTTCACCCACTGCAGCCCTGTGGAGAGAAAAGGACCATCAGATCTTCCGTGGTCTTCAACGAGAGGCCCGACAGGCGGAGGAAGCACAGGCAGCTGCGACAGGCAGGGACAGGCATGATGGAAAAGGGGATGAAGGGAACCAAAGGATCAAAGTGAGATCTGGAGAGACCTGGGAGATCTCCAGGTCCTCCCCGAGCAGCCCAGACTCACCTTCCTCCTCGGCGCTGGCGATCTCTTTCAGCACCCCGCACAGCCCCACGTCCCGCCTGCAGTGGAAAGCTTGGTCAGCCTCCCTCACCTCGTGTGTTGGTGATGCAAAGCCCAGGCCACCTCTCTCCCCATCCCCTCAAAATCCCCCTCAACTGCTGAGAGCCCCCAGGGCCTCCAAACCAGCTCTCTCCTCAGCTGAGGGCACTTACCCCAGTCACCAGTGACTGCTGGACCTGCCCCCAGCTGCGCTGAGCTCTCAGCTATATTATGAACCCCCCCAAAACTCTCTCAAGAAGCTCAGACTGGGAGCAGGTTGTGGGTTCCCACTGCTCGTGGGCGAGAGCTGAAGGGGCAAAGAAGCCTCTGCCATATTCCAGGGTGAAGTGGCTGCAGGACAGGTATGGGGAAGGGGGTTTGAGGGCAGATTTTAAGCGGACAGACAGCTCCCAGCTTTGCCTCCCGCAGACTTGGCTGTTTCTGAGGGTGGAGGGGACCCCCCCGCACTCACCAGGCACTGAGGCATCCCTTCCAGAGGGACTCGCGGTGGTGGATGAAGGCCGGCTGGGTGCTGTGCTCCAGCCGGCTGTGAGCCTTGAGGGTTTCCTTGGGCAGGCTGAGGACGGGCAGGTCTGCCAGCTGCGGGCAGAGAAACCGTGTGGTGAGCGAAGCAGCTGAGCTCGAGGGGGGGGGTCTGGGGGCAGCTGGGAAAGGACCCCCCACCCCCCAGTTGCAGAAAGCAAACAGCGATGTGATAAAAGACGGGAAGCAAAGATGGAGCGAAGGGATGAAGAAACACCCCAGGTGTGAGCCTGCCTCCTTCATGGCTGAGGGGAACCTCTGAGGGGGGTGAGGAGGAGACACCCCCAGCAGAAGGGGCTGAAACTCCAGTCACGGGGGGGGGTGTCAATGCGTTACCCTTGGGGTCTGGCGGGGGGGGGGGGGGGGGTTCACCTGGTTCTGGAAGGTGAGCTGCTCATGGAGGCGGCCGCAGACCAAGCTGTTATTGACCTCGTAGAGGGTGATGTCGCCGGGGGCCGGCGGGGGCGGGAAGAGCGCTAAGGAACACATCCCGCCGCGGGGCCTGGCGGGGGGGGGAAACGGGCTGAGGGGCTGAGAAATCCCCCCCACAGCCCTCCCCCCGCTAAGTCCCTGCCCAGCAAAACCTGCGAGCAGCGAGGGAGAACGCTGAGGGGGAAGGAATCCCCCTATTCAGCCCGAAGCCGCCTCCTCAGCCCCTCACACCCCCCCCTCAGGCCCGGCCCCGGGGGCCGCCATGTCGCCCCTCACCCGTTCCGAGCGCGCGGACGGGTGCCGGCGAGGGTCAATCCCCGGCGCGGCCGCCTTCGCGCGCCCCCTGGCGGCGCTGGGGGGGAGGGGGGGAGGAATTAAAGGGGCCGCGACCCCCCGGTTCGAGCACGGCGCGGGGCGGGGGGGGAGACGACACGGACGGACAGACAGACAGAGAGACAGACACACGGCGGGTGGGCACCCCTCCCTGCCCGGTCTGCCTCTGCGGTGACTGCGTGACTCGTCTTGCCCTCTGTAGCGGACCCCCCACCCCTCCTGTGAATTGGGGGCTCCCCCCACTGTAAAAGGGGGTGATAAATTGGAGGGTGCACCACCATCACCCACCCCTTGCACCCCCCCCCCCCCCCCCGCACCTGGGGGTGTCCCGGGCACATCATGACCCTCCCGTGCAGGGTCCCGTGGGGGGGGGTGCTCACTTCCATGGGTGCCCCCCCTGGGCATGGGTCCCATGGGTGCCTGTGTCCCCCACCCTGTATTTGGATCTCGTGGGTGCCCATGTCCCCTTCCACCCCAAACTCAGGTCCCACGGGTGCTTGGGTCTCGTGGGTGTCCATGTCCCCCTCCACCCTCAGTCCCACGGGTGCTCATGTCCCCCTCTACCCCAAACCCAGGTCCCACGGGTGTCTGGGTCTCGTGGGTGCCCGTGTGTCCCCTTCCACCCCAAACCCAGGTCCCACGAGTGCCTGGGTCTCGTGGGTGTCCGTGTCCCCCCCCCACCTCAGTCCCATGGGTGCTCATGTCCCTCTCTACCCCAAACCCAGGTCCCACGGGTGCTTGGGTCTCGTGGGTGTCCATGTCACCCCCCACCCCAAACCCAGGTCCCACGGGTGCCCACATCCCCCCAGGCAGGACAGTGGGTGCTGCATGCGCCCCCCCCCCAGCCCCCTCACCTTGGAGTGCTCCCAACTCCTCTTTTTGGGCTCTCAATTTCCCTTCCCCTCCTGTTTTCGGCTCATTTTTTATTATATTTATCTCTGTGTTTTCCTTAGCGGCCGCAAAAGTTATTTTAATTTTTTCAGGATATTAAATAAAGGCTGCGGCGGGGGGGGCTGCGGCGGGGGGCCCTGCATTCCTCACCCGTTACGGAGCGAGCGGGGTTTGATAGGAGACAACGATTTGGACGGCGCCGACATCAGAACCACCGCAGGGCTGGCGTGGCCTCGTGGCTTCCCTTCCCTTGGACCCGCCGGCGGGAGCTGAACCCCCCCCCCCGCAAAATTAAGCCCCCCCCCCCCCCCGCCTTGGGATAGCGAGGCAGGGAAATCTGGTGCTGCTAAAGGGAGGGTCCCCACTGGGGGTTTGGGGGGGTCGTTGGATGGGTTTGGGCTCCGTGGTTTGGGAGGCTCCGGGCGGTCGAGCCCTCGGTGGCCGCCGGGTCGGGGTTTGGCTCGGGGGCGCACGGCTGGATGCTCTCGTTGGCACTGGCCCACCCACGGCGAGCGGCAGCGGGGCTGGTGGGTTCGGAGGGGGGGAATACCCCGAAAAGAGCAAACCTGTGTTGGGGGGGGGGGGGGAGAAGAGTTGGGGGGCTATGGGGAGACCTGGCACCCGCCATCCCAAATTCCCCCGGGAGCCATCCTGGGGTCCGCTCTGTCACCCTCCGCGTCGCGGCACTGGGCTTCAGCCACCCTGTTGGCACGGGGAATACCTCTGTGCCTCAGTTTCCCCTCCCTGCATGGGGGGACGGGGAGGGGGGGGGAGCAGTGTGGTTCCCCCCCCCCCCCCCTCCCTGGGGACACCTGGGTCCTGGCCAGCTCTGCGGAGCCGTGGCCACCGTGACTCAGCCCGGGGCTGGCACACGTGGCCGGGGGGTGGCACCCGGGGCCCCGCCACGCTGGCACGGGGACCCACTGCCATCCCCGTCCCCCCATGGGGTGGTGGGTGCCAGCAGCCGCCTTCTTCCCCCCCCCCCCCAACTTTGTGCTGGCGCAGAAGCCCGTTTCCGCCTCACTTTGCCTTTTTCCGTGGCTTTTTGGTGGTTTTTTTTTTTTTCAGAAAAGCCCCAAACCGGGGCTGGGCGCATCAAAGGGCTGGCAGGAGCCCAGGGCAGTGGTGGGGCGGGAGGGGGGGGGGCAAGGAGGGGTGGGGTCCCCACCAGCCTGTGGTGCCTAAAATTGGGGTGTCCTCGGTAACACGTGGCCCCGCCGCGTGCCCATGTGCTGCCACGTGGCCCCTGGCCGCGATGCTGCCGTGGGGAAACTGAGGCACGAGGCAAGGCTTGGCTGTTCCTGTGCACACGCGTGTTCCTGTGCATGGATGTCCTGGGGGGGGACACGCATGCGTGTGGCTGGCCAGGGTGGGCATGCAAGGCCGGGGCACACGCGTGTGCGGGGTGAGGCTGGCGTGATCGCCGCTGCCACGTGGGGATGGAAGAGTCCCGTCGGGTGCCCGAAAGCGGCTTGGGGCGATCCCCGAGCCTGGGGACATGGGGACACAGGGACATTGGGCTATGGGGACATTGGGCTATGGGGACATGGGGCTATGGGGACACGGGGGGCAGAGGGATATGGGGACCACGGGGCCGCGGGGATGTAGGGACATGGGGACACCAGGATGTGGTATCACGGGGACACAGGGACATGGGACAATGGGGTCCTGGGGACACGGCTATGGGGACGTGGGACCATGGGGTCCTGGGAATGGGGAGAGACAGGAAAAAGGGACATGGGACCATGGGGACCTGAGGTCTCGGGGCTATGGGGACAAAGGGACATGGGGCAACAGGGTCCTGGGGACAGAGGGACGGGGGACCACAGGGGTATGGGGCTGTGAGGAGCCAGCGGCGTGGGGCTGTAAGGGATGGGGGACAAGGGGACAGAGCTGGATTGTCCCCAACCCTGCTCAGCTCCCACCACCCCTAGAGAGGGGGGGACAGAGTGAACGCGAGTGGAGCCACGTCCCCTCCGTGCCTCAGTTTCCCTTTGAGCACTGAGCAGCAGCAGAGGAGGAGCGTGGGAGGAAGGCAGAGCCCATCCCTGTGATGAAGCTGCCTGGCCTCAGCCCTGCTGGCGCAGGAGAACGGGGCACGGCTCTGCTTTCACGCCTTAGCAATCCCTTTATTGCTTTGGGGGGGGGGGGGGGGGGGGGGGGGCAGCCAGGAAAAAGGAGAGGGGGGTCCGTTACATTAGTGCCTAACGAACTTGGCGTGCTAACGAGGCCGGAGGCGGAGGAGAAGGGGCGAACCCTGTCCCTGAGCTCTGTGCGGGGGCGCGAGGCGGCCGGTGAGGTTTTGAGGGCAAGAAGTTGGGGGGGGAGGAGAAAGGGGGGGGGGGGTCTCACCTTGACACCCCCCCCAGTGAGCCTTAGAGTGCTCGGAGACCCCCCGCCCATAATTTAAGACATAAATTATAATTGCTAACGAGGAGCTGCCACTAGCCCCGGGGTGGGGGGTGATGCGGGGGTTGGGGGGGGGGCAGCACCCCGTAATAAATATCCCCAGCGGCGCAGAGGAGGATGAGGATGGAGGACGAAGGCTCAAATCTCCAACAAACTGCCAGCCTCGGGACTACCGGCATCTTTACCGGGAGAAGCCGGAGGCTGCCGAGGAGAAGCGGGGGGCTGCTCCCCACCGGTGCCGGGGGGGGGTTTGGGGGGTCCGGCTTCAGCGTGGGTCTTCTGATGCTTGCTGAGATGATCGCTACGGGTAAAACGCTTGCTGCAAAGGAGACACGTGAATTTTTTCTCCCGCGTGTGGGTACGGACGTGCCGTTCCAGCTCGTCGGAACGGGTGAACCGTTTGCCGCAGAAAAGCCAGTTGCAGACGAAGGGACGCTCGCCCGTGTGCCAGCGCAGGTGGGCCTTCAGGTGGGACGCTTTGCCGTACACCTTCCCGCATCCCGGAATGTGGCAGCTATGAACCGGCTTTCGTCGGGATCCTCCCGGACCCCCCAAACGCTCCAACTCTTGGCAATTAGGACAATCGCAGGCCGGACGACCCCCTAACGAACCGCCGCGTGGTCCCTTAGGGGTTTCGCCCGGGTTGGTTTTAGGGGTGGGGGGCGCGGCGGGGTTACTGGTGTAGGGCGGAGGGTTGAGAGCCCCAAAATCGGAGCCGTAAGTGGGAAGCGGGGGGCTGAGGGTGGGCTGGCCCTGCAGCGAGCCCTGCAGCCCCTCGGCGCCTGCCGGCCCCCCCAGCCAGCCCCCGTTAGGGTGCACGTCCCACCAGGAGGGTGCTGCCGGCCCCGAGCCCCCCGGCAGCCCCCCGCCGATGCCGCCCTTGTACCAGGAGCCGTAGGGATGCGGCATCTCCAGCGAGGGGTAGACGCCCGGCAGGCAGTCGCCCGGCGGGTGTCCCTTGGCCGTCACCACCACGGGGGCACCCAGCACCTCCTGGGCGCCGGTGGGTGCCGGGAAGGGGTGGCCGAAGGGGCCGTAGTCGGGGCCGTAGGGACCGGGCGATGCCTGGGGGCTGGCCGAGGGCGAGAGCAGCCCCGGGGCGCTGGGGAAGGCGGCCGTGTAGGAGTCACCCATGGCGGCGGCGGTGGCGGGGGGACGATGGGTGGGAGCACCCCGAGGTGGTGGGGTCGGCGTCAGCGGGGGCACGGGGCCATGGTGCCTGGTGGCCTGTGGGAAGAGGGAGATGGGTGTTAGGGTGCTGGGGGGAAGGAGAGAAAGGAGGCGGGGGCACCCAGTGCAATGGGGTAACTAGTGCTGGGGGGCACCCGGTGCAATGGGGTAACTGGTGCGATGGGGCACCCAGCACTATGGGGCACCTTGTATTGGGGTATCGAGGACCATGGGGCACCCGGGGCGATGGGCACCCAGTGCGATGGGGTACCTGGTGTGATGGGGCACCCAGCACTATGGGGCACCCTGTATTGGGGTATCGAGGACCATGGGGCACCCGGGGCGATGGGCACCCAGTGCGATGGGGTAACTGGTGCGATGGGGCACCCAGCACTATGGGGCACCCTGTATTGGGGTATCGAGGACCATGGGGCACCCGGGGCGATGGGCACCCAGTGCGATGGGGTAACTAGTGCTGGGGTGCAGCACCCGGTGCCGTAAGGTGCCTGGTGCAATGGGGTAACTAGTGCTGGGGGGCACCCAGTGCGATGGGGTAACTGGTGCAATGGGGCACCAGCACTATGGGGCACCCTGTATTGGGGTATCGAGGACCATGGGGCACCCGGCGTGATGGGCACCCAGTGCAGTGGGGCACTCAGCCCCGTGGGGTACCCAGCATCGTGGGGCACCCAGCCGCAGGCAGCACCCGCACCCCGGCTACACCCAGCCCCGCCGTGACACCCCGCACCTCCCTCCTCACCTCACCACCCCCCCGGTGCTCCCCAATCCCTCGTGCCTCAGTTTCCCCCCACCTCCCAGAGCTGAGAACACCCCATCTCCACCCCAAGAGCAGAGGGATCCTCGCAGGGGCTTCTCCAAGGGCTAATAGCAGGGTTCTGCCGGCGGTGGTGGGGGGCCCCCCTCACCACCGCCCCCCAGCCTCCCCCTGCTCCCAATCTCGACTCCTTCTGCCTTTATGGCCTTTTAATCAAATTATACTGTGGCCTCCCCCCTCCCCGGGCGACTTCCTCTGCTTTTATGCCCTTCATGGCTTTCAGCTGCCGCGGGCTGAGACTGGGCGTCATGAGCTGGTCCCCCCCCCATCACCCCTAGTTTTTCCCTTTATTTTAATTTTTTTAAATTTATCCCTCCCCTTCACCCACTTTGTGGCTTTTCCAGCTTTTTTTTTTTTTGGGGGGGGGGTGTCCCCCGCCTTTTGCCGTGGTTATTGCGCCTATTTTTAAGCCGGCCCCGGCCGCGGCCACAGCGCGCTCCCGGTTTTCCAAGGATAACAAGGGCCAGGCCTGTGCCCCGGGAACGCTGCCCTGCCGCGAGAGCCGAGGTAATTAAAACCAGGGCGAGCGTCTAACGGAGGCACGCTTAAAATAGTGTAAACCTCCCATAAATCAGCTCCGCTTGCGCCGGGAAATTAGGAGCAGGGCAGGCGCCCCGGGAAGCCAGGAGCTGCGGGCTGAGAACGGCATGAGCTCGGTGCATGAGTGGCTGCTGCAGGGCTGCTGGGGGGGGGGCGACAGCTGGTGGCTTCGTGGCTCTGCGTGGCCTCTGCTGTGTCAGGGACACCGACCCTTCCTGCATTCCCCCCCCCCCCCCCCCCCCCCCCCCCCGCTCTGGAGCAGCTACCCGGGGTGGGATGGGTCCAGCCCCTGCTCTGGGGGTCCCTGGTCCACAATTCCCAGTCCCTTGTCCTTGATCTCCAGTCCCTGGTTCCCAAATCCCAGTCCCTGATCCCCCAAGTCCCCAGTCCCTTGTCCCCCAAACCCCAGCCCTGTCCCCAGACCCCAGCCCTTTTTTCCTGTCCCCAGTCCCTGTTCCCCAAACCCCATCCCTGTCCCCAGTCCCTGTTCGCCAAACCCCATCCCTGTCCCCAGTCCCTGTTCGCCAAACCCCGTCCCTGTCCCCAGTCCCTGTTCCCCAAACCCCGTCCCTGGTCCCCATCCCTGATGTGCTGCTGCTCCCAGCCCCGATCCCAGTGGGTGCCCCCCTAGCCCCTGCCTCAGTTTCCCCTGCCACCGTGCCCGTGACCCCCCCCCCAGGCCACCCTGCCAGCGCCCGTCCTCGCTCAGCCCCAGGCCCCCCCTCTCCCTGTCCCGTGACCCCAGATGTCCGGGACACCCCATCACCGGGGGCCCTGGCTCCCCCTGCTCACACGGTGGAGCAGTGGGGGGACAGTTTGGGGTGAAGGTGGCACTTGGCACCGTCCCCATGTCCCCGTCCCCTCCCTGGGGATGGCAGGGTGTGGGTCCTGCTGGGGTGGGGGACACCAATGTGTCCCCTGTGGGCACAGGGACAGTGGCGGGGGGGGGGGATCAGGCCCTGTACGGGGATGGGGGACGCCAGGTCCCCATCTCCTGGTCCCCACGGCTCCCAGGGACCACAGTGGCCTCTGGTGCCAGCCCAGTGTCCTCCCAGGGACCTGCCCGTCCCAGGGTGGCCCTGTGCCAGGGACAGACGTGGCCCCATCACCATGGCTTTGGGGACAGATGTGTCCCCCCCCCAAGGGGTGCCAGACTCCCGGGAACGGACATGTTCCCATCAGTGGGTCAGGGGGTGCCGTGGCCCTGGGGACAGATGTGTCCCCATCCCCAGGTCGGGGCGGGGGGGGGCAATGGCCCTGGGGACAAACCTGTCCCCAGCGCCAGGTCCTGGGGCACAGTGGTCCCATCCGCTCGCTGCCAGCGCCCCGGGGTCCCCCAGTGCTGCGGGACCCCGGCGGGTCCCTGGGCTGGGTCTTGGTGGCCCGTGTGGGGGTGGCAGTGGTGACAGGGTGGGGCTGGGGGGGACGGGGACGGGACACGACACCCGTCTGGAAAGAGCCACAAAGTCCCAGCACTGAAAATATCCCTGAAGCCACCAAGCTGGACGCCTGGGTCCTCTCCAGGCCAAGTGCCATGGGGGGGGGGGTGTCCCCCTTCCCGGGGGGGTCCCATATCCCAGGGGACCCTTCCTGACTCGAGGGGGGTCTCCTTTCCTGGGGGGGGGGTGTCCTGTCCCAGGGGGATCCCCCATCCTGAGAGGGTCCCGTATCCCGCGGGTCTCCCCCATCCTGGAGGGGGTCCTTGTCCTGGAGGGTCCCTGTCCTGGTGGTGGGGGGGCCACCCTCCCCAGAGGGTCCCATATCCCGGGGGCGTCCCCCTTCCTGCGGGGTCCCTGTCCCGGGGCGGGGGGGGTCCCCCATCCCAGAGTGTCCCAGCCCCGGAGGGGCTCCCCCCCGTCCCCCGAAGGTCCCTGTCCTGGCAGTCCCGTACCCCGGGGGGGTCTCCCCTCCTCGTGGAGCGGGTCCCATATCCCGAAGGGTCCCTGTCCCGAGGCGGGGGATGTCCCTCATCCCGAAGGATCCCTGTCCCGGGGCTCCTCACCGCGCTCCGGGGCTCCGCGGGTCCGGGGATGCCGGGGATGGGGACCGGCCGCGGGGATGCGGGTGTCCCGGGGTGCCGGTATCCCGGGGTGCCGGTATCTCGGGGTGCCGGTGTCCCGGGGCTCGGTGCGGGAGGGAGGGAGCTCCGCGGCGGCCGCCCGCCCCGCTGTGCCGCTGCGGCGGGGCTGGGCCGGGCCGGGACCGGGGCCGGGGCCGGGAGCCCTGCCCCGAACCGCCCCTCGCTGGGGGGGGGGGGGGGAGAAACGGGGGGGGGGGGGGGTCGGGGGAAGGGAGGGCAGGGGGAAGGGAAAAAGGGAAAAGGAAAGGGAAAAGGAAAGGACAGGAAAAGAGGAAGGGAAAAAGAAGGAAAAGAGTCTGAGCAAAAAGAACAAGGAATAGAAAAAGGGAAAGAAATTAGGAAAAAAAGAAGAGATAAGGAGAAGAAAGGAAAGGAGAAAGGAAAAGAAAAAAGATTTAAGGAAAGGAAAGAAAAAGAAAAGAAGGAAGTAAAGAAAAAAGTTGTGAAGGGAGGAAGACAGGGAGGCTGAAGGCCGGGGGAGGGAGGCGGGGGCTGGAGGACAGGGACAGGGACAGGGACGGGGGGCAGGAGGAGGGGGGAGAGAAGGGGAAAGGAGAGGAGTGGGGAGGGGGAGGGAAGCGCAGAGGGGCTGCACTGGCAGGAAGGGGAAAAAGGAAAAGGGAAAGGAAAAGAGGGGAGAAGAGGCTGGGGAGGAAAGGGAGAAGGCAGAGGAAGGAGAGGGGGAGAAAGGGCTGGGCGGAAGGGGAAAGGGAAGGGGAAGGAGGGGATGAATGGGAAAAGTGCTGGGAAGGAAAAAAGGAAAAGGGGGAAGAGAGGGATGGGAAAGGGAAAGGACGGGGGAAAGGGAAGAAAGGGACAAAGGAGGAGGGGAAACCTGGGGGCACCCAGGGGCTCGTCAGCCTGTCACTCCAGGATCTGCGGGGGTGAGATGGGGCGAAACCACCCCAAAACGGTGCCAGTGGGGATGGAGCAGGGATGGAGATGAGGGTCTGGGATGGGGGGGACAAGGGCTGGGGACAGGGACAGGATAGGGATGGGGACAGGGTGGGGACCAAGGAGGGATGGGGCCAAGACAGGACCCAGGATGGGGATGGGATGTGGTTGGAGCAGGGATGGGGACGAGAGGGGACCAGGGTTGGAACTGGAGGGACCAGGAATGGGGCTGGGGGAGCAGGGATGGGGACAGGAGCCAAGGATGGGGATGGGGTGGGATGGAGCTCGGATGGGGCCGGGGGGGCCAGGGATGGGGATGGGGATGGGGGAAAGCAGGGAGGGAATGACTTGGAGGGGCAGATCTGGGGACAAGGACAAGGGACACTTGCATGGGAGCATGATTGGGGACAAGGACACGAGTGGCCCTGGAGATGGGGCTGGGGATCCCCCCATGCCTCAGTTTCCCCACTATGGGGGAGTTATTCCAACCACTCTTTTTTTCCCTCCCTTTTCTTTTTTCTCCCCCTTCCCCCCCCCCCCCTTTTCTTCCTGTTTTCCCCTTCTCTTTTTTATTTTCCCCCTTTCCTATTTTTTTCCCCCGACACGGCCGTTTGGGAGCCAGCGGGGCCCTTTCCCAGCCCTGAGTCAGGGCTTTCCGCTCCGGAGCCGCCGGCGCCGCGGCCGCCCGCCGAAGGCCGCAACCACCGTCCCCCCCCCCCGCTTCGGTCCCCCCCCTTCGCCAGGGCTCCCACTGCCCACAAACTGGGAGCAAACTGGGACGGCCGCTCCATCCCTCCTCTTCCTCAGCCGGCGGGGTGGGGGCACCCCGTGGGCTTTTTTGGGGGGGTCGCAGGGGTTTGGCTCCCACCGACGTCAACCACGAGGGTTTGGTTCACCGCGGGGCGAGGGGGGGGGGGAGTTGGGAGCCTCCCGAACGCCTGGGTCCCCTAGATGGGGGTGCAAATTGGGGTTTGGGCCTCCCGCCGGCTTAGGGGTGGCGGGGACCCCCCCGTGTCCCCCGGGACCCTTCAAAGCTTGGCGGTCGCCCGCCGATGGGAGCGGGGGGGGGGGATGCGAGGGCTGGCGGCGGCGGGGGCTGATTACAGGGCGGCGCCGGGCCCGGCCGCCCACGGGCCCCACGGCCGCACTCGGGGCCCCCGCAATTACCCGGGTATTTATACCCCGGCCGGACGCCTGGGTTCGTTCGCGGGGGCGGGGGGAGACGGGAGGGGGGGCTCCTTCCCCACGGCCCTTCCTCTGGTTCTGCTTCCCTCCGTCGGCTGTCCGCCCTCCATCCATCCCTCCATCCATCCATCCATCCTTCCATCCCTCCTGTCCTTCTCCCTCCTTCCCTTCCCACCTCCATCCCTCCCTCCTTCCCCCCATCCCTGACTCATTTACCCACATCTATCAGCCCAGTCCAGCCCCCGTGACATGAGTTTTGGGGGGTCTCAGCCCCCATGGCAGGAGTATGGGGGGGATTTCAGCCCCCGTGATATGAGTTTGGGGGATCTCAGCCCCCATGGCAGGAGTATGGGGGGGTGTCGCATCCCCCATGACATGAGTTTGGGGGGGTCTCAGCCCCCATGGCAGGAGTATGGGGGGGGGTCTCATCCCCCATGGCATGAGTTTGAGGGATCTCCGCCCCCATGGCAGGAGTATAGGGAGGGATTTTAGCCCCCGTGACATGAATTTGCAGGGTCTCAGCCCCTGTGGCATGAGTATGGGGGGTCTCAGCAGGATGGAGGTTGCAGTCCCCAGGCAGGGCCGGAGGTGTCCCCATCCCGGTGCCTGTTCCCAGGGGCCGGGGGACACCTTCCCCCCCCTCCCGGCTGTAACCATGGCCCCCCCTGCACGGAGCGCGGGGACCCAGGCGTCCTGCGGTAAGCGCCAGCAGCTGGGCTGGGGGCACCGCGGCCCTTCAAAGGGGAGCGAAAATCAGCCCACGAATCGCTTCCATGTGTGCGCGGGTGGGGGCACTGGGAGTGGGGACTGGGAGTACTGGGAATAGGGACCGGCAGTACTGAGAATGGGGAGTACTGGGAATGGGGACTGGGGGCACTGAGAATAGGGAGCACTGGGAATGGGGACTGGGGGTACTGGAAATGGGGATTGGGGGCACTGAGAATAGGGAGCACTGGGAATGTGGCACTGGGAGTGTGGTACCCCCCCCATAGCACAGTGTCCCCAAGCCCCCCCAGCCTGGTGTCCCCAATGGCACAGTGTCCCCAAGCCCCCCCATAACAGAATGTCCCCATGCCCCATGGCAGGCCGCCAGCCGGGGGACACCGGGGGTGGCCCCACGCGCCCCCACCCCGCTTGGCGGCGGTGGCCACCGCGTCCCCTCTGTCCCTTGACCCCCCCGCCGTTCTCCGGCCCCCGGATGTTTCTCTTGCGGTCGGAGGCCCCGAAATAGCGGCGGCCCCAGCGCGTGTGGGTGCGCCGGCCACGGCGTGCCAGCGCCCGCGGGCTCCAGCCGGCCGCGGGGACGGGGGGGGGACGACGGCGGGGACTCTCCAAGGGCTCATAGTGGGGTTAAGCATCCCCCCCCAGCACCCTGCTGGCTTGGCCTCCCCACCGATGTGGGGGACCGAAGTGTTCGAGTGGCCCCCCGGTGTCCCCACCGCTCCCCCAAGTTCAGCCCTGCTGTGGAAGTGGGGGGGGGGAGATGAGGGTCTTGGGGGGGGCCCATAGGGTCTGGGGGGGGCCTATAGGGCATGGGGGGACCTATAGGGCATGGGGGGGGGACAGGAGGGGACTAGGGGGGACGTGGGGGGTCCATGAGTACAGAGGGGGACATGGGGGGACCTGGGAGGTCCCAGGGGAACATGGGGGACCTGGAGGGACCCATGGGGTCATGGGGGACCCAGAGGGACATGGGGGAAATTGGGGGGACCCATGGGGTCATAGAGGACATGGAGGAGATTGGGGGGGACCCATGGGGACAATGGGGGAGACTGGGGGGGACCCATGGGGTCATAGGAGACATGGGGAAGATTGGGGGTCCCATGGGGTCATGGGGGACCCAGGGGGACATGGGGGAGATTGGGGCAGTTCCTATGGGGTCATGGAGGACCCAGGGGGATATGGGGTACCTAAGGGGACATGGGAGAGATTGGGGGGGCCCCATGGGGTCATGGGAGGACCCACAAGCACCAGGGGCACCTGGGGGGACCCAGGGGATCTGGAGGAACCTGAGGGGACATTGGGGCTGTGGGGATACCCTTGGGGACAGAGGAAGACCCAAAAAGACAAGGGGGACCAGGATGGACCTGGAGGACCTGGAGAGACCTGGGGGTCCGGGGGGGGCTGGGGGGGTCCCCAGGCCCCGGGGAAGCCGGGGCAGAGGTTGCCCCGGGGCCAAGCCGTGCCCACGCCCGTGGTGCTTCCTTCCCACCCTCTAATTATCCCCCGGCCGGGCTGGAAATAACTGCGGTGGCCACGGGGGACAGGCCTGGCCCGTGGGGACACGGGGATGGACCCCGGGGGGGGGGCAGGGACAGACCCCCAGGGTGGCCGGACAGACCCCCAGGCTGGCAGGACAGACCTCGGGGTGACAGGGATGGACCCCAGGTACCACGGAGGAGCCCCCCCAATCTACAACTCCGTCCGTCTGTCCCCCATCTGTCCCCCCATCCATCCCTCCCCCCCACCCCGTTCACCCCCACCCCCCCCTGCCGCCATGTGGCTCTCATTGCGCTGCGGTGCAGAAGCCGCATCAAAGCGGTGGCAGCGGTGGCCGCGGGGGTGGCACTGGGGGCCCTGACCCCCCTCCAGCTGCCAAAGGACCCCCCCAGGTTGCCAAGAGGCTCCCCCCCACCCAAGCTGCCATAGTGCCGTGGGTCCCCCCTAGGCTGCCAAGGACCCCCCCCCTCCATGGCAATCTGGGTCCCCCCCAAGCCCTGAGACCACCCCCCAACCTGCCAGGGACCCCCCCCATGGTGTCCTGGGACTCCCCCCAAGCTGCCAGGGACACCCCCCCGGCCCTGAGACCCCCCCATGATGCCCTGGGTCCCCCCAAACTGCCGGGGACCGTGGTGCCTTGGGTTCTCCCAGGTCCCCCCCAAGCCCTGTGACCCCCCCCAGGCTGCGAGGGACACCCCCCCCCCAGTGCCCTTGGCTCCCCACCCCCGGGCCATGCCCTGTCCCGGTCCCCGTCCCCGTCCCTGTCCCCGCGGTCGGGCCGGGCCTGGCTCGCTCCAGGCTGCATTTCTGCGGTTCCCAACCCAAAATTGCTGGGAGTCGCCCGGCGTCGCCCTGATTCCTCCGCGGCCGCGACCTGCGGGGGGAGCCGGGGGGACGCCCCCGGGGGGGGCCCGGGGGGCTGGGCACCCCAGGCTGCTCCCACTGCCCCCCACCCACCCACCCCAGTGCCCCCGTGACCCACCCCAGTTTCCCCATTCCCTCCCAGACTGGTCCCAGTGTCAGCGTTAACCACCCCAGTGCTTCTGCCACCACCACCCCCCGACTGGTCTGAGCACCCCCATTCCTCATCCCAGTGTCCCCGTTCACTTCCAGACTGGTCCCAGTGCCCCCATTCCTCATCCCAGTGTCCCCATTCACTTCCAGACTAGTCTCAGTGCCCCCATTACCTATCCCAGTGCCCTTGTTCCCCCCAGGCCGGTCCCAGTGCCCCCATTCTTCATCCCAGTGTCCCCATTCACTTCCAGACTGATCCCAGTGCCCACATTCACTTCCAGACTGGTCCCAGTGCCCCCATTACCCACCCCAGTGCACACATTCCTCATCCCAGTGCCCTCATTCACTTCCAGACTGGTCTCAGTACGCCCATTATCTACCCCAGTGTCCCTGTTCCCCCCAGGCTGGTCCCAGTGCCCACATTCCTCATCCCAGTGCCCCTGTTCCCCCCAGGCTGGTCCCAGTGCCCCCATTCCCCGTCCCA
Organism: Aquila chrysaetos chrysaetos; assembly: GCF_900496995.4. Taxonomy (NCBI): domain Eukaryota; kingdom Metazoa; phylum Chordata; class Aves; order Accipitriformes; family Accipitridae; genus Aquila; species Aquila chrysaetos. The sequence continues at coordinate 30,055,794 of NC_044018.1, read as the reverse complement.
GTTTGCCCCATACTGGTCTGCCTCCCTGGCCAGAGCTGAGGGCTCCTCAGTCCCCCATCCTGCGTCCCCAGCGCTAACGCAGACAGTGTGAGATGGGGACAGGGATGGGGATGGGACAGGGACAGGGATGTATGTACATGGGGACGGAGTGGGAATGGAGATGGTGATAGGGAGGAAGGATGGGGACAGGGACAAGGATGGGGATGGGGACTGGGTTAGGGACAGGGTTGTGAATGGGACAGGGACAGGGTTGGGGACAGGACAGGGACAGGGATGAGAACAGTGACAGAGCTAACACAGGGACAGGACAGGGTTGGGGAAAGAGAGAGGTCTGGGGACAGGGACAGGACAGAGATGGGGACAAGACAGGGACACTGACAAGGTTCAGGACAGGACAGAGCCAAGGATGGGAATGGGGAGAGGAACTGGGACAGGACAGTGACATGGACATGGTGGGGGACAGGACAGGGGTAGTGTTGGGGACAGGGATGGGGACAGGAGCAAGCACAGGAAAAAGACAGGGCGTTAACAAGGTTGGGGACAGGGACAGGAACAGAACAGGGCTGGGGACAGGGATAGTGTTGGGAAATGACAGGGTTGGGGACAAGGACAGGGTTGGGGACAAGACTGAACAGGACAGAGTAGGTGACAGGAGAGGGTTGGGGTCAGAACAGGGTTGGGGACAGGACAGGAGAGGGTTGGGGACAAGGCAGAGTTGGGGACAAGGCAGGGCTGGAGACAGGGCAGGGTTGGGGACATTGTTGGAGACAAGGACAGGGTTGGGGGCAGGACAGGACACTGTTGGGGACAGGACAGGGCTGGGGACAGGACAGGACACGAGATGTTTGGGGACAGGACATTGTTGGGGACAGGACAGGAGATGTTTGGGGTCAGGACAGGACTGGAAAGGTTTGAGGACAGGACATTGTTGGGGACAAGGACAGCGTTGGGGACAGGACAGGACGCTGTTGGGGACAGGACACTGTTGGGGACAGGACAGGGCTGGGGACATTGTTGGGGACAAGGACAGGGTTGGGGACTCGACAGAAGAGGTTTGGGGACAGGACATTGTTTGGGACAGGACAGGGTTGGGGACAGGACAGGACTGGAGAGGTTTGGGGACAGGACATTGTTGGGGACAAGGACAGGGTTGGGGACAGGACAGGACATTGTTGGGGACAAGGACAGGGCTGGGGACAGGACAGGAGAGGTTTGGGGACAAGGACAGGGCTGGGGACAGGACAGGAGAGGTTTGGGGACAGGACATTGTTGGGGACAAGGACAGGGTTGGGGACAGGACAGGACATTGTTGGGGACAAGGACAGGGCTGGGGACAGGACAGGAGAGGTTTGGGGACAAGGACAGGGCTGGGGACAGGACAGGAGAGGTTTGGGGACAGGACATTGTTGGGGACAAGGACAGGGTTGGGGACAGGACAGGACACTGTTGGGGACACGGACAGGGTTGGGGACAGGACAGGACACTGTTGGGGACAGGACAGGACATTGTTGGGGACAAGGACAGGGCTGGGGACAGGACAGGAGAGGTTTGGGGACAAGGACAGGGCTGGGGACAGGACAGGAGAGGTTTGGGGACAGGACATTGTTGGGGACAAGGACAGGGTTGGGGACTGGACGGGACACTGTTGGGGACAGGACAGGACATTGTTGGGGACAAGGACAGGGCTGGGGACAGGACAGGAGAGGTTTGGGGACAAGGACAGGGCTGGGGACAGGACAGGAGAGGTTTGGGGACAGGACATTGTTGGGGACAAGGACAGGGTTGGGGACTGGACGGGACACTGTTGGGGACAAGGACATGGTTGGGGACTGGACAGGACACTGTTGGGGACAAGGACAGGGTTGGGGACAGCCGGGCCAGGCGCCCCCGCCAGGCGGCAGCAGAGACCCGCGCCCGGGGGCGGCACCGACCGGCTGCGGCCACTGGGGGGCGCCGGGACTGGGGGGACTGGGAGGAACTGGGGGGGACTGGGATGGACTGGGATGGGACTGGAGGGGACTGCGGGGGATTGGGGGGGGACTGGGAGGGGATTGGGAGGGACTGGGAGGGGACTGGGGGGGACTAGAGGGGTCTGGGAGGGATTGGGGGGGCTGGGGTGCTAAGGGGTGGGGGGCTAATGGGAGGCAGCGGGGTGCTACTGGGATGGGGCGGCAGCGGGGTTAATGGTGTGCTACTGGGGAGGGGGGGCTACTGGAGAGGGGGTCCCAGTGGGGGTAGTGGGAGTGGGGGGCAATGGGGTGTTACTGGGGTGGGGGGTGATTGGGGGGGGGTCCAGTTGGGGTGGGGGGTTATTGGATGGGGTATCCCAATGGGGGATAATGGGGTGGGGGGGGCAATGGGGTACTAATAGGGTGGGGGTCCTAATGAAGGGGGGGGGCTACTGGAGAGGGTCCCAGTGGGGGTAATTGGGTGGGGCTTAATGGGTGGGGGGGCTACTGGTGGGGGGTTAATGGGATGAAGATCCTGATGGGAGTAATGGGGTGCTGGGGGGGGGGGTGAGGGGTGCTAATAGGGGGGGCCCTAACAGGGAGGGGGGGGTGCGTCTAGTGGGGTGGGGGCTCTGCGGTGGCTCTCTCCAGCCCCCCCGTGCCCCCCACCACCTCCCCCAGGCCCACGGGGAGCCTTGTCCCCCATCGTCCCCCCTGCAGTGGGGCAGGATGGGGGCTTGCCAGGCGGGGGGGGGGCAGAAGAAGGAGGAGGAGGAGGCAGCCTTCGCCCCGGAGAGGCGCAGGCAGATCTGGCCTTCGCCCCGTGCCGCGGTGACGTGACGAGTTGGCCAGGACTCAGCCCCGGGTGACAGGATGGGGACAGTCCCCACGTCCCCCCACCCACCTTGTGTCCTGCCCACCGCCAGGCCCGGCTCTTTTGGGGCAGGGGGCTGCGAAGCGCAACCCTGGCAGCGTCACTGACCCCGGGGGACGCCACGATGGGGACAAACTAACCAAGAAACCACGAGTTTGTCCCCTTCCCCGGTGGCATGGCACCGCTGGCAATCCCAGAGGGGAAACTGAGGCACGGGGCTGGGTGGACGCACGCTCTGTGTCCCCGTGTGACACCGCTGCGGGTCAGGAGGGGAAACTGAGGCACGGCGGGGGACCGGTCCCATCCGCGGCTGCTGATGCCGCAGCCGGCGGGACGCGGGCCCGGATCAAAGGAATCGCCGCGTTCGCTCGGCGCAGGGGGGGGGCACAGGGATGGGGACCCCCCGCCTTGGCCCCCTGACGGCTGCGGCGGAGGCGACTTCAAGGCCGCAGCGGGGTCTGGGGTGAAGCGGCGGCCGCCTCCCCGCCGGCACGGGGTTTGGGGGGGAACACACACAAAGCCACCGCTTCGCTCGACAGCAAGGGGACAGCGGGCAGGACGGTTGCCCCCTCCCCACTGCCAGGGTTTTGGGGGACAGGCTGCGTGCAGTGCCGGAGGCAGGATGAGGGGCTGTCCCCAAAACCCACCAGCTGCAGCGGCCGGGGGCGGGGGGGTTTGGTTTTATTTCTCCTCCCCAGGGCGGGGGGTCTCTGCTCTTCATCCGGCATTGTTTTAATGACACTGGGGGTTTGCAGGCGGCCGGCAGGGCCGGTGCCGCGGCGAGAAAGCGAAATAAAACGGTTCCGCTGGAAGCGGGGTGAGGTCGCGGTGAGCGACGGCAATTTTCCAGCTGCGGGAATGAAGGGAATTAAGCCAAAAAAAGTGGAAAAATAAAAAGGTCACGGGGAAGACGGCATCCGGGCGGCCGGCAGGGTGCCGGGCGAGGGGCTCGCTAGCCTCGGCAGTGCCTCCAAAATCAACAGTGGGGTGTGTGGGGGGGTGCTGGGGGGGGGGGGCTCCCCACACCGTGACACACCCCCCCCCCAGCCCGTTACTGGGGGACATCAAAGGGCAGTGGCCGGTGCGGACGGGCAGCGGGTGGGAAAGCGGCATCGGGGGGGACACACATACGAGACACGGCGCCGTGCGGGGCGGGCGGCTTTGATGCTGGAAAGCAAAAGAAAGAAAAAAAATAAAAGAAATTAAGAAATTAAACGTCACCTCTCATGGGTCATCCCCCCCTCCCCGCCTCATCTTGACACCGGCTGTGCCCATCTCCCGTCCCCGGGGACCCTCACACCTCGTTTGCCTTCAAAAACCTCGGTTTTTGTAAACCAGGGGCTTTTTGCTGTGAACTCCCCCCCCAAAAAACCCGCCCAGAGCAGGGTTGACCGCAGGCACGGAGGGGCGAGGCCCGGGCGTCCCATGGTGACAGTCCCTGTCATGACAGGGCTGGGTGCCATGACAGGACGTGGGGCATGTCGTGACAGGGACTCCAGGGCCCGCTGTGGTGACAGGGCCCTGGGGATGTTTACACAGCGACGAGGCCCCTGCCGCGGGCCTGTGAGGACAAGTCGCACACCCGATGGCGGCTGTCGCGACAGGGCTGAGGTGGCTCGTGACAGGAAAAGGTGACGGAGGAGGGGGGCAGGGGGCGAAAAGCGGCACTGTCGCGACACGGCCCGAGTTACCGAGCCGGCGGGAACGCCGCCGGGGCTGTGGGGCGACCGGCTCCCGGCAAAGCGGCGGCGGCGGCCGGGGCGGAGCCAGCGCCAAAATGGCGCCTTTTCCGCCACATTCCCGGCGCCGCCAAGCCGTCCCTCCAAGGGCGCAGCCCGGCCGCTCGCCCCGCCTCCCCGCGGCACCTATTGGCCAGTTTGAGACGGACCGCCGTTCTCATTGGCGCGGCGCCCCGCCGCGGCCGACGCCTCCGAGCGAAGGATTGGCCGGCGCTCCCGTCAGTGCGCGAGCCCGCCATCCCCCGCGGCTCGAACCGCGCGGCCGGTTGGCGCTCCCCGCTGCCAATCCCTCCTCCGCCCCCGCCTCCCCCCACCCATTGGCGGCGGCCCGCGCCCATCACGCCGCGGCCCACGCCGCCGCGGCCGCTCCCATACGGGGTCTCCCTGCGAGCCCGCGCGGGCACCGATTGGCCCCCGCCACCGCCGGCCCCCCCCCCCCTCCCGCTCCCCCATTGGCCACCGCCCGCGGCGCTCCCCCTCCCCCACGGGGCGGGGCAGCGGGGGCGGCGCCCCTCCCGCCCCCTCCCCCCCCTTCCACCGTCCCGCCCTCGCTTCCCGTTGGCCTCCCTACCCGTCACTCTCCCTCCCGCGGCGGCATCCCATTGGCGGACACGGCGGCGGGGGCGGACCGCGGGGCCGGAGCCGCGGCGCTCGGCTCCCTCCCTCGGCAGCCCCTTGGCGGTCACCGGCGGGGTTAGGCCGCCTCGTCAGCGAGCCGGGCGCGCCCGCCCCCCCCCTTCCTCCTCCTCCTCCTCCTCCCCCCCCCCCCGCCCCGACGCCGCTTGGGCTCGTCCTCCCCCCCTCCCGGCCACCATGAGCGGTAAGGACGGGCCCGCCGCGCCGGCTGAAGGAGGAGGAGGAGGAGGGATGGAGGGATGAAGGAGGAGGAGGAAGAGGAGGAGGAGGGGGGGGCGGCGATGGGAGCGAGGGGCGCGCGCGGCCGCCCAGGCACACGCAAACGACGGCGGCGGCGGCGGCGCCCGCCCGCTCGGAGGGGCCTGAGGCGGCCCCGCCCCGCGCCGGGCCGGGCCCCGCCGGGTCGGGCCGGGCCTCTTCTCGCCTCGTTTTTCGCTTCTCCTGAGGGGAGACCTGCCGAGGAGGAGGAGGAGGAGGAGGGGGGGGGGCGGGGAGGAAGGCCTCGGGGGAACGGGACGGGATGGGAGCGGAGGAGGAGGAGGAGGGAGGGGGGCGGCGGGGGGGGGTGTGTGAGGGAGGATGCCGCGGGATCGGGCGCGGAGAGGAGGATTTTTGTGGGGGAAGGGTGTAGGCCTGGGGGGGGGGGGCGCTTCCCCCCAGCCCCCGAGGAAGGTGCCTTGCGGGGGCGGATGCGAGTGGGGATGGGGATGGGGGGGGGGGAAGCCGTGGGGCGAGGGCCCTGGGGGGGGGGGGGAGGTGTGACCTGCTGGGGGTGGGTTTTGGTTTTTTTTTTTTGAGAGGGAGAGTCCATGGAAGCGATGCTGGGGGGGCTGGAGTGGACCCTGGTGAAGGGTGCTGGGGGTGTGGGGGAGAGTGGGGGGCACAAGCCTCAGGGCCCGGGGCGGGGGGGGGAGTTGCTAGAGGAGAATGAGGAGGCTCCTGAGCGGTGGGAGAGGAGGGATTTGGGGAGGGGAGCGGGAACCCCTGTGCTGTGGGGTCACGGGGAGGACAGACAGGGGACTCCCGGCTGGGGGATCCCTGGGGATCCCCGTGGGCTGGATCCGCGGCGGGGAATCCGTGGGCAGGGCAGGGAGAGGGCTGCCGGGGTGGATCCACGGAGGGCCAGGGCGGGAGGTGTGCTCCCAGGCCAGCGGGGAAGGGAAAGGGGAGGCCCGGGGAGGACCTCGACGGGGGCCAGGGAGTGTCCCGAGCGGGTGGGGAGGAGCTGGGGCCTGGAGCCTGGCCGGGTTCTCCCTCGCCTGTCCCGCTGCCAGCTCCCCTTTGGCAGCTCCCTCCGGTTCCCAGCCCCTTCGCGCCAGTGCCCGAGCAGCACATGGGCCCCCCAGAGTGCTTGCCAGAGTGCCGTCCCCCCCGCCCCCGTTTCTGCCCAGCCCTTCTGCATTCCCTGCCCTTGAATCCCTGTGCGCCCTCACGCTCCTGATCCCCCTCTCCTGCCCAGAAATGTCTTTAACTCCCGCTGTCGTTTCCCGCCCGCGCAGACCAAGAGAGTCCTGAGGAGATGGCGACAGTGAAGCCCGAGAAGGGCGAAGGAGATGCCAGCAGTAACAGCAGTGCAGGCAGTGGGGAGGGCCAGGTGAGTGTGAGGAGGGAGGAACAGCCAGCCCCAAGCCGGCCGCCTCCTGGCTCCGCTCGCCCTGGGGAACTCGCAGTCCCTGTGGCAAAGTCCAGGGCCGGGCCGAGGTGTTTGTTTGGCCCAGCCGAGCGTTACGCCGGTTCCTCTCCCCGGGGAGAGGAAAAGGGCGAGAGTGCGCCGGGGGATCGTCGATGCTGCCAAATGCCCTGCCGGAGCGCCGACCCGCAGCGCCCGTGGCTTCCCCTCCTCCCCCAGCTCTGCACGGTGCCCTCGAAAACATGACAGTTCCCCTTCTCCCAGTAAACACCACAGCCCCGACTGGCCTTTCTCCAGGTTGGGGTGCCCAGAAATGACTGTACTTCCCTGGAGCTGTTCTGTTCTCCTGTGGGGAGGTTCACCCACTTTGGGGTGGAGGAGACATCTCTCCTTGCCTTTTACATGTAGCCTCCCTCCCCTTTCCTCCCGCCCGGAGGGTTTTTCCCTGTGGGTTCAGTCTGTCCCGGCCTGACAGCCCTGTGTCTGGCAGTTGTATTTTTCCGGCTGTGGGTGTGTTTTCTCAGGAAGGAGTGTTTATCTTTTCCAAGCATGCTCCTCCCTGTTTGCTCTTTTAATTTTTTTTTTTCCCCCCCTTTTTTTTATTTTTGGCCTGCCCATTGGGCCGCCTCCTGCATTAACTCCTCCTCTTCTTCCCAGGAATCGCAGCCTTCCCCGCTGGCTCTGCTGGCAGCCACCTGCAGCAGGATCGAGTCTCCCAACGAGAACTCCAACAGCTCCCAGGGCCAGCAAGGCGGGAGCGGTGAGCTGGACCTCACAGCCGCCGCCGCTCAGATAGCCCAGTCCGCCAACGGCTGGCAAATAATTTCTGCCGGCTCCAGCACGCCGACAGCCTCCAAAGAACAGGGCAGCAATGGCAGCAATGGCGGAGATGCCTCCAAAAGCCGGCCCGTGAGCGCGGGGCAGTACGTGGTCACGACCACTTCCAGCCTGCAGAACCAGCAGGTGCTCACAGGCCTGCCGGGAGTTATCCCAAATATCCAGTACCAGGTCATTCCCCAATTCCAAACCATCGATGGGCAGCAGCTCCAGTTTGCCACCACCCCTGCCCAAGTCAACGTGCAGCAGGATGCCTCTGGTCAGCTCCAGATCATCCCCGGCACGAACCAGCAGATCATAACGAGCCGAGCGGGGACGAGTAACCTCATCGCCATGCCAAACCTGCTGCAGCAGGCCGTTCCCATCCAGGGCGTGGGCTTGGCCAACAACACCCTCTCAGGGCAAACCCAGTACGTGGCCAACGTCCCCGTGGCTCTGAACGGCAACATCACCTTGCTGCCCGTCAACAGCGTGGCCGCCAGCCTGGCTCCCACCTCTCAGACGGTCACGTTGAGCAGCTCCGGCTCTCCAGACAGCAGCTCCCAGCCGGCCACCTCAGGCGCTGCCATCAGTTCCACCAACACGGCCACGTCTCATGCTAGTTCTGGCGCCTTTTTTACCAACGCCAACAGCTATTCCACCACCACCACCACCAGTAACATGGGCATCATGAATTTTTCCACCAGCGCAACGGTGGGAACCAACGTCCAGGCGCAGACGCCCCAGAGGGTCAGCAGCGTCCAGAGCTCGGACTCACTGCAGAGCCCAGTTTCTGGGGTGGCTTTGCAGCCGGGGCAGCAGAAAGAGGGGGATCAGAGCCAGCAATCACAACAGCAGCAGCAGATCCTGATCCAGCCGCAGCTAGTCCAAGGAGGGCAAACGATCCAAGCCCTCCAGACCACCCCGCTCTCTGGCCAGACCTTTGCCACTCAAGCCATCTCCCAAGACGCCTTGCAGAACCTGCAGCTCCAAGCTGTCCCCAACTCTGGGCCCATCATCATCCGAACGCCCACGGTGGGTCCCAACGGGCAGGTGAGCTGGCAGACCATCCAGCTCCAAAACCTTCAGGTTCAAAACCCCCAGGCCCAGACAATCACCTTGGCCCCCATGCAGGGAGTGTCACTGGGGCAGACGGGCAGCACCAGCACCACGCTCACCCCCATTGCCTCCCTCCCCAGCGGCACTGTCACTGTCAACGCTGCCCAGCTCTCCTCCATGCCAGGCCTCCAGACTATTAACCTCAGTGCCTTGGGAGCGTCTGGGATCCAGGTGCATCAGCTGCAAGGGCTGCCGCTGGCCATAGCAAACACTGCCGGTAAGTTGTTTTGTCTTGGTTCCTTTTCTGTAGCCGGGCAGAGGAAATCAAAGGCGAAATGATGTTGCCTGGCTGCCTGCAGCCAGCTCCCTGCATCGTCTGGACTCTGTGGGGTTCAGGGCGCGGGCACAGCCATGCCAGGGCTGGAGCTGGGTGTGATGGATGCCAAACAGAGTTGGCAAGCGGGCTGCTGCTTATGCTGGCCCTGGGAAGGAAGTGTTAAGCCTCTGCCGATCGCCAGAAGACAATGAAACTCATTTTGGAGAGTTTCTGATCTAATAACTCTTGGGCGCCTGATTGCATGAAAAGAAACAGAGGAGATGCCTGTGAATGGGGAAGGAGGGAGATGTGCGGGGAGGAGAGGCAGAGGAGAAGGGGGACGCTGCATGCAGTGCTAAGGGTGAAGCCTGGTTTTGTGCGAGGCTGCTGTCCTGCCCCAATGGCCGTGGGGGGGGGGGCTTGGGCTGGGGCATGGACCCAAGCCCAGCTCAGCTCCTCAGCTTGTGGGAGCCCACAGAAAGAGTCACAGCCTTATAAAACTCAGGAATAACTTAAGTCTCCCTGCCCTCCCGCTAGAAAACAAACAAACAAAAAGCCCTGGGGGAATTTCCTTGCAGGGGCAAAAGAACGGGCTCTTTAACTGTATATTTAGCCTAAAGTTGGGTGCTGGTGTGGGACACTGTGATCTCATCGTGGTCGAGACAGCCCCGTGTTCACGGCTGGCGCAGGACACCCTGCTCAGTTCCCCCTGGATCAGTCCTGTCGTCTCCCAAAACCTCCCACCAGCCTGGGGGTGTGTGTGTGGACACGGTGTGTGAGCTTCAGGCTGCTCAGCTTCCCCTTGGAAATGCCATGCCTGCCTGTACAAGGGGGCCGTAGGCTCCTGCCGCGGAAGAAATCGGTGCTGAAAAGGAGCTCTGCTTGCTTTTCCAGTGTTTTTCTTTTATTTTTTTTTGTTCTGGCTCTGGCTAAAAAGGCAGTTGCTAGATTTAGTCACAGCTGAGAGGCAGCAAAAAATGTTGCTCAATCTGACTCGTGCTTCCTTCTCGCGAGAAGAGGCGGTTGCTCTCCCGGAGTTGTTTTGCAGCATTATTTTGGGCTGTTGCTACAGCAGCTTGGCTTGCAGGCGTCCGTGGGTTTATTACAGACTGCGCAGCAGTCGGGATTAGCCTGATCCTTGGATTTCCCTGAGCAGAGACACCCGCTTGTGCTAGAGCACGCTCGTTTTTGCACCCAGAGGGGAGCTGACAGCAGGTCACCTCTTTTATACGTGGAAATGCAGGTGGTGAAGGGTCCCTTTTGTCTTCGCCTGCCCAGGTTCGGCAGGATCCCCTCGCCCTGCAGCCTGGTGGGGCCGCTTGCGTCGAGGCGTGCTTGTTTCTTGTTTTGAAGGCACCGGAGAAACGCATGGGCAACTCCTAGTTCCTGTATTTGTGCCTGGCTCTGCCCTCGGAGGTGGGGCAGGGAGGAACGTTCCAGAGACCACCCACCCAACGCACTGGGGAGCCACCGCCTCCTCCTCCTCCTCCTTTTTTTTTTTTTTAGCTCAGCAGCGTGTTTAGCTCTTGATCCGCAGTGATGAATTCACTGTCCAACGCTGGCGGCTGCACTGAGAACCACGGCCAAGGGCCTCGCTCTTCTTAGCTCAGAGGATGTGATGTTCAGATGGCACTTTGATGTTGTTATGTTTGAAAAACCAGAGCAGGGTTCAGGTTTCAAAGGGTTTGCGGGGACCCACTGAGCCCCCAGCTCAATGGGACCATCAGTTAGGCTCCTAGGACGAGATCGCAGAGGCTGCGGCTGGGACAGAAAGCTTCCTGGTACTGATCCATTCACACAATTTGCGGGGCTTAACTCCAGGCTGGAGGAGCTTTTCTCTAGCTGGGCCCGTCAGATGTGGTGATGGGTCTGTTCGTCCCCCTGCCACCTGCAAACAGCCCCTCTCAGGTGAGTGCTGAGTCCCCCCACCCCAGACCTTGCACTGGGTGCATCATCTCCAGCCACACCACGGCGTCGTAGCTGGGCCATCTTCTGCCACGTTGGGGGCCTGCGAACGCGGATTGCTCCCGGTCCGAGCTCTCTGATGGCAATTTACGGGAACGGTTTGTTACCGAATCGCCTGTTGTCCAAATCGCTGAATGTTTTCCATGAGGAGCCTCCCCTTCAGCTGCCGGCAGCTGTGCGAGCACGTGCCACGTGTACTGGAACGTTCTGCACTCGCTTTCTGCTTGAGACTAAGAGTTGGGAGAGTTTTTTTGTAGCAGAGAAAGCTCCTCCGCTTCCGAGGGATGTGAATGGAAAATAAAACCCAGGTTTGCTTGGGAGGGGAGATTCGCAGCTGGTCTTCCCGTCCCCTTGGGTTTTGCCCTGTGTGACGGTGTGGCAGGGAGAAGGGGGTGCATGGCGAAGGGTTTTGGTAGCTGAGCATGCACCCCAGCTGCCTCCTGGGCTTGCAGCCGCCACGTTTCCTACCACTTAGCTGCATGTCTGCCTTAGCTGAGCTATGTCGAAGAGCTCACTCAGCTCAGCTTCCTTTGGGGCTGACAGCCGCTCCGGTGTCCTGGCTTGGCTGCTGCTGGGGCTGGGGGAAGCACGTGTCTCCTCTCCTGAACCCTGCTCCAGTCCATGGGCAGGGGGACTCCTCTGGGCTGTGGCTTTCAGCCCCCTGTGAGGGCTGGGGGCAAGTCGCTGATGAGATTTCTGCTTTTCGGTTTTCTTTCTGCAAAACAGGAAGGGGAAAGATCCCCCTGGAGAAAATGACACCTGAAAAGGTCTTTAAAAATCAGATTTTTGCTCCTGGGCATGAGGCAGAGCCCTGCGCTCCGTGCAAGTGTAACTCAGCCTGTGTTTATATTAATTAGGTGGTTTGCAGGCTGCCTCCTCTTCGGTGTTAGATGGGCTGTGAATTAGCCCGGTGGCAGAGACATGAGAAGGTCTGTGACTGTAATGGGCTGGTATGTGGGCAAACAGGCCTTGCAGCCGGCTCTGCTTGGAGGGGAAGGCAGCTACTGAGCCAGGGAGGGGATTTCCTTGGCTGGCATTGCCCCAAAAACCCGCATGTGGGTTTGGGTGCCACTGCTCCCAGCGCAAGTGGGCAGCAGGACTGCCCGCGGGATGAAGGAAAGAGGTTTTTGGGTGCTTGTGGAGGGGATGTCCTGCACAAGGCGCCTTCGTGCGGAGGCTTTGTGGCAAGCGGGGTTGGGGTGATTTCGAGAAGTTTGCGACGCCGGGGTTTCTCTTCCCCTTCTGACCAAGCTTTAGGGAGGAGGAGAGGGACTTTTTTTAGCTCCGTGTCCGCATAGTTTTGCCAGTGAAGTGGCTCTGCCCCACATACCTGTCCCTGGCAGAATCCTGCTGCTTAGAGCTCCATGCCTGGGAGATGGAGAGCCCTGCCTGGCTGAGGTATGTGCTGGGTAAACAGGCGTCCAGCGGTGGCTTCCCATTAGGTCAATGCTGCAGTTAAACCCCTCATCCAAGGTCCTTGTTTTGTGAGTGCCGAAGGATGTTTTGTTGCTGGGGAGGATGGAGCTGGGAGGGTGCCCGGAGCACTGGTGCGACTGGGGAGATGCGGCAGCCCCCAGCCATGCCCCTGCCTAGGGCTGTTTTGCTGGGATGAGCTCCCTTTTGGGGCTCCGTCTATCATTTGGACGGAGGCTTGTGGTCAAATCGAGCAGTGGGACGTAGCAAGGACATCCTTCTGAAAGAAAAAAAAGCCTTCATGGGGGAAGTAACCCTTTGAAATCTGTTTACCAAATGCATCCCCAGCTCTCTGCTGCGACTTTGTTCTTACAGGGCTCTTCCCAGCCGTCGGGGCACTGACACAAAGACCTGATTGTCTCCTATTTTCTGTTTTTAAGGGAAGCTTTGTAGCAGGGCCTTGATGAGACATCCACATGGCATCGTCTGCAGAGGGGAGGGGAAAATTGAAATCAATCTCGGGCCAGCAAGCCCTGACAGGATCTCTCCTTAACGTGCTGTAATTGTTTGTTTCATTACGCCCATGACATCACGTCAGAAAAGAATTATATTGTGAAATTTCCTTCTCTAAACTCTAGCTGGGCTGGACTTTAAATACCCTCCCAGCTTCCTTGGCTGACCTCTCTCCTTGCCATGATAAAGAGGGTGATTTACTGAAGAAATTAGACAAACCCCGAGAGATTGCGGGGTCTACTTGGGAAAACGGAGTGATCCCAATACAGAGCCTGTGTTACTGCAGCGCAGGTTTGTCCGGGTGAGGTTGTGCCCTGCACAAAGTTGCCGTAAGTCTGGGGCTCTGTGGGGCAGCCCCACTCCTCCTCCTCCTTGAGGCCGGGGCTCAGCTGTCCGGGAATGAGAGCAGGTTGGCAGCCATGCTGGTCGGACTGGTTGGGTGCCGCGCACCCCGTGACTCCTCATGGAAGAGTTTCCTTGCCCGGCTCCGGACCGTCTCGCCGGGCCCCAATCTTCGCCTTCCTTTTATCTGTGCCGACCTCAGCCTTGCTGCCTCCTCACTGAGAAGCATGGTCTTTATCACACCTTCGCAGGAGCTGGATCCTGGCCCCTGAGGACTAGGGGTAGTTTCAGTGTAGCTCCTTTCCAGAGCATTGGCTCTCAGGGCACTGGCTCCCGCTTCAGAGAGGCTCATGCCATCCAGCCGTCACCCCATCCCAGCGCAGGACATCTAGATTAGATACTGTGAGTGATACAGGCACAAATTCCCCCTCTCTGCGGAGGGGCGTGATTAAAAACATGGGCTTTGTGGCTTGGAAAAATCATCCACCCTTGACTGCGGTGGACGAGAGGAATATAGAGGTTCAGGTGTGGTGAGAGATGCCTGCGGGGATTTCCCCATCTCCTGGGTGTGCTTTGGGCTGGGCTCAGGCCACAGCCCTCCTCCTTGGTGGTCATGGGGATTGCCCTTCCCTGTCTCAGCTGGGCATTTTCCTCCTTCCATGCTCCTCAAGCATCGTCAGGGACTTCTCTTTTTAACTAACCTGATTTCTTTTTTGGTGTGGTTTGGTAGGATCTGCCTATGCTACGGGGTGAGGGTGCTCTGGCTGCCACGGCTGCCGGTTGCTAGTGGTCTGATTTGCCCTGGCAGGGCCACCCCAGTGAAGGCTTTGGCAGGGCTAGAGGCTTCATCAGTTTTGTGGCAATCCAGACTGGAATTAAAAGGGCAAAGGAGACCTGCGTTTCAGTTTGCAGCGCGACAAAGGTATTTAGCAAGTCCGGGGCCGGGGGGGGGGGGCTGTCAGGGATTTTGCAAATTGGACGAGGTGACTTCTGAGCTCGCCTCCGCCTCTGCCTGTGTGTCACCAGGCTGGGCAGACGCAGCTCTGGCTCCTCTTGCAGCCCACCTCGCTCTTGACCCAACAGCTCCGTCACTATTTATTTCTTCTCCAAAGGAAGTGTAATTTATTGTGACGCACAGAAACCTCCAACAATTAAAGGATATCGCCCAACTTGACGTGTGGCTTTTCAAGTCATTAAACTCCAGATTAAGACACAATTACTCAATGTGCTGCAGTCTGACTTCAAAACTGCACCATCTTACGCAGCTGGGCACCGTGTATTCCCCGCTCCACTGTCCATAACTCTGAAGAATTACTGAGCGAGAGCTTGGCTAATTTACATGAATGACTTCCTACTGCAGATTAACTTATTTTGCAAATTAGTGAGGAAATCAAACGAGATAAAAATCAAGGGGACGGCATTACAAAACCTACTTTGTTCCTTTGTGTAGCAAGTGCAGCTTAATTGTCTTTGATCTGTCTAGAGTAGAGCGTGGTGGTGTGTTTTGGGGAGAGCAGCGAGCACTGGCGAGGCAACGCTGGTCGCTGTCACCCTGGGCTTTCAGACTCTGCCAAAAAAAAGAGGAGGAAACGGTGAGAACTTGAGTTGTCAGCTAGAAAGGTTTGATATGGGGTTTTTTTTCAGGCTCGTGCCTGCCGGCCTGCCGTCTGTTGTTCGCCCTGAGTGGAGATGTGCTGAGAGGTTCAGGGAGCCTCGGGGCTGCGTGCTGCTGGGTTTTTCTGCCCTTTCTTTTTGCCTTAGAACTTCCTCTTGCCTCTTTTCACTGCGTCTGGAAGCTGACATTGGTTTGTCGTGCGTGCCCTGCTCTGCGTGGTGACGACTTACCCCCCTCTTCCTCTCCTGCCTCTGTGGAGTTGCAGCTGCCAATGTTGCAGAGTTTGCACAAGAAACCGTTTTTGTTGGCTTTTTTTTTTTTTTTTTTCCAGATCCTCCCTAAAAATGAACATCAAGTCTGTTTCCCCTCTCCTAAGGTCAGCTGGGGTGGATCTAAAAATGCTCCTCTCTTCTATCCACAGGGCATTTCTCACCTCGTTTTAGTTTGCTAAATAAAACGACTAAACTGAAGCATTTTTCCTCTGAGGAGCAGTTAGAAGACAAGAAACACCTTGTCTTGAGAGAAGTCGCGAGCCAAGACTCGGGTGCTTTGGTCTTTTTAGTGTGAGACCAGCAAACGACTACCCCTCTTCTGGGGGGGGGTCTTGGCAGTCGGTAGCCCCATCCCGTGCTGGTCGAGGAGGGGCTCCATCAGGAAAAGACAGGTCGAGTACAGGAGCCAGGCGCAGCAAAGCAGGGTCAGCTGCTGTTGCCTGTCCTCACAGGCAAGTCCCTCTTTACTCCCCAGGGTTTTCCAAGGATTATACCCCCCTCCTTGCTCTATTAATACATTTTTTCAGGACTTCAATGACCTGAGCGTGGACCAGGGGCTTGGCAGCCTCCATGAAAGCTTTAGTCTTAGAAGTAATCTATATTAGCGGAGATAATAAACATAAATTATCCAGCTGGTTTCTCTCCACCAAGCTTTCTCCTGAAACTGCAATATTCTGGAGACTTCTGCGCGTCCTGATATGTGAAGAATGAAGCGTGTACGTACAAGATCTGTCTTCTCTTGCCGTAATTTATTTATACCTTAATTAGATGCGAGCCATAGATTACCAGAAGGAGGATTTGGGTTTTTTCCCCTCCATATGACATGCCAACAGACTATAAAATGCTGCGTAGGCTTTTGCATGTTTGAAGATTGAAGCCATTCCAAGACATCAGGGCTGGATTCTCCCCCTCCCAAGCATATTTTGGGGAGAGTGCGTGTGTCTTCTCCTTCCTTTTTACAACAGCTCTCCCCAGATAGCACATACGCGACAGGGAAATCTCTAATCTGTCGCTGTAATGCAAGCTGTCGTCGTTGGCTTATAAAGCTTAAAAAAAAAAAAGCCCTCCCTGGTTCCCTCCATGCTGGTTTTAGACTGTAAACATATGTTGCAAGAGCTGGGGGGGGACGGGACTGAAAAGGTTTTGTCCTAAAATTGCTAAACTTTGCGGGGAGCACAGGAATGTTGCTGATGAGGTATGGGAGGGCCCAGCCAAGATTTCTGAGTGGGGCTCAAAATTGTGTCCCCTTTGGAGGGACAAACAATTTCCTTCCTCCTGCCCGGTGGTGGTGCTCAACAGCCAGACCTGGCCTGGCCGCTGTCACTCGATGGCCAACGATATTCCTCTCTACCTCGATGTCCTGGTGCGAGGGCAGACACAACCACTGCCATTGCGGTTATTAATGCTACCACCATGCCGTCCCAGGGCCGAACTGGTCTGAGTGTGTCGGTCACGGGTGTTATTTGCAGCATCTTTTGGCTGTGATTCAGCCAAGTGTTTCCTCTTGTCCTGGTGCAGACTGGAGGGGACCGTCTGCATTTATTAACCATATAAGATTATATGGTCTTTGGGGCCAGCACCGTCCTTTAACACGCGATGTTGGGGTGTGGACACGTTAGCACAGCCCCTTGCTGTACCACGGACTCATCCTGGCTTCTGCTTAGACGGCAGCGTGTGCCTCATCCCCCTGCAGACAAACTGGGCCTGGTGTGACGTAAGTAGGGACGGGGCGAGCGGATGAGTCAGGCTTCGTTTCTTTGATTACCACCCTTCTCCTGGTTGTTGCTTTGATGCTCTGGGTGTCTCGGTCCTCAACGGCAAAGGGCTTGCTCAGCACTGCCCTCTCCCAGGAAATCTGGAGCCCTGCAGACTTGGCAGGGCAGAGCAGCCAGCCCTAATTTCAAGCCTCCCTGTCTGCATGCTCCTGCATGGGAGAGCAAAGCTCCTCTTGATGCTGCTGCGGCCTGGAGGAGTGAAATCGAAGCTGTTCCTCTCGCCAGAGGAAGCCCAGATGTGGAGCACGGCCCAGCTGTGCACATAAATCGCCCACCAGCCATGCAGATCATTGGCGATGCCGCCGCAGAGCTGTTGGGCATCGCCGCCGTGAGCTGGCTGGTGCCCCAAGTAGCCAGGGATCTATTCATGGTGGTTTTTGTCCTTTCCTGAGCATGGGCCCCTGCCCTGGCTCCTCCGCTGAGCTTTGCCAGGGCACCACTGACACCTGCTGGTAACAGCAAAGCCACGGGGCCAGGGGAAGGCTGCCCGCTGCCAGAAACTCTTCGTCATTCCCCCCTCGCTGTCTCTGTGTTGTGAAACTCCCTCCTGGCCGCAGGAAGAGAGCCCAGCATGCAGCTAATGGACGTTTCGGGCTGACATAAGTTTGAAGTTTATACTTCTTCAGTGCCAGCACCTCTCCTGTGGATGCTGCCTCCTGCCTAGAAGCTGTTACATGGAAAACCAGGTTTTTAAAGCGAATTTCACTGCTTTGCTGAAGGTACTTGTCCCAGCAGGGCTTCTCAAAAGGCTGTGCTAGCCTCCTGTGGTACCACTGCCAGTGGCAGCATCTCAGTCCCCATGCTGGGGAGGTGGCCTTCATTCCTGCAACCCTGTTGTGACACGGGGGACACCAGCAGCAGGACCATGGGCTGTTTTTTGGGGAGTGCCAGCTTTGGAAACAGCAGCTTTGCGACGTTTGTGCTCCCTATTTAAGAAGCAGCTTCTGGGTACTGGGAAGAGGAGATGGAGTGAGTGAACCAGCAACCCCCAGGGCACCACGACGTCCCTCGCATCCCGACCTCCCCATCAGCCTTTGGCAGGACTGGCTGGCATGGTCCTTCCCGTTAACTCATCCTCGCTGGACCCAGCCAAGCAGCTGCTGATAAACAGCATCAGGAAAGCCCCCAGATGGGTGTTTTTGGGGAATATTCACCCTGACACAGCCTCATTTCCCGGCAGTGGGAGAGGATCTCTGGAAACAGCGGCAGAGCGCAGTGTTATTTGCTCTTGGGGACAAGCGCATGTGTGTGTGTTTGCACCCGCGTGTGTTTTATCTCAGCCCCACATTCAACCACCACCCTGTTCAGGCGGTGATCTCAACCTTGGCTGCCTGCTTGCGAGGAAGTTGGTAGGAAGAAGGTGAATTTTGGGCTCGAATCACAGCCCGTAGCCAGCCAAGGATGCTGCCGCCTGTCCGGCGGAAGCGTCTCGGCTCTAAATCTGCCGTTAGACCTATTGGCATATGTTAATTGCAGCTGAAAAGAGATTACTCAGCCTGCCGTCTCTGCGCCCGCTCTGTCTTTTCAGCATGAAAATAATCAAGCAGCGGAGCTTGAAGGGAAATAAAACACTTGTGAAGTGTAGATGAGGTTATTGGAGAAGCAATTAGATGACAGCATAAGCATAGAGCAATAAAATGGCAATGAAAACTGATAGGCTTAAAAACTTCCTAGCCCTCAACCCCCCCGTTACGAATGGTTTATGTTTGTCTGCATTTGGGAGCTCGTCAGCACTACCCTGCGGTTCCTACGGCTTTTATAATTGGGAATTGCTCCTCGAGAGAGGGGAGGGATCTCGCTCTGCGAGCAGCGCCAGATGATTTTTCAAGTTTATATATATATCCCTTTCTGTAATCGCAGTAATTAACCAGTGAGCGCGTGCCGATAATATCTTTGCTGATGGATGCTGCTGAAGACTATGGTCTTTCAGCCCGCTTTATTTATCGCTGCCTTTTTTGGAGGGGGGGGTTGGCAGGAGGGTTTGCATCTGCTCTGTAGATTTGCTCCTGGATTGTTGCTTTCATCAGGTTTAAGCTGGGGAGATGTTTGAAAAGGGAAAACTGCCTCTTTCAGCCCAAAAAAACCAAGGGGGGGGAAAGGGACCTCAGTGGGGTCAGTAGCACGGTATGATTCAGAGAAGCCTGGGTTTCCCTCAGCAATGTTTTGATGCTTGCTTTATCACTGACACTGATGCAAGCCAGCCAGCTTACGTCTGAACCAGCTGCTTGGTTTACATTTTTGCTCTGTTTTCTGTGCTAGGTTAGCTGAAATAGCTGAAATAGTTGGCAGGTGGCTGGAGTGACGTAGAGGGCTGTCTTTCCTGAGAGATGCGGCTCTTGCCTCTCTTCTGGTCGCAAATTGGAGGACATGGACCAAAATGTAGGGCGATGTGGGGGGAGCGGGGGGGACCCCCCCGCTTTGCTGGGGGCTGTGGAGGGCAGGGAGAGCCCCAGGGCTTTAGGGAAAGCTCAGTGGGGGATTGTCAGGGCTTGAAAACACAGGAGCCTGTGGAATGTTGAGGGAGAAGGCTGGAATTAATAACTTCCTATGGTTCGATCAAGCTGAGACCCTCCCAGCTTTGCAGCTGCCATGGGGAAAGGCCGGGGAAAGCCCCTCTTACATCCCTCCTACTGCTTGGGGCTTTGCTGACGAAGAACCCGTAGTAACCTCCTGTGTTTTCTTCCAGGTGACCACGGTGCTCAGCTGGGTCTTCACGGCACGAGTGGAGACGGGCTGGGAGACGAGAACGCGGCTGTGGAGGAAGGAGAGACCAGCCCGGACCCGCAGCCCCAGCAAGGACGGAAAGTGCGGAGGGAAGCGTGTACCTGCCCCTACTGCAAAGACAGCGAGGGAAGGTAAGGCTGCTCTGCCGCAGATCGGGCAATGCTGGGCTGCCCGAGCAACCTCCGAATCCCTGGGAGCAGGCTGAAACCCCCAAAGTGCCTCGTTTGGCCCCATTCTGCCTTCAGTCATCTGGAGCTTTCGGGGCTGTTTTAACTCCTTTCCCTTGGACTCTTTCAGGAGCTCTGGGGATCCAGGTAAAAAAAAGCAACACATCTGCCACATCCCGGGCTGCGGGAAGGTGTACGGCAAAACCTCTCACCTCCGGGCTCACCTGCGGTGGCACACTGGCGAGCGACCCTTCGTCTGCACCTGGATCCTCTGCGGGAAGCGTTTCACCCGGAGCGATGAGCTGCAGCGACACAAGCGCACGCACACTGGTAGGGCTCGGGATGCTGCTTCCCCCGGGGTCTGTCACCTTCTTGCTGGGCTTGGCGGGGGGGACGGGGACCGGCCCAGCCTCCACCTCACCCCTCTCTCCCCCCCTTCTTCCAGGGGAGAAGAAATTTGCCTGCCCGGAGTGCCCCAAACGCTTCATGCGGAGCGACCACCTCTCCAAGCACATCAAGACCCACCAGAACAAGAAGGGAGGTGCGGCCAACAACGTGGCCATGAACGTCTCCGCCGTCCCCATGGACACGGGGGCCTCGGCAGAGGGTAACGGCGGGGCCACCCCCTCGGCCCTCATCGCCACCAACATGGTGGCCATGGAAGCCATCTGCCCCGAGGGCATCGCCCGCCTGGCCAGCAGCGGCATCAACGTGATGCAGGTGGCCGACCTCCAGTCCATCAACATCAGCGGCAACGGGTTCTGAGGGCGAAGCGGGACGCGGGCACCGGTGGGCGACACGGCGGCGCCGGGCGGCACGGGGCCGAGAGGCGAGCGGAGACGGAGCCGGGAGCTATTTTCACCGCGAGGGCGACGTCCCTTGTCACCCTCCAGCACTAAAGCCCAGCTCCTCTTACCTGGGATCGCAGCCCTCCTTGAGCTGTCTGACCTCCGGGGCCCGGTGACCACACACGAAGGCCAGAGCTATATATATATTTTTTAATTTCGGCTTGACCTTATTTTTTTTTTTTTTTTTTCCCCCTCTCCCTCCACTCCCTCCCTGAGATCCGTCTGCCCCTCCGTAGCTAGCCTTCGACGCCATCATGCCTTGGTAAAAGTATATGATTCTTGAAATACTTTTTAGGAAAAAAAAAAAACCAAAAAAACCAAAAAAAAAAAAAAAGGAAAAAAAAAAAAAAAAAAGATTCTATATTATTATTATATATATAAAAATATAAAATGTGTTCGTTTGAGAGAGGAGAGATTTTGCTGCGACCATGGTTTGGTCTCTTTGATGCCTTATCTTGGGACAGGTTGACCCTCTGGGGCAGTTCGGACAGTGCCCGAGCTGTCCTTCAGACCTTATATTACATTTTAAATTGTAATCTTAAAAAAAAAACACCCCGACCCCCTGGTCTTTTTCATACGCTTTGCTTTTAGGTTGTTCTTTAATTTCTTTGTAATTATTTGGGTGAGGTTTTGCTTTTGTTTTTTTTCTCCCCCTTGTAAAAACAGCTGCCCTCTCCCTGCCCTTCACTGGACTTTTTGATCTTTATTTTCCAGCGATCTTCTTCGCGAAGATCCTTTTCTTCCGGCTTTTCTAATCCTCGCTCTGGCGGGCTGAGCGGTGACTCTACATGTGGAATCGATTTGTAAAGGGTTTCGTGCAGGTTCACTCGAGCTATTTAGCAGAGGGTCTGGGACCTGGTGCGTTGGGGTACGGTGGGAGACGGCTCGGGAGGTCCTCCTCGGGGAAAATACCTATTTTTTTTCGGCCACCATTGGTCTCGAGAATAATAATAATCCTGAAAAATCAGCACCTCCAGAGCTGGTCGGCAGGAGACGGCACTTTTCCACCCCGATGAGGTCCCAGCGGTGAGGGTGAAGCATCGAGGGGACACGGGATGGGGCCGTCACCTCGTGGGTCTTGCCGTGACGCTGCTGGAGGTGGCTCCTCGCGCTTCCTCCTGAAAGAAAAAAAAAAAAAAAGGGTGTGGGAAATGGGGACAGTTTGGGGAAAACCCTTTTGGTTTTCCAATACCTGGCTTTTCCCACCCCGGGAGGACCGGGATGGCTGTCTTCTTCCGTTCTTCCTCCCACACCCTCCTCTTCCTGCTCCAGTCCAGACAATATCTGCCCTTTCCCCTCCGGCAGTAAACAGGCAGGGGCTCCCCTGCCCGCCGCAGGAAGGAGCCGTGGGGGGGGGCCAGCACCGTCCCCCCGATTCCAGGGGGGATTTCATCTCAGGGTGACGCAGAGCGCGCGGGGCAGCTTTATTTTGTCCCCGAAACAAGGCAGCGGTGGGACGTGGATCCCAACCACCCCCTCGAAGGCTGCAGGGAGCCGTTCGGTGAAATCTCTTCTTGTTTTCGAGCAGAAATTTCGGGGTGAGATGAGCAAGAAGTGGGTCTGAGCTGTAGAGGAGAGAGCTCCGCCGGGAAGTTTAGAGGAGAGCTAAGCAGAGCGTTGGTCATAGGAAAAACCCTGGGATGTGGAAACCAACCCCAGTTCAGAGCTGGAGAGGGGGTCGAGCTCACGTTAGTGGTTCGGAGAGGTGGAGGCGGCCGGGGGCATCCTGTCTCGCTGGGTCAGGTTTGTCGCGTGTATCCCCTTTGTTCACGGGGGGAAAGCCGGCACAGAGGCGAGAAGCCCCCGCTTTTGCTCGCTGATCTCGGATCCGAGAATCCCACCTGCCAAAGGCATCTTCCTCCCTCCCCACCCGAACACGCGGGGTTCTGCTGTATCATTTTCTAGAACCATTTTATTTTTCCCGGCCTGAGGATAACCAGGAAATTTCCCGGGATGCTGAGAGCGGCAGTCCCCACCGCTGTGCTCCCCGCTCCCGGAGATGTCTCCTTCTGCCCTGGGCTGCCTGGTGGGCTTCGGCAGAGCTGGGACCGCCAGGAGGGAGATGCCGACTTGCGGCTGAGGTTGCCAAAATTGCTCAGGTGGGCTGGAAAGGCCTTTGGAGAGGAGTTAAACCAGCGCTCCCCAGCCGGGGCACCCCCAGGAGAGCTACCGGGGCTGAATTTTCTACCGAACCCCGAGTTCATCCGTGCTCGGATGCTTCTCATGGTGGGGTGGGCTCGCCGGAGCCAGGGAACCCTCCGAATCCACACCAGGGACCCCCCCCCGGGGCTGAACCATCGGTGGCAAAACCCAGCCAAACTGTGAAGGGCAAAGGTGTTTTTACCTTGGTTTTTTTTTTTAAGAAAAAAAAAAGAAAAAGCTCTGCAGGGAGGGAGGCGGTGAGTGTGGCGATTCCTCTGGCCGATCTTTCCGCTCTCTCTCTCTCTCTCTCTCGATATATATTTTTGCATTTGTATATTTTTATATAGGAAACTTTAAGCATTTGTATTTTAATAATCTGTGAAGCACTATGAGTTCCCCAGCGCGTCGTGTCCGTCTCCTCCCCCCCCCTTGATACTGGAAGCTACAGAGAATTGGTAGAAAACAGGAATTTAATTTTTTTTTTTAATTTAATTGTTGATATTTTCTTTTTTTTTCTTCCTTAACCCTACCCTGTAACGTGGGGGTCCCTGAGACCCCCATCCCCGAGACCCCCGTGCTCGCCGGCTCTGCTCCGTCCCAGCCCACCCCGTGCCGAGCGGGAATCAAGTGCCAAACCCAGATCCCGAAACCTCACCAAGGCTCTGCCGTGGAGTTTTGGGGTGTCCCGTGTTGTCATGTCCCCCCCCCGCCCCGGTGCCGTTCCCCATCATCCCTAATGGAGCTTAATTTTCCTATGGAAACGCGGCCGGGAGGGAGGGGGGGCCCTTGGCGGGGTCCCGGGGGACCCTGGGGACAGCCGGGGTGGGCTCTGCGTGGAGCCCAGGGTGCTCGCCCTCCTCCGTGTTTTGGGGGGGGGTCAGAGGATCTGGGCGGGGGGATGCTGCTGGTTCTGCTCCCAGTGTCGGGGGCAGCTGGCCCCCATCATCCCCCTTTTGGCTCTGCAGCACCCCACAGCCCCTCCACCCCCCCAAAAACACCCCCAGCAGCCCCCCAAAACACCTCCAGCCATTCCCGGGACGGGGGGGGGGGGGGGGACACACACAAAAACGTGCCTTGATAAGGGGGTGACAGGCTGGGGACAAGCCCCCACTCCCCTCCCGCCTCCCCCAGACTTTTATATCCCCCCCCCCAAGGGGTTGGGGGGGGGGGAAATTGGGGTGTCGGGGCCGTCCCCAAGGCTTCCCCCATCTCCCAGCTTTAATCCACCATCACCCCTTAATCTCGGGGGGACCGGGGCCGGTCGTCTATGCAGCGGGGGGGGCGGGGGGGCAGGGGGGTCCCGCAGGATCCGGCCCCTCCACACTGGCAATAATTCTCTTTCCCTGTCAAGACTGTTTGATCTTGTCATGTCTGTGCGATATATTAATTTTGGGGGGGTTTGTTTTGTTTTGTTTTGTTTTCTAAAAATCCGGTGGCCGATGTCATAACACCCGAAACGCATTTTTTGGGTTTGTTTGGGTTTTGTTTTTTTGTTTTTTTTTTTTTCTTCCCAAAGTGCTATTTTTTTGTACAAAAAGACTTAGATTAAAATGTTAGTTTTTTGGGGCTCCTTTGTAAATGGGGAATGACGATTTCTTTTTGTAATAAACACGAGTCGCTGGCGTTGTCTGGAAATCTGCGGGGGTTCGACCGGGGGAGCACGGCCGATTCGGCGTGGGGGGGGGGGGGCAGCGGAATTCAGTCCCAGGTGGGGAAACTGAGGCACGGCACCGGGTTGGACTGTGGCGTGGAGGGGAAACTGAGGCAGGGAGCTCAATTTGGAGGGGAACGGCTGCGCTTTGGGGGAGTTTTGGGGCTTTGGGTGATGCGGGGTGGGGGTGCGAGGGCTGGCTCCCACCCAGGGCACCCTGTCCCGCTCTCCTCCCTGCTGCGGGGGCTGCACCTTCCTCCTCCTCCTCCTCCTCCTCCTTCTCCTCCCCAGGGGCTGCCTCCGGCCAGGGCCCGCTTTCCTCTTCCCACCGGCCCCCGCACGCATCCTGCCAACTCCTTCCCCACAGCCGGAGGCACCCATGGGGCTGGTGCCGGGGCTGCCAGGTGGGTGCTGGGGGTCCCCCCCCCCCTGCCACCACCCTAGGGTGGGGGGGGGGGAAGGATTTTTGGGGGGGGGGTATGCTGGGAGCCATCGCCTCTTGTGTTCCACCCCCCCCTCCCAGGTCCCCGCAACCTCAGCTGCGTCTCCTACAAGCACCCCAGCGTGCGGGGGGGGTTGGGGGGTTCGGGGGGGGGCCAAGCCTGGCACCGTCCGCTGCCCCCCTGGCCAGTGCTGTATCGGTATCTGGAACCAGAGCCATGCGCTGGTGCAGGGTGAGAACACCCCCCCCCGCCCAACTCCAGGGGTGGCTGGGGGGGTATTCTGATTTGGGGGGGGGGGGGTCTGATCCTGTCCTGGAGGGGGAATGTGGGGAGAAGGGGCCTGATTCTGCCCTGGGATATTGCTGGGGAGAAGGGGCTGGGGCCTGATGCTGCACTGGGGGGGGGGACAAAAGGAGCTGGGGCAGGATGGAGGGGCCTGATCCTGCCATGGGGTAGCACTGGGGAGAAGGGGCTGGGGCTTGATCCTGTCTTGGGGGTATCGGGGGGGGCAGAAGGAGCTGGGGCAGAATGGGGGGGGTCTGATCCTGCCTTTAGGGGCATTTGGGGGGGGGTGTTGCTGGGAAGCCTGGACTCCTGGGTCCCTTCCCAGCTGCTGTGCTTGACCTTGGCCTTGAGAAGTAGCTACAGCAGCGCTGGGATGGAGCAGCGCTGCGGGGGGGGGGGTCCCAGGGAGGGGGGTACCGGGAAGGGGGGTTCCTGGGGATGGGGGTCTGGCCTGGCCCCCTGCCCCATCCCTGGGCTCGGGGTCCCCCGGCCAGCACCCTGGGGTCCCCCGGTGACAGCAGCGGTGTCCCCAGGCTGCTGGGGGGGCGGGGGGGCCGCCTGCCCCTCTCCCACCTGCACCCCCAGTCCCGCGGGACCCCCCGGCGGCGGCGTCCTCGTCTGCCTCTGCCACGGCCGCCTCTGCAACGGCAACGCCAGCGGGATGGGGACAGCCCTGGGGCTGGGGGGGGGCCCACCACAGCCCTGGTACTGGGGGGCACTGGGAGGCTGGATAGGATCCGCTGGGAGGCCAGGGGGACTGGGGGACCCGGGGGGGGGGGCTTGGGGATACATGGGGGACTGGGGAGGGACCCTTTGGGGGACCCTGAGACCTTTAGGGGACCCACAGGGGGATGTGGGACCCATGGGGGGGGGCTGAATGCCCATGTGGGGGGGCTTGGGACCCATGGGGGACCCGTGGGGGGTATCTGGGACACCTGGGGGACCCATGGGGGGGACCTGGGACCCTTAGGGGACCTACAGGGGGATGTGGGTTCCACAGGGGACTGGGGGAGTGATGGGGGGGTCCGAGGACCTATAGGGGACCTATAGGGGGCTGGGGAGTTTATGGGGGAGGGCCCCGGGACCCACAGGGTGCTGGGGAACCCATGGGATCCCCAAAAAAGGGGGACACCCCACCCCAGACGCCTGGGTCCCTGCCAGGTCTGGGGGGGGGGCCCTGTGTCACCGCAGGCTCTGTCCCCAGTGCCCGGCCATGTGGGGTCCGGGGGGACCCTGTGGCTGTGGGGTGCCGGACCTCTCCTCCTCCTCCTCACCTGCCTAGCCGTCCTCGGTAGGGACAGGGACACCGCGGGGGGGGGGACGGGATCTGGGGACCCCTGGGCACAGGCCCCCCCATACCCTGTGTCCCCTGGGTGTCCCCGGGTGTGGGTGTCCCCAAATGCCACGTCCCTGGTGTCCCCAGGGTGCGGGTCTCCCGGTGTGGGGGTCCCCAAGTGCCGTGTCACTCTGTCCCTGGGGCGGGGGGGGGGGGTCCCCCGTGAACTGGGGAGCCCTGGGTGTGGGGGTGCCCGGGTGGGGAGTCCCTAGGATGCAGGAGTCCCCAGATGCGGGAATCCTGGGGTACCACATCCCCTGTGTCCCCGGGGGGTGTGGGGGGGGTGTCCTTGGTGTCCCCGGTGTCCCCAGGTCCTGTGTCCCTGATTATGGGGGGGTCCCTGGGTGGGGGTGTCACCGGTGTCCCTGTGTCCCACGCCTCCCTACCAGGGCTGCGACGGGCGAGGACCCATACACGGCGGCCCCCCCCGAGGGTGCCGGGGGGTTAGGGTCCCCCCAGAGCCCCCCAGCCCGGACTTGCCTGCGCTGCATTTCCTGCAGGTGGGGGGCACCCGTGGGGCGAGGGACACCCACGGGGGTGGCACCCACGGGGGGGGGGGTACCCATTGGGGGATCCTGGGGGGGACACCCACACTGGGGACACTGATGGGAGGTTTGGGGGGGGGGGCACTGAAATGGGGGGCACTTAAGGGGCAATACTGGGGAGGAACCTGTATGGGGAGGGGACTGGGAGACACCCATGGAAAGGGCACAAATGGGGGGGGGGGGGCAGCAGTTCAGGGGTGGGCACAAGGAAGCCCAGGGCTGAGGGTGTCCATGGGTGCCCAGGACTGGGGGCTACTGGATTTGGGGTGCTTGGGACTGGGAGACCCTGGGGCTGGGGTCACCCCTGGGTGCCTGGAGATGGGGATCCCTGGGTGTGGGGGTGTCTGGGGCTGGGGTCACCCCTGGGTGCCTGGAGATGGGGATCCCTGGGTGGGGGGGTGTCTGGGGCTGGGGTCACCCCTGGGTGCCTGGAGATGGGGATCCCTGGGTGGGGGGGTGTCTGGGGCTGGGGTCACCCCTGGGTGCCTGGAGATGGGGATCCCTGGGTGTGGGGGTGTCTGGGGCTGGGGTCACCCCTGGGTGCCTGGAGATGGGGATCCCTACGCATGGGAGTGCTCAGGAATTGGGGGGACCCATGGGTGCCCAGCACTGAGGGTACGGGCTTGGGGTTCCTGGGGCTGGGGCCACCCACGGGTGACCGGGGCTGCCCGTCCCCGCGTGGGATCCCATTCCCCAGAGGGGACACCCGGGGGGGGGGAGGTCACTACGGGCACCCACGGGTGCTGCGGGCGCCGTCAGGTGCTGCAGACGGGGCGCTTCTCGGCGGTGTGGCGGGGCACCCTACAGCAGCGGCCGGTGGCCATCAAGGCCTTCGTGGCGGGGGCGGCCGGACGCTTCGCGGCGGAGCGGGCCGTGCACGGGTTGCCCCTGATGGAGCACGACAACGTGGCCCGGCTGCTGGGGACGCGGGGTGCCGGACCCCGCGCCCGGGGGGGGCTCCTCGTCCTCCAGCTGTACCCCGCCGTGAGTGGCAGCGAGGGGTGGGCACGGGGTGCTTGGCGGGTGCGGGCGGGGTGCTGGGAGGGTCGCGCGTGGGGTTGCACGGGCTGCTGGGGGGGGGGGGGGGTGCGCGCGTGCGTGTGCGTGGGCTGCTCGTGTCGCACACGCGTGCGCCCGGGATGCCCGCGCGGGTTGCGCCGTGCCCGTGCACGCACCGGATCGCGGGGTGCCCCTGCAAGCAGAGGGGGGCGGGTGGGTGCGTGCGCACGGAGGGGGGGGGGGGGGGGGCTGCCCTGTGTCCCCACGCGTGTCCCCACGCCTGTCCCCAGGGCTCCCTGCGACATTTCCTGGAGCAGCACGTGGGGACGTGGGCCGGCAGCGTGCGCCTGGCGCTCTCCCTCGCCCGCGGCCTCGCTTTCCTGCACCAGGAGCTCTGGCGCGACGGTGAGTGCGGCCACTCGTGCGCCGAGCTCGCCCGGCCTCTGCGAGGGTGTCCCCCCCGCAATCCTGTGACAACCCCCCCCCCCCCCAATCCCACCTCCCAGGCCTGTACAAGCCCAGCGTGGTGCACCGGGACCTGAGCAGCCAGAACGTGCTGGTGCGGGAAGACGGGACGTGCGCCATCGGGGACTTCGGGCTGGCGCTGGCGCTGCCACCGCGTGCCCAGGCCGGCGCCGGCGCCCGCCACGCCGTGCCCATCCGCAAGGTGCCGGGGACGCGGACAGGGGTGGGACGGGGACGGGGACGGGGATGGGACCCCTTCGTGCTGCTGGCAGCGTGGTGCAGGTGCAAAAGCAGCCCCGGTGCAAGCCAAACCCTCGTGCACGTGCAAGGACAGCCGTAGTGCAAGGGGGGGAGTGGTGCGTGTGCAAGCACGGCCCTGGTGCAGGGTGGGACATGATGCAGGGTGGGACCTGGTTACACGTGCATGCACAACCCTAGTGCTGCACGTGCATGCATGACCCTAGTGCAAGCCTTACCATGGTGCACGTGCATGCGTGGCCCTGGTGCGAGCCTTACCCTGGTGCACGTGCACGCGTGGCCCTGGTGTGAGCCTTACCCTAGTGCACGTGCAAGCATGGCCCTGCTGTAAGTTGGGACCTGGTGCACGTGCAAGCACAAGCCCCGGTGCGAGGCTCACCCTGGCACACACGCACGCACGACCCTGGTGCAAACCTTACCCTCGCGCACGTGCACACGCGCGGCGCTGGTGCAAGCCCCGCGGGGGGTGCCGGTGCCCGCCGCGTGCCGTGCGAGCGGTTCGGGTGGGCGCAGGCGGGCACCCAGCGGTACCTGGCACCCGAGATCCTGGACGAGAGCCTGGACCTGCGGGCATGGGGCCGGGCGCTGCGGCAGGCGGACGTCTACGCCCTGGCACTGCTCCTCTGGGAGATCCTCTCACGCTGCCAGGCCCTCAGCCCCGGTGAGCACCCATGGGTGCCCCCCCCCCCCCCCGCTGCCTTGAGAACACCCCCCCCAACCCATCCCCGCTGACCCTCTCCACCTCGTCCCACAGGAGCACCCGTGCCGGCGTTTCGGCTGGCGTACGAGGCGGAGTTGGGCGCCAGCCCCACGGGTGCCCAGCTCCGGCGTTTGGCCGTGGAGGAGCGACGACGACCGCTCATCCCCCCCGCCTGGCACCGTGCCCCCCAGGTCAGCCCCGACGGGCACCCACGGTGGGGGGGGGGGGGGGGGTCCTGCCTGGGTGCCCAGGGATACCCTGGGATGCTGAGGGTGCCCATGAACAGGGGTGACCCAAGGAGGGGGGGGTCCATGCTCAGAGGGTCCCGGGGTGCCCATGTCTGGGTGCCCAGGGGTGTTTGGGGGTGTCCTGGGGTGCCCATGCCCAGGGGAGGATCCCTGTCTGGGTGCCCAGGGGTGTTTGGGGGTGTCCTGGGGTGCCCGTGACTGGGGGGGCAGGTCCCTGTCTGGGTGCCCAGGGGTGTTTGGGGGTGCCCATGCATGGGGAAGGTCCCTGCCCAGGTGCCCAGGGATGCTGGGGGTCCCCCTGCCCGGGGTGGGGACGGGGTGTCCCTGTTTGGGGGTGTCATGTCCAGGGGGTCCCTGCCTGGGGGGGGGCATCCCTGCTGGGGTGCAAAGGCATCTCCTTGCCTGAGGGAGGGGGTCCCTGCTTGGGCAGGTCCCAGTTTGGGGGTCCTTGCCCTGGGCGGGGGGGGGGTGTCGATGCCTGGGGGGGGTGTGTCCCATCTTGGGGGTCCCTTCCCTGGGGTGGAGTCCCTGCTTGGGGGGTCCCTACTCGGAGTGGGGCGGGAGAGGGGGTGTCCCTGCTTGTGGGTGTCATCCCCGGGGATTCCCCCCACCCGGGGGGGGTCCCCGCTGATGCCGTGGGGGGGATGTTTCCCCCAGCCCGTGGGGGCTCTGCCGGAGTTGCTGGAGGATTGCTGGGACCCCGACCCCGAAGCCCGCCTCTCGGCCGAGCGGGCTCTCCAGCGGCTCCAACGCCTGGCTGCCGGCCCCCCCCCGCCCGCTACCGGCCCCCCCCAACCCGCTGCCACCGCCGCCGCCCCCCCGGGGGGCTCCGGCCTCCGGACCGCCCCCCCCGCAGCTGACCGAGAGGTGGGTGCAAGGGGGGGGAAACTGAGGCACGGGGGGGGGGGGGGAGACGGGACCCAGGCGTCCCGGCCCCGCCCCCCGGGGAGGAGCCAGGCGTCCTGGCCCGCCCCCTGGGAGGAGCCAGGCGTCCTGCCCCGTCCCCGGGGTGGAGCCAAGCGTCCGGCCCCGCCCCCGTTTCCTGCCGGGAGGGGCCGAGGCCGGAGCGGAGGCGGCAGGTGGGAGCGGACCCCCCCCCCCGGGGCACCCGACCCCCCCCCGCACCCCTAAATCCTCCCTGCAGCCCCTATGCACCCCCAGTCCCCCCCTGCACCCCCAAATCCACCCTGCGCTCCGCCTGCACCCCCCACTTCCCCTTGCACCCCCAGATCCTCCCTGTGCACCCCCAAATCCTCCCTGCAGCCCCAGATCCCTCCTGCAGCGCCTATGCACCCCCCAGTCCCACCCTGCACCCCCAAATCCCCCCTGTGCTCTGCCTGCACCCCCCACTTCCCCTTGCACCCCCAGATCCTCTCTGTGCACCCCCAAATCCTCCCTGCACCCCCAAATCCTCCCTGCATCCCCCCTGCACCCCCAAATCCCCCCTGCAGCTCCCCTGCACCCCCAAATCCCCCCTGCGCTCCGCCTGCACCCCCCACTTCCCCTCTGCACCCCCAGATCCCCCCGTGCACCCCCAAATCCTCCCTGCAGCCCCTATGCACCCCCCCAGTCCCCCCTGCACTCCCCAATTCCCCCCTTGCACCCCCAAATCCCCTGACCCCCCCCCGTAGCCCCCAACCCTCTGAGCCCTGACCCTCAGTGACCCCTGAACCCCCAGCCCCCCCGCACCCCCCAAGTGCCCCCCCTGCACCCTGCTATATTGCCCTGCCCCCCCTTGACCCCCCCTGGATCCAGCCCCGGGGGGGGGACACACGGCTGGGCCCCCCCCCCCAAGCTGCCGTGACTCAGTTTCCTCTCAGAGACAGCAGGGGGGGGTCCCCACGGTAGTGGGGGTTCCCCAGGGACCCCTCTTGGGGTGTTGGGGGCCCCCGCTAACCCTGTGTGCCCCCCCCCAGGTCCTGGAGCTGTCACCTGCCATGTGGGACCCTGGTGCAGGTAAGTGGGGGGGGCAAACCGGGGTGGGGGGGCTGACACCCCCAAAATGGGGAGGTGCGTGGGGGCTGCCTCGCCCCCCCTCCTGCCTCCCCCCGGGGCAGTGAGGGGGTCGGGGTCCCCCCTTCAATTTTCTCTTTTCTCCCTCCCGCCCTAGGGCAACCGCCCCCCCCCAACCCCGTGTACCCCCCAAACCCCACGTACCCCCCCCAGCCCCCACCCTCCAACCCGGTGTACCCCCCCCAGCCCGCATACCCCCCCCCCGGGGTACCCCCAAATCCACTGGCAGGGCCCGGGCAGCCCCTGTACCCCCCCCGGCTCCCCCCCATACCCCCCAGGGGCTCCCTTGGCCCCCTCAGGGCCCCCCCCCGTGCCCGATGGGACCCCCAGGGTGCCCCACGCCGCACCCTGGGGTGCCCCCCCTGTACCCCCCCGGGCTGGACAAGAAGGCGGCGAAGAAGATGAAGAAGAGGATGAAGAAGGCTCAGAAGAGGCACAAGGTGAAGGGGGGGGACACATGGGGGGGACGATGACACAGAGGGGGTCACCCCCCCCCCAGCCCCTCCTGGGTGCTCATGGTTGTCCTGTCCCCCTGCAGCGCTCTTCCTCCTCCTCCTCCTCCTCCTCCTCCTCCAGCAGCGACTCCGACTGAGGCCACCACCACCGCCCGGCACCCGTGTCCTGCTGTGGCCACCCGGGACCACCCGTGTCCTCCTGGGTGCTGTGACCATCCGTGACCACCTGGGACCACCTATGTCCTCCCGTGTCCTGCCCGTGACCACCCATGTCCGCCCATGTGAAGCCATGACCACCCGTGTCCACCTGGGACCTCCCGTCTCCTTCCATGACCACGTGTGACCAACCAGGACCACCCATGACCATCTGTGTCCACCCATGACCACCTGGAACCACCCGTGACCACCCGTGTCCTCCTATGCCCACCCGTGACCACCTGGGACCTCCCGTGTCCATCCATGACCACGCGTGACCAACCAGGACCACCCATGAGCCCCTGTGTCCGTCCACGAGCACCCATGTCCACCCATGTCCTCCTATGCCCACCCACGACCACCTGGAACAACCCATGACCACCCGTGTCCTCCTGTGCCCACCCATGACCACCTGGGACCTCCCGTCTCCTTCCATGACCACGTGTGACCAACCAGGACCACCCATGACCCTCTGGAACCACCCATGACCACCTGTGTCCTCCTATGCCCACCCATGACCACTCGTGTCTACCTGGGACCTCTTGTGTCCATCCATGACCACCCGTGACCACCCGTGACCACCCGTGACCTCCTGTGTCCACCCGTGACCACCCGTGTCCACCATGTCCCCTCTCCCCGTGGTCCCGGGGGCAGACCCTGGCTGCTGGGGGGGGGAGGTTGCCGGGGTGCCCCCGCTGCCCCCCCAATAAAGCGCTGGGACACCCCCCTGTGTCAGCGTCTCCTTCCCCACTTTTGGGGGCGTCGGGGGGGGGGGGATACGATGCAACACAACCCCCCCATCAGCCCCTTGGGGGGGGGGGGGGAGCTGCCCTTTTACCCCCCAACCTGCCCCCCCCCCGCATTGCCCCTCCTGCCCCTTGTTGCCCCCACGGTCTCATTCTCCCCCACCCCCTTCTTGCCCCCCATTACCCCCTTCTTGCCCCCCCTTAATACCCCCCAGCCCCCCCAATTGCCCTTCCTGCCCCTCTTGCCCCCCCATATCCCCCGAAGTCCTCCAAGCCGCCGGCGGCGCTGCCGGTCCGACGTCGCCGCTCTACCCGCCGGCCTAACCCTCCCCTCCTCCTCCTCCTTTGGTGCGAGGGGGGCGGGGCGCGGAGGGGAGGGGTGTGTGTGCGTGTGTGTGTGGGGGAGAGGCCGCTCTATCCCCGCCCCGCCGCGCCTCGCTGGTGCGCGGCGTCCGTTTCCGGGTCGGGGCGGGGTGTAAATCGGGCCGCTCCCGCCGCCCCCTCCCAGACCCGCCGCGGCCGCCGCAGCAGGAGCAGCAGCCGCCGCCGCCGCCCTCCCCGCCGCCATCCCGCCCGCCCCGGCGCGTTTCCCTTTCCCCCCCCTACCTCCCTCCCCTCCTTCCCCGCCCTCCCTTCCTCCCGCTCCGCCCGGAGCGCCCTTCTCCCGCCGCCGTTACCGGCGCCGCTCCAGGTAGGCCCGACCACCCCCCACCCCCAACACCCCCCCCACCCCCCCAAACCCCCCCCTTTCGCCTCCCCGAGGCTCCCGCCGCCGACTTCCACAACGGCCGCGGAGCCGCGGCCTCGCGTAACTCCCCCGCCGCCGCCCGCCAGCCGCCCGTCGCCGGCCGCGCCCTCACGCCAGCCCGCGGCCTACGTGCGGCCTAGTCGCGGCCTAGGCCGCGGCCTGCGCGCGCGCCGCCGGCGGGGCGACGCGGGGGGAGGGGAGAAAGGGGGGGGATGGGGGGGTGGAGGGGTCTCCCCCCCTCCCCGCCGACCCCCCCTCACCCCCCAACACCCCCTTCCAGCGGGAACCGGGGCCGGGGGGGGGCCGGGGAGCCGCGTGCGTCACATGGCGCCGCCACCCCCCCCCCCCCCGGTACCGAGCGGTTGCGGGGGGGGGGGGGGGTGAGGGGTTTTTTTTGTTTGTTTGGGGTTGTGGGTTTTTTTGTTTTGTTGGTTTTAGGTTTTTTGTGTGTTTTTTTTTTTTTTTTTTAACGGCTGGGCCCGTTTTTGCCGCCATCCCGAATTGGTTTTTTTCCCTCCCCCGACCCGGTTCGCGGCGGCGCCTACGCCGGTTTGGGGAGGTGGCGGGACGGACGGGGACAACAGGACGGGACACGGGCCCAGCTCGGAGTTGGGGGTTTCCTTCTCCACCCCTCGGGAACTGCCCGGTTTGGAGCCGCGATCCCCGGCCGGGGGTCTTCCCCCCGCCCCCCCTCCCGGGTGCTGGGGTGTTTTCAGAGCCCCGGAGCCGGCCTGCCCCCCCCCACCCCGACCCGGTTTGGGGTCCTGAGCTGTGCTTCCGGGACTTGGCCGGTTTTCCCTTCCTTTGGGGTTCGGGTCCAGTTTAGAGGTGCAATCCCGGGACTGGGGATCCCCCCCTTTTGTGGATGGGGCCCGGTCCAGAAGTTCAATCCCAGGCCCGGTGGTCGGTCCGTGGCCCATCCCCCCCCTCCATTCCCCTTCCCGGGCCAACAGGCCAGGTTCAGAGCTGGGATTTCCAGCCCCGGACTTGTTTTTCACTACCACCTCCCCCCCCCCCACCACCACAGGGATGAGCCGGTTTTGAAGCCACGTTTCCCCCCCAGCTCAGGGACAGGCTGGTTTTGGAGCTAAATCCCTGCCCCAGCAACCAGTTCCCCCCTGCCAGTGGTCCCAGTTTGGGGCTGGGATCCTGAGTGGGGAGGCCCCCGGGGTTTGATCCCGGTACAGGCAGCAGGCAGGGACCCGGCCTCCCACGTGCACTGTGGGGGCAGGCAGGGCTGGCGGATGGAGGTAAGGAGAAGTTTGGGGGAAGTTTTCCTGTGGAAGAGCCTCGCCGTGAGCCTGGATCGGAGCGACGGCTGCTCGCCAGCCTCGGCCTGCCCCACACGGCTTCGCTTCTCCCTTTGCGTAACCTCCCGGCAGGTTTGGTCGGCTCCTTTTGTCTCCGGCGGGCTGTGAGGCGGCCCTGTAACCGACCCAAGCTCGTTTGACTGGCAGAACCGCTGCCAGGAAAGCAAATTAATGCTAACGAAGGCGAACTGGGACGCTGAACTGGTGGGAGGAGAAGTGGGTTCAGAGCCGGAGAGACGGCGGCGGATGCCAGCGAGGCTCCTGCCACCTCCGGTGAACCGGGAAACTTGTAAACAACCGACTCGTGGGCTCAGGTCTAGACTCTCCTCCTCACTCTGCCGCCATTGGGCTCGCATCCTGAGGCCTTCTTTCCAAACTAGGCAAACGGGCCCCTTTTTGGATCCGACAGGATGTCAGGCTGAGTTTCATGGAGGCTGTAACTCCTCGCTACAGAAGAAAAACCCCCTTCCATGCCAGCGGCTTCCCCTTAAAAGAGCATTAACCTGGAGTGCGGCAGGGCTGCCTGCTTGGCATGGTCCCCTGCCAGATTAATCCCCCTGCCCTCGCCCTGGCTTCTTCTTTCCCTGGGCTTGGTTAAACTTTGATGGGGCGGTGACCAGCTGGACTGATAAAAACAAGAGCTGAAATTTAGTTTAATTTATTTATTTTTAAAGTTAAACGGTTGACTAGCCGAGCTGGTGGCTGGTCGTGGTGTTTTGCAACTGCTGTCGACTCGGGCCGCAGGTTGTTTGAAACCTGATCGTGGGCTCGTGTGGCCTTATCTGGTTTGAGTAAATCAACTTGGAAACCGGTCTGAAAGGCCTCCCCACGCAGGCTCAGGGCGCAGAGAAGTTGTTATATTTTCTCAACAGCCCGGCTCCCCAAGCGGGTTAAACCGAAGGGAAGTGGGGTGGTTGCTCTGTCTGGCACATGTGTGTCTACACGTGGCTGCGGAGGAAAGCTTGTAATCTAGATTAAGGTGTGAGGCTCGCAAGTAGAGGCAAGTTCCCCGGAGCTGTAGGCGAAGCCTCTGTGAGGAGTGGGGCTGGAAGGAGGCAGGGGACGAGCAAGACCCTTGTGGCCCCGGCTGTTGCTTGATGCAGGTGGGATTGTGCCAGTTCAGCCCATCCGCCCTGGAAAATGCCTGGCAGGAGAAGCAGCCTGTTGGTTGGGGAGCTGAGCCGCCATGGATCGGCTCTCCTGGTCACTGCTTGGAGAGGAGCGCAGCCTTAAAACTGCCAGGGGGATATTCAAGGGGAGAAGAAAGCACAGGGGGGCTTGAATCCCCCTGGGATGGGTCTGAAACTGGCCGGGGAGGGTTGGCACAGCCCCTCAAATGCAACCCCTCTCTTGTTCGTAGCTCCACTCACCCAGTGACCAAAGATCTGAGCACTGACGCAGCCTGACTCAACTCAACGCAGCTCAAGATGGACACCGGTGTCATTGAAGGTGGTTTAAATGTCACGCTCACCATCCGACTACTTATGCACGGAAAGGTATGTGTCCATACTGACGCGGTCCATACTGAAGCCCCCTCGCCCGACGCAGGGCTGGCCCTTCCGGCAGCCCGGATGGAGGCTGGGCACTTCCCTGGCAGTAAATTGTGTCGGTCGGACCTCTCGGAGCTGCCTCGTTATTGCAGCCATTAGGCAGTGGTGTTAGGAATGTGCTCCTTGGCACCCGGCCGGCTCCTGGATATCTCATGACGAGTGAGGCAGTGCTTTAAAAGCACAGCGCATCAATAAAAATAACAGCTCAGGAAGGGGGGAAAAAGTGACCTGATGGAGAGCTCAGCTGGGAGCAAAGTGTCAGTATGTCTGGGGGGGTGATCCCAGGAACTTTTTTTGGCTGTAAAAGGGGGTTGTTTAAGCTTGGGACTCCTGGAGTGGATTTTTTTTTTAAGCACTAATTGCCCCTTTTGTTTCCATCCCAGGAGGTGGGAAGCATCATTGGGAAGGTAAGTGAGCAACAAACCCCTTTGCCCTGCCTCCTTCTCCCCCCCCCCCCCCACTGCCCCGCACAGCCATGCTAATGCCTCTCCCTTCTCTCCCCCGCACAGAAAGGGGAGTCAGTGAAGAAGATGCGCGAGGAGGTGAGTCAGGGGACCGGGAGGGTCGGGGGGAGCGGGGAGGGGGGTAGGATTCGGTGTGGCCGTGGCAGCGTGGGGCCTTAAAAGGAATTTGCAGGCAGTGCTGTGCCAGCGGCACCGGCAGCAGATGGGAGCCGGCGGGCGCGAGGCATGCTGGGAAGTGTAGGCAGGGCTGGGGCAGGAAGCCGAGGAGGCTAAGATGGCTGCCCGGAGCTGAGCTGAGGGAGAGAGGGAGGATTCATCACCAGTGGGGGATCTCGGGGGACCCCGGCTGCTCCACGCAGAACTGAGCCGGGAGTGTGGACCTACTGCTGCTTTTGGGGGGGTCTGAGTGGGGGGCCGGGAGCCCTGACGTCTGCTCGTTTTCCTCCTGCAGAGTGGTGCTCGCATTAACATCTCAGAAGGGAACTGCCCCGAACGGATTATCACCCTTGCTGGACCTACCAATGCCATCTTCAAAGCTTTTGCGATGATCATTGACAAACTGGAAGAGGTGCGTGTGCGGCCTCGACCCCCCTCCCCTGCCTGCAGCAAGCAGGCAGCGGGCTGCTGCCCTGCCTGCAGTCATCCTTTACCACTGTACCCAGATAAATTTACCCTGGGATCTACCCCAGAGCATGCAGGGGGGTCCAGAGCATGAGGAATAGCTCTTCCCTGGGGATGAGCAGCAGGATGGGCTTGTTCCGCATGGGCTGATGGCATTTTCCCTGTGGGGCCTGATCTTTGCCCAGCTACGAGCAGGGTCAAGGTCCAGGTAGTGACACTTCCCGTGTGTGCTCAGCCATCCTTAAGCGTCTGCTCACTGAGCGCCAGAGCCCCGCAGGGACTTTCCTGGGCCAAAAATGCTCCATGGCCACTGGTTAAACAGCTTAAAACAGAGCAGGGCTTTTGAAACTCCCCTGGCTTTGCTCGTCTTGCTGGGTGGTCGTGCTGCTTCCCCTTTGGCACGCCTCGGTGGGTAGCAGGGACTCGGCTCTATCTCCGGCCCCCCGACGAGGGGACCCGGGGGTGCGGCTGTGCAGCGTTGAAGGAGGAGCTGCATCGTGCCCCTGGTCCCGTTGAATTGGTGACGTCCAGCGGGGATGTTGATCCTAGATAACCTGGATCTTGGCTGTGGGCGTTAGAGCCTGCTCGGGGCTGTGTTGTCGAGGAGCTTTCCATCCTCTTCCGCAATGTTTGGAAGGTGTGAGCGCTGCATGCCTGGTGGGGGGCAGAGCTCCATGGCCCTCACCTTGCCTGTGGGGGTAAAAAGCCTGTTGCCCTTTGGATTTGGGACCCTTCCCTGGGAGGAGACAGCCGAGTGCTGGCAGATCTGTCCCCAAGGCCCCTCTGCTCTCGCTACTGAGCCCAGAGCTGTTTCTGCTGTACCCCAAGAGCTGGAGTCCTCCAAGGTCTCCCTGTCCGAGCGTGGCTCCTGGCTGCCAGTGCTCCGAGCGCTGGGCTCGGGAGTTAAAGCTTTTATTTTAGTAGGTCAGTTGAGCGCCGTGGCCTTGTACCTCCCCTCCCCCTGCCAGCACATGACCGCTGTAATCAGCGCTGGGCTTGTTTTCCCCAGAGCCGCTCCTGCCCTGATCTGCCGTTACAACAGGAGGCTCCATGTTGAACTGGGAGCTGTGGGCACACTGAGCTCCCAACCACTTATCCCCCTCCCGTATCATTGGTTCCCATTCAGGTGTAGTGTGACCCAGCCAGCATTTCTGTGCTGCACTGGTGGGGATTAAACCCCTGTTTTCATTGAGACAACAGAGTTTTGCTGCTTCCTCCTTTGTCAAAATGTGGCTGTGTTGTTTCTGGGCTGCTAACAAAGTTGTGGGAAATAGGACCGGGAGAGCCCTGGGGTCACCTTGGCCCGGCCTGCCTGTGCCAGCGTCATCCTCCCTGTCCCTCTGCCGGGTGCGTCACCTCCCTGCGTGCCATTCCGGCGAGGGCACCGTGCCGGGCTGACCCCTCTGAGTAACTCATCTTCCTCGCAGGACATCAGCAGCTCCATGACCAACAGTACAGCTGCCAGCCGGCCCCCAGTCACCCTCCGGCTCGTGGTACCCGCCAGCCAGTGCGGTTCCCTCATTGGAAAAGGAGGCTGCAAGATCAAAGAGATAAGAGAGGTGTGTGTTGGCCAGCCCGAGGGGGGGATGCACAGGGCCTGGGTGCTCCCAGGGGCAAGTCCTTGTGTCAGCCCCCCACCCTGGGTGGTAGTGCATAGTAGAGACATGGCATCACTTGGCTTTTTCAGAGCTTCTTGTATTTTTAGTGCTTGTGAAACTGAGACTTGGAGCAGACCCTCCCCTTCCCAGCACTGTCCCCTGCAGCAGGATGCCTGGGTTCTTGCTCCCCCCTTCCCTCGGCTCTTGATTTCCTGTCCCCCCCCAGCCTTTTTCCAGTTACTGGAGGGTGGGAATGTGCTGCCAGGCCTGCACCACCCTTGGTAATGCCATTTAGTACCGGGCGCTGCTGATGGATTAACTCTATTGAGCTCCGCTGGCTGCGGAGACTGGCTTGACTTGGGTTACAGGGAAAGGCTGCAGCCCAGGTCCTCCTCTCCTGCCCCGGGCTCCCGATGACCGAATTATTTCCAGCTAGGATTAAAGGACTTTATTTTGGGGGCAAGAAGTGGGGGGGGACAGTTTTGGCTATGTATAACCCGGCCACGGGGTTTGTTGCTGAGGTCACAGCCCTCCCTGGGGTCTGACCGCCTATTTTTAACCGTAAACTTTGCAGAGCACAGGGGCACAGGTCCAGGTGGCAGGAGACATGCTGCCCAACTCGACCGAGCGAGCCATCACCATCGCTGGGATCCCACAGTCCATCATTGAGTGCGTCAAACAGATCTGCGTCGTCATGCTTGAGGTAGGGCCTCCCCCTGGGCCCACGGGCCTGTTTTTTTCCCCTGGGGAGGCACGTGCAGCCCAGGGATCGCTGTTGCCCTTGGCAAGCTGCATCCCTCCTTGCGAGTGGAAACTGCTGAGGACAGAGAAACGGCTGCTGGGGGGATAAAGGGATAGCTGGGGATTACAGCCTCATCCAGGTGAGGCTTGGAGCTGCTTAAAACAGGGGTCGAGTCAGGCCTCTAGAGCTGCTCACCGGCTAACGGTGTCGCCCATGGCTCCCTGGTGATCAGTCGTGCTGCCCAGCACGGTGGCACTGAGCAGTGGTGTCCTGCTGTCCCAAGTTTCCCTCACACACTGCTCTGCTCCTCGGGTGTCTTCCCTCAGCCCCGTGCCCAGGATAGGGAAGAAATAGGATTGCTCTGTGTCCTCCCAAATGGCCAATTTTAAACCTGAAGCAGAGCGTTGGTGTCTGGGGTGCAGGGAAGGGATTGTCAGTGCCAGCAGCGCTCGGTGTCTAACCTCTCCTCTTTGCCTGTCACCCAGTCTCCCCCGAAGGGCGTCACCATCCCGTACCGACCCAAGCCATCCAGCTCTCCCGTCATCTTTGCAGGCGGTCAGGTAAGGCCTCTCCTCTGCTCTCGGGGTGCGGGATGGGGAGGGGAAGGGGGTGTCTTACTGAGCTGCCACGCTGCCAGTGCACATCAGCCGCTCTGCGTGCCTGTCACCCACGCCGCTTCCTCTGGCGGAGAGGGGCTCTGCTTGGCCTCGGCCTCCCAGAGCCTGCTCCGAGCCTTCCTTGCTGAGCTCGCTGAGGGATGGAAGAGGGCAGAGGTGGGATGGGGAGGGAGGGAGGGTGCAAAAGGGCTGATGTGGGGAGGAGGGCGTGCTGGCAAACAGTCCTGGAGTTAACCAGCCAAAAAAAAAAAAACCATCCCAGTGTGGTGGCGGTGGTGGGGGATTTGAATCAGGCTGAGACTACAGCTGCCAAATCCAGGCTCTGCTCCTCTGCCTGGGGCTGGCTCTGAGGACTCGGGGCAACCTGTTGTGGGTGACCGGCCCAGAGGGTTGGGGGGGTTCTCTGCTCTCTGGGGCTGGTGCTAGGGGTGCAAAGGCTTAGCCTGTGCTGTGGGTAGGGTGGGGGTGCAGAAAGGCTTCATCTTGCATGAGGGGAGGGTGTCAGATAGGAGTAGCCATCAGGTGATGTGGGATTTAGTCCCTCCTGTGCTGAGCTGATCCAGGGGAGTTGCTTGCCCCCTGCTGCCGAGCCAGGTTACAGGTGACAGGGCTCCCTTGGGATCCTGTCTGCTGTAAAGCCCTGAATCCCCCCCGGCCCTGTTTGGGGTAGGGGGGTGCTGGCTGCGTGTCTCGCCCGTGGTCCCATCCAGGCCACTGGGCAAGGCAGGAGGCTCAGGCCCAGGTGGGGGTCACCTGCTCCCCATCCTGCGGTTCCCAGGGCTGCCGTAACGCTCGGAGAAAATGCGGCGACTCGTGCAAACGCATCCGCTGCCTTCCTGCTGTCAGGGAGACCCCTCTGGGGTGGGCTCTGGCAGGGCCTGGAGCCCCTAGCCGGC
The DNA here is from genome assembly GCF_900496995.4 of Aquila chrysaetos chrysaetos. Taxonomy (NCBI): domain Eukaryota; kingdom Metazoa; phylum Chordata; class Aves; order Accipitriformes; family Accipitridae; genus Aquila; species Aquila chrysaetos. Next base: position 30,014,114 of record NC_044018.1, on the reverse strand, counting down.
CCAGGGACCCGCGCAGGCAGGGTCCGGTGGTGTTGATGGAGGTCTCCGTAGGCAGGGAAGGGGGTAGCTGCCGCCGGCCTCCCCGAGAGCCAGGCCTGACTCTGCTCTTCCCCCCCCACCCCTGCCAGGCTGGCACGCCATGCTTGTTTTGGGGATGGACCTGCTGTCGTCCCCTTCCTTGCCTTGGCCCCCCCCCACCACCCCTTGCCCTCCCTGCCTCTTCCTCCTCCCCTCCCTGAACCTGGTCAGCCCCCCCTGCCTCTCCGACAGCTTCTCCTGCCGCTCTGCGCCCCGGGGGAAGCGCCTGGCCGGTACGTCCGTGCCCCCCCCCGCGCCTTTTGCAAGCGGAGGGCCGTACCGCGTGGCCCCCCCCCCGTGGTGCGGGAGCCGGCCGCCTTCCCCGTTAGAGCAGTGAGGAGCAGGCTTCCCACGGCCACGCATCTCTTCCCTCCCCTCCCCTTTCTTCTCCCCCCTCCTTCTCTTCCACCCCTCTCCCCTGGCCCAGGGCCGCGGCCAGCCCCATGCAGCCGTCCGGGCCCCGCTCCCGGTGGTGTTGCGCTCTGTCTTTGCAGCTCAGAGTCGTGCGTAGAGCAGGGTTAGCCCTCGAAAAGCAGAGCTAATGTCGATGTGACTTTGGTGTTAGCGGAAGGTTTCGGATTGACAGCCCTGGAGACTGAAGTCCTCTAATTTATCCACAGGACAGGTACAGCAGCGGCAGTGCGAGCTACCCCCACACCGCCCCATCCATGTGCCTCAACTCTGACTTGGAGGGACCACCTCAGGAGGTGAGAGGGGAGTTCAGTCTCCACGGCCCGTTCAATCCTTGGCCTCTCTGAGACTGCCAACAAGGGTGGCATCCCCGTCCCCGTCCCCCAAAACCGTCAACGGTGGCTTTTGTGCTGTGGACTCCTGTCCACTGGGAACTGGACTCTGAGCCCACCAACCTCTCCTCACGCAGGCCACCCGGCAGCCACTGCATGGCAACGAACTTGGGCCAATTCCAGCCTGGGCTGCAGTTCTTCCGGTGACCTGGAAGTGAGGCTGTGTACCCCCCTCTCCCCTTCCTATCCCACCCACCCCCACCTGCCCGGCCCCCCCCACCCCCCCCAAACCTTAGCCAGCCAGGCCCCAGCCAGTGACTCGCCCTTTCTGGGTAGCTTCAGGAGGAATCTGAAGTCTGTGGCTGTCCCTTAACCTCAAGACATGGAATTGTGGCAGGTCAGGCACTCAGCCTTGTTACCCCCCCCGAATGCCTCTCTTTTGCCTTGTCTAGCATCGGTAGCCAGCTCCAGCATTTACCTCTAGCTTGCCCGGCGACGTTTTCCTAGGCGTGCGGAAGTGACGAGAGGACTCGGAACGGGACTTTTTTTTTTGGGGGGGGCTGCTGGGCCGGGGAAAGGAGGGGCCGGGAGCTAGCAGGGCTGGCGGGGGCGTTGGAGATCTTCCCCTGTCGGCGAGGCGGGGGGCGCAGGGCTAGAAGCATTGTCGGACTCCACCACACCATACATCTTCATCAAGATCCCAGCCGTTCTGTTTTTGTCTGCCACTTTTTTTTTTTGGGGGGGACGGCGCCATACTGTCCACTCCCTCCCTGTAACCGCCACGTAAGGCCAATTCGAGTAACCGCCCGTCTAGAAACTGCTTGTTACAGCATTTATCCGTCCCCTGCCTCTCCCTGCCCCACTTCCCTCGCCCCGGAGAACTCTCCACCTTGGCTCTCTGACTTCCTGGCTAGTTGAAATCTGTCTGTCCCTGGGTGGCTGTCCGATGGTTGTTAATAGGACTGTTTTCCTCCTTTTGTAGGCCTATACCATTCAAGGACAGTATGCCATTCCACAGCCAGATGTAAGTTTTGTTTACAACTTCTTGTCTTGAAATCCACCCTCTTCCTCCCCCCTTCCAAAATTTTCTCCGTGCTTTCTCGACTCGAGCCGCTAGCCATCAGCTTGGGCTGAATACTCGATCTGATCCGAACTCCCCCCCAAAAAACTTGCCTCCCTTCAATTTGCACTCCTGCAGCCAGCTTCACCCGGTCTCAGATCTCTCCTTTGTCCTTCCCCCACCTTCTTTCTGACACTTCCCTCCTCCTATATATTACTTTTTTTTTTCCCAACCCACCTCTCCCTGGCTTGGCATTTCACACCAGCTCCGGCTTTTCCCTTGCCCCCACCCCCTCTTGAATTTGGCACGCAGCCCGTCAAGAGAAAACAAAAACAGCACATGATGGTTCACTGTCATGGTGGTTCTCCTGGGGCAGGGGACAGCTGGCCCAGCGAGCGGTCGCAGGTGGCAGTTGGGGGGGGGGCTGGGAGGGGGTTGGATCCGGCCCGGCCCAGGCTGCTGCCAGCCTGTCGGGGACTGTTTGGGAGAGGAGTGACAGTCTGGGCAGCAGCCACCTCTCCTACGGGTGCTGTCCCGGCTTGCTGTCGGACACCACCATCCTCTGGCACCCATGCTCATCCCGTAGGCTCGTTGCAGGCTGGGTGGGGGCTGATCTCCGCTCCTGGCACCCTTAGAGTGGGGAGGGGGCCATGGGGGGGGGGGGGTGTAATGACTCTGATGTGCCAGGCCAGGGAGGAGAAGGACTAGAAGGAAGCTGAGCTATAAGAGCTACTCCAGGGGCTGAACCGAGCCAGGCTCCATCCCCATCTCCCTTCACGGCACTCCTGTCAGCCCTGCTGCTCCTTGCATGGTGTGGTGTGAGCACCCTGCCATCTCGTCTCTCCTGCTCCTCTCTGCTTCTCTCCCTGAGCTCCTTTCATACCTCGCTTCACCAGGGGGTGGGTGCAGCCCCCCCAGCCCACCTTGGCCTGGCGCCTTCCTCCTCTCTGTGCAGAGAGGGCAGTGCCGTGTATGGAGGGGCCGGGGGGGACCCGGTGCCAGTGGTAGTGTCTGTGTTGATGTGCGTGCTGTGAGTCCTGGCCCCCCTTGGGCTTGGGAAATGGCTAACATCAGCCTTTTTCTTTCTCTTTTTCCCCTCTAGCTGACCAAGCTGCACCAGTTGGCAATGCAACAGTCACACTTTCCAATGTCTCATGGCAACACTGGATTCAGTGGTATGGAAACTCCTTCTCTCTTCTGTACGCTAGCGTGGGCCAAAGGCCAGCCTGCGAGCCGCCGCTTGGCTCCTCTCTAATGGGGCCTCTGCTCGGGTCTTGTGCTCTCAAAAAAAAAAAACCAAAATCAAACGTTCCCCCAGAGCTGAGCCTGGCCAGGTAATGATTTTTGTTGTGACATCTCTGGGGGCGACTTGGTACCGGCTTCTGCGAGTTGTGGGGGGCCGCAGAGGGTAGCAAAAAAAAAAACCAAACAAAAAAGAAAACAAACCACCGAGCAGGCAGGGCCTCCATGCTGCTTTCCTTCCTCTTCACCCCCATCCTCCACAGCTCTGCCAATGCACTGGGAGACCCCCTGACCCGCAGCACCCTCTCTCTCCCCTCCGGCTACTCCAGTCCTGAGCAGGCAACTGTTGAGTTGTACCAAATTTGCTGTAGATTTGCTAAGATGGCTAAAATATCCATTTGGGGCTCTAAACTTGAGACAGCCAAACTCATTGTCACTTGTATCTTAACAGGCATTGAATCCAGCTCTCCAGAGGTGAAAGGCTATTGGGGTAATGATTAAAAAACAAAATCTGTAGTTATTCTATTGTGTATTAATACTGACCGGGGTCTCGTTCTCCCTGTTAAATGCTGCCCACCTTTGTGCACGGATGGGAGGGGAAAGGGGGGGTCAAGGGGAGCCTTAGAAGGGCTGGAGGTACTGACTGGCTTGGTTGTACATGCCCCAGAAGAAGTCAGCTGGACAGTGGAGAGCAGCAGGACTTGTTGGAGGGCTCGGTCATCCAGTGCCTGGCGCTGGTAGTGAGTCTTGGGCCCCCTTGCTTCACCCCCCCAGCCATGCGCCTGGGGGGGGCAGTGATTTCCCCCTGCCCGAGGAGTTGCTGGAGCGGATTGCCTGCAGCGGCTGAGCCCCTGCTTGCCGCTGGTGGTGGGTGGACAGCACTGTGTTAAGCACTGTGGCTGCCGGTGTGTCTGCAGGTTGCTTCGCCCCTGCCAAAGCCCTGGGGTGAGGTCTTGAGGCTCCCGCTGCTCCCTGTAGCAGGGAGCGAGCTGGGGAGGGGGGAAAAATATATTTTAAAACATTTAAAAAAAAAAAAAAAAAAAAAAAAAACCAAAAAAACCAAACCAACCCACTTAGCACACATGCTTGGCCCCATCTGAGATGTGAGCAGCCTCGCAGCGCCCGTGCCGGCCGGCGTAGCACTGCCCTGCCAGGGCCATGGTGGCGAGGAGGAGGAGGAGGAGGAGGGGGGTAGCGTAGCCCTTCAAAGCTGGTAATGGAGCGGGCAGCAGAGCTGAGCGCCCAAATGGAGCCCCCGCAGTGAGAGTGCGCTGCTCTGGGACTGTCCTGACCGGAAGGAAGATCCTGTGGTGACATCGCGGGGAGGGGGACACGGGGGAGAGAAATTGGGCTGACCAAGGCGGGGAAAGCAGGCGAGCGGGGAGGAGGGTGGGGAGCAGCGGGGAGGGTTGGAGTAACCTCACAGCTTGCTCTGCCCTTCCCCTCCTGTTTTAAACCGTCTTCAAGGTAGCCATGAAGCCGGCAGCAAATGCTGGCTTGACTGCTGCGGTCTGTCTGTGCTGCGCCCCACTGTCCCACCGCCTCTCCCTGAACTTCTCCTGCTTTTTCTCTGTCTCTAAGCAGGTTTGGATGCCTCCGCTCAAACCACCTCTCACGAACTCACCATTCCAAATGATGTGAGTATCCAGAGGGGATCCATTCTTTCCAGCCCATGTTGGGGAGGGAGGGTTGGTGGGCAGCGGGCGGGCAGCTGCCCCCTTGTCCTTGTGGGTCACCGGGGTCTGCCCCTCTGTCTTCTAACAAAATGGAGCGTGGGGTTGCCTGCTCTTGGCTTCAAAGCTGCGGGAGGGCTTGTGGCTGCACCCCAAACTGCCTCCTTGGACCACTCTTGCTTGCATCATGTCCCTTTCCCCCCTTCCAGCCAACTTTAAGGCAGAAAACCCCCTTCTCAACCCTTTAAACACACCCCAGGAGGTGCCAGCCCTGTCCCTGTGGAGGACAGGCACACAACAGGGGAGGAGGAGGAGGATGGGTTAACACACTTTTGGCTCTTACCCGCTGTTAACGTAGCTGCTTTCCTCCCCCCCAGCTGATTGGCTGCATCATTGGGCGTCAGGGCGCCAAAATCAATGAGATCCGCCAGATGTCTGGGGCGCAGATCAAAATTGCCAATCCAGTGGAAGGATCTACTGACAGGCAGGTTACCATAACTGGATCTGCAGCGAGCATTAGCTTGGCCCAGTATCTAATTAATGTCAGGTAAGTCTCCAGGCGACGAGGCTCCGCGGGTCGGGTGGGGGGCTGGCACTGCACGCCTGTGCCGTGGGGTACCGCTCGTGGGACCCTCCTTGTGCCCCGACGCATGAGGGGAAGGGGTTTTCTCTCCCGTGGTTTTTTTGGGGTTTTTGTTTTTGGGGTTTTTTTTTTTTTTTTTCCCCTCCCTTTCCTTTCCTCTCCTTGTGCCTGCTGTCCCATTTTCCTGGTGCGATCGCCTCCCGGTCTGTGGGAAGCTGTAGGGTAACGGACCCGGCTGGAAAGGGGTCCAGCCACGGTGCCGAGGGGAGCCCGTGGCTGCTTAAAAGCCGTGCCTGGCCCTGTCAAGCTCTCGGCGGTTAGGGCTGTGCTGTTTCGATCCGGCGCTTGCGTGGTGAGGGCTTTTTCGTGGGGTGATAGAGGAGGGACTTGCCTGGGCCTGCTTGTGGAGATCCTGAGCATCTCCCAGTGGGATGCCGTGATCCCAGGGAGAGGAGTTGGTGCTGACTTGGCTCCTCTCCGATACCTCAGAGCGGCCGGCGAGCCCTGACGGGGACGGCTGGCTTCCCCGCAGCCCGGCACGGGGCCTGGCTGCCTGCCCGCCATGCGGCACGCTGCGGCGCTCTCTGCTGCAGCGGGGATTTAGGGCCCGACTCGGGACTCTGTGCGCTCAGACCCATCTTGCCGTGGCGTCCCGTGTTCGCTGCGATGAGCCGGGCTGGGAGCGATGTCCTCCCCCGTCCTCAGCCCCTGGGGCTCTGGATGGAGGAGGAGAGCTGGGGAGAGCCCCAAGCCTGTGCAGGGACTTGTCACCGCTCCGTGTTGCGTGGGTTGATGCCGGAATGGCACGGCAGCTCCAGCCTGGTCCCGAGCGGGAGCAGAGGAGAAGCTGCCTGTGATTTCTCTCTTTTGTTTTTTTTTTTTTTTTTTTTTTTATTTGGCTTATTCCACTTGCTCCACACTGGTTGTGTTGAGGTGCCCGGCTCCAAGGGTGCTGGGACAGCCTTGCTGCTGAGCTGATGGCTCAGCCCCGGGCTCCGGGGTGTGCGGGGGGGGTCCCGGTGCGGCTCGTAGGTGAGGCCAGACCTCGCTGGGCACGGCTGCGGCCTCACAGTGCCGCTCCCTCCTTCCTTCCCTCCCTCCCTCCCCGAGCTCGGCTCATGCGATTCTACGCTGTTTGTCCTGTGCTTTTTTTTTTTTGTGGTGTTCCCTTCCACCCACCCGTATTTTTTTTTTTGTTCCTTTTCTCCTCTGTTACAGTTTAGAAAGCGCTAAACCCTCCTCCCAGGCAGCCTCCGTCACGATCCCTGACCACCTCAGCATCAACCTCTCTCAACCCTCCACCCCTTCTTCTTCTTCCTCCTCCACCACCACCCCCTCGCTCGCCACAGCGGGGGCCTCCGAAGCACCCGCCAGCCTCCCCAACCCTCTTCCGACCGCCCCTTGTGTCTCCAGTCTGCTTGGCATGAAACCTGTCCCTCTCCTGGCTCTAAATGTTGTGTCTGCTGCTAAGGGTACCTCCGCTCCAGCTGTGCCATGTGTCACTAACAAACTGAAAGCGGAAAAGCAGAGATTTTCTCCTTACTGAGTCTGCTTGTGGCCTTAGAGGACCAGCAGATCGGTGGCAGCATGGAGACCCCGTAGAGGAGACTTGGAAGAGCAATTCTTTTTCTTTTTTTCATTGTTTGGGGTTGTTTTTTTTTTTTTTTTTTCTCCTCCTTTTTACTCCAAAGTGAGCTTGTGATGTTTCTTAGAACGGAGTTTTCTTGCCGGCCGAGAGACAATTTTCCCTGTGTCCCAGCCCGGCCTGGAGTCTAGTGATCTGTTCAATTCCTTCTCGATCCTGCTAGCTTGTAGCCGTTGCTTTTTTTTTTTTTCCTCCTTTTTTTTTTCCATTTTTTAGTAGCTTGGTTGCAATCGCGGTTTTGGGGAGGGGGTGGGGGGTGGAGGGAGGGGTTCGTTACCGAATAAACGAGTTGGGATTTAATTGCATTCCTGGTGACATTGCCCACGGGGCTCGCGGCCTCGCCTGTCTCTCTTTAATGTCTGTACCTGTAATAAAGTTGCCACGGTGAGAATCTGCTCTGCTAGATCTGTGCTGATGGGGGGGGCTGAGCCCCGGGGAAGGGGCCTTGTGGGGTGCCCTCTTGCTGGGGGGGGGCTCACTGCCACCCCGGTTGGGGTGCCCCCCCCCCCCCTTAAATTGCAGGGAGGGAGAAGCTTTGAGCCGCAGAGGTGGCAGCTCCTGGGGGTGCTCGGTGTGGGTTGGGGGTGCTGGTGTCATCCCTGCTTGCTCGGGGACCCCCTTGCATCGTGTGTGTTGCCCCCCCCCCCCCCTTGTGCTCCCCAAGGGGTCCCTGGTGGGGGTACAGCCCCCCCCCCCCTTGCTCTCCGCCTTCCCTGCAGGAATTGCTGCCTGATTCCTGCCTGCCCGCACCCCGGGGTGCCCAGGGCACCTTGGGGTCCCCCTTCCCCTGGGTGTCCCCACCCCAAAAGCTTTGCCCCCCCCCCCCCCCGCTTGGAGCAGAGCCTGCTGGCACACTCGGTCTCGATCCGTCCCTCCCCAGCAGCGTGCTGGGCCCCGGGGGAGCCCTCTGGCTCCGTATTGGGGGTGGGGGGGCAGCAGGCTGCACCCCCCCCTCCTCGCTGCATCTTCCCTGCCGCTTGTGCATAAAGCAACCCCCTGCACCCCAAAAACTTCCTCCCTTCCTTCCTTGGGGGACTGGCCCCCCCCTCCAGGGCACTACCCACGGGGAAGCCCTTCCTCCCTTGCACTCCATCCCTCCTCCTCCTCCTCCTCCTCCCCCCCAAACCGGGGCCCCCTCTGACACCCTTTTCTTCGTTGCAGGCTCTCCTCGGAGACCGGGGGCATGGGAAGCAGCTAGGGGCCCCGACGCGGACCCTCGGCCTCACCTCACCATCCATCTGTGTAGTCCCTTAGCAGCCAGCCCCAGATTTTAACTAGTTTGTAAATTTTTCGGTTCCTCCATGCTCTCCGCGGCCACTCATGAGGTTTATTTTTTGTTTTTGGTTTTTTTTTTTTGTTTTGGGGTTTTTGTTTTTTTTTTTTTTTTTGAATTACAGCATTTTAATTCCTTTCTCTGTTCAGCTGTTAAAATGCTGAGCCCCAGATCTTAGTTTTATAAAGCTTCTCTCTCTCCTTCCTGCCCCACCCCTCACCTCCCCCCCCCCCCCCTTTTTTTCGGCTCATGAAGTTTCTGTTTTGTCATGAAATGTAAGAGTGGAAGAGAAACATTTCAGTTTAGTTCTGTAACGTCAGGAAATTTTTCAAAAAAAAAAAAGTTAATAAAAAGATGGACTGGAGCTTTTCCTTGTGAATAGAAACTGGAGGATATTTTGGTTAATGGATCTGCCTGTCTCCGTCTTTATTTGAACACCCCCACCAGTTCTGCCCAGTGCTCCCAGTATGGCCCAGCTGGGGGGTGGTGGGTTTGCTCTGGGGGTGGGATAGGGCCCCCAGGCTGGATAAACCAGTCCTTGGGGAGGGAGGTGGATGGGGGGTTGTCTTTGGTACACTAGATGCATTTTGGGGGTTTCTCTGCTTCTCCCTGTACCCTGCAAACTGGTCTTTAGTGGAAACCAGTATCCCAGCTGGGTGTGTTGACTCTCTCTGCCTTGCCTCCTACCACCCCAGTCCACTTGGGACCTTCCTTGCTTCAGGGGGGTGACAGCAATTGCCCCCACTTCCCCCTGGGGCTCCAGCACTGGGTCTCTGCCACCATCCAGTGCTCCCAGTTCCACCAGTAAAGAAGGGGTGGGACTGGAGAGGCCCTCAGCCCCTTATATGTTGCCCCCCCCCCAATATCCTCTAGCCTGGCGACACAGGCCCTCTCTCTCCACCTCTGGGGTGGGGGCTATTACAGTAGGGCCTACATAAACACAAGAGGGAGACAGACAACCTCTACCCCTGTTCTTGCCCCCCCCCCCCCCCCCCCCAATAACCCCCAGTGCCCCCTCCCTAAGTCCTGTGTGTCCATTCCCCCCCCCAGCACAGAGACAGCACAGAGCTTTCTGTAGAGATCGATAGATATTTATATAAATATTTGGGGCTGTACAAGTGGGGGGTGTGCACGGGGGTGGGGGGACAGGTCACAGGCCGGGGGGGGCTGTGGGTCGGGGGGGCCCCTCGCCGCTGCCTGAGTGGTCCAGCTCCGCGCTGTCGCAGTCTGAGTCTTCGGAGACCTGGGGGGGATGTAAAGGTGGGGGGGGGGGTGTTAAACATCCTCAGAGCCTCCCCCTGCCCCACAGCTGGTTCTGGGGGGTTTGGGGCCCCCCCCCCTTCTGCAGGGCAGAGCCCTGAGAACCCCCCCTCCGTGGTAACCGGTTCTGGGGGATGCCCTTTCCATGGCCCCTGATGTTTGGGGCTTCCCCTGCCCAAGGTATCTGCCCCTGGGGGTCTTGAGGACCCTCCTCCCCAAGCTGCTACATCCTGGGGGGCTTGCAAGACCACCCCCCCCCCCGCATGGTGCCCAGTGCTGGGGGGACCCTCTCCATGTGGTACTTGGTCCTGGGGGGGTGCTTTGGGACCCCTTTCCTATCATACCTGAGACTCCCTCCCCATGGTACTTGAACTTGGGGTCTCATCCTGGGGGGGGCTCACAGGACCCCTCCCCATGGTACCTGGGGAGGTCTCAGGGGACCCCTGCCCCTTGCTTACTCTCGCTGGGGGCTGGGGCACCCCTTCCCCATGTTGTTGCCCACCCTGGGGGGCTTTGGGGACCCCATAACACCTGATCCTGGGGGGACACCCTCTCACATGGTATCTGGTCCTGGGGGGGGCTCAGGGGGGACCCCTCCCCATGGTGCTTGTTCCTGGGGACCCCCTCCTGGTGATGCTTTATCCTGAGACCCCCCTGCCCATGGTACCAAGTCCTGGGGGGCCCTGGCGGACCCCTCCCCTACAGCACCTGGTCCTGGGGACCCCTGCAGCCCCCCCTCCTCAAGATGCTTGGTACTGGGGGACCCCCCCCTCCTCCTGGTCCTGGGGACCCCCCTCTCCACAGTAACCATCCCCAGGGGACTTGGGACCCCTTTTCCTCTGCTACCCCATCACGGGGAGCCCTGGGGACCCCCTGGACATGATATCCAGCCCTGGGGGGCTCTGGGACCCCCCCCATGACAGTTGGTCTCTGTGGACCCTGAGAGCTCTTCCCTATGGGATCCATCCCGGGGGGGTGGGGTTCAGGGGACACCCCCCTCCCCTTGTGACCTGTCCTGGGGAGCCCATGACCATGGTGCTTGGTTCTGGGGGACCCTGGCACCCCCTCTCCATAGTGTCCATCCCTGAAGGGGTTCTGGGACCCCCTCCCCATGGCACCTGATCCTTGGGCCCCCCCCCCAGGGCCGATGGGTAGCCCCTCTCAAAGGTGCTAGGTCGTGGGAGGACTTATGGGACCCCCTCTACATGGTACGCGGTGCTGGGGGTCCTGGGGGAACCCCTCCCCCTGATAGCCTGACCCAGGGGACACCCCCCCCATGCTTCCTATTTGAGGGGGGGGCTAACACCCCCCCCCCCTACAGTATGTGTTCCTGACACCCTCCCACTCTGTCCCCAAGGAGACACCCCCTCCCCATGGCACTTGTTTCAGGTGGTCCCAGGTTCCCCCAGCCACCCCCCTGCCATGGTGTCCATCCTTGGGGGGCTCCAGGACCCTCCTGGGAGACCCCATGCTCCCCTACCCCCCGCCATGGTACTTGGTCTTGGGGTCTCTGGGAGCCCCCCACGTTCCCCTTGTTACCTTGTCATAGGGAGCTCACAAGACCCCCTCCCCATAGTAGCTCATCCTGGGGGGCACTGGGGAGGTCCCCTTCCCCAAGGTCCTGGGGAGCCCCTGAGACCACCTGCCCATGATGTCCACCCTTGGGGGGGGCCTGGGACATCACCCCCTCCCCCTGGTACTTGATCCTAGGGGGGTCTGGGGACCCTGCTCCTGGCATACTCAGTGGGGGACACCCCCCCTGCTTCCCCTTGCCAACCCCAATGTGAGGGGCTCAGGGACCCCCCCCCCAGCCCTGGAGGACCTTAGGAACTCCCACCCAATGGCACCCATCCCTGGGGACCCTGAGGAACACCCTTCCCCTTGATAACCCCATCCTGGGGGCTCAGGGGACATCTCCTTCATAATACCTAGCCCTGGGGAAGCCTAGGGACCCCCCTACTCCATGGTACCCATCCCAGGGGGCCCTGGGGACCCCCTTCCCTTTGTTAACCTCATCCTGGGGGGGCTCAGGGGATCCCTGCCCCACACTACCCAGCCCTAGGGGACCCTAAGGACCCCTGCAGCCCATAGTACCAAGCCATGGGCCATCCTAGAGACACCCTTCCCCTTGCTAATCCTGTCCTGGGGGGCTCAGGGGACACCCTACCTCATAACACCAAGCCATGGGGCACCCTCAGGACCCCTACACCATAATACCCAGCTCTGGGGGACCCTAGGGACCCCCATCCAATGGCACCTATCCCTGGGGGGGGGGGACCCTGAGGGACCTCCATGCCCTTGCTAACCCTGTCCTCGAGGACCTTAAGGACCCCCACCCCATAGTACCAGCCCTGGGAGACCCTAGGAACCCCCCACCCCATGCTGGGAGCACCCCACCCCATGGTGTCACCCATCCCCGGGGGGGGGGGCTGTGGGTGCTCCCCAGCACCCACCCTGGGGTGGGGGCATCACCTTGGGGCTTAGCCCCCCTTGACGGCGGCCGGGACCCTCGGGGGGAGCGGCATCCAGGGGGATCTCGGAGCCCTGGGAGAGCAGGTCCTCGGAACGGTCATCGGGACGCTCGTCCGTGTTGGTGCTGCCCACGTCGGGGGTGGCACTGTGCGAGGGCTCGCTCGTGTGCCCCTCGTCCCCGTCCCCGTCCCCGTCCCCATCCGAGAAGTTCTCCGAGCTGAAGGTCGACAGCGACTGGCGCTTGCTCATGCCCGGGGGCCACCTGGGGAGGGGGAGAGTGTGTGTGGGGGGGTGAGGACCAAGGCATTCGGGCACCCACAGCCGCCCCCCCCCGCATCCATCCTGGGCATCTGCTGATTCCCTGCATCCGTCCCAGGTGTCTGAGCACCCATGGATTCCCCACCTCTGCACCCATCTGGGGCATCCACTGGCACCCCTGCACTCATCCTGGGCTGCTGAGCACCCACTGATACTAGCTCCCCGCACCCATCCAGGGCTTTCAAGCATCCATAGCCCCCCCCCCGCCCCATCCATCCCAGGTGTCCAAGCACCCACTGGCCCCCCAACCCATGCTGGGCATCTGCTGATTCCCTGCATCCGTCCCAGGTGTCTGAGCACCCATGGATTCCCCACCTCTGCACCCATCTGGGGCATCCACTGACACCCCTGCACTCATCCTGGGCTGCTGAGCACCCACTGATACTAGCCCCCCCGCACCCATCCAGGGCTTCCAAGCATCCATAGCCCCCCCCGCCCCATCCATCCTGGGTGTCCAAGCACCTACTGGCCCCCTGCACCCACAGACCCCCCCCTCCTGCACCCATCCTGGGTGTCTGAGCACCCATGGACCCCCGAACGGACCCAGGCAGCCGACGGGGGTGGGGGGTCAGCACCCACCTCTGCCGCAGCGGCAGCTCCACCTCGCTGTCCACTTCGCCCTCCTCCTCCTCTGATGAGACCCCCCGCTTCTGGGGGTGGGGGGTGCATTAGGGTCATCCCACTGCTCCTCAGGAGGGACCCAGCAGTCCTGACCCCCCCCCCTCCCCCCAGGAGGAACTCAGGGGTCCTGACCCCCCCCCAAGATGGACCCAAGGGTCCTGACTCCCCTCCTCAGGAGGCACCCCTGTGTCTGACCTCCCCCCCCCCAAACCCTTTCCCAGAAAGGATCCATCCCACTCCCCACTGCTGGGATGCACTTGGGGGTCCTGTCCCCCCCCCACCCCCCCAAAAAATGGACGCAGGCATCCGGGGTTCTCACCTGCCCACGGGTGACGGCCGCCCGGTACAGCAGTGCCGCGGGGGTGAGGTGCTGCCCGGCCCCCGCTTTCCCCCCCCGGCCAGCCCCGCTCTCCCGTTCGGGCTCACCGGGAGCGGGGGGCCGTGGCGGGGGGGACCCTTGGGTGCCCGTTGCCCCCCCAGGTCCAGCATCAGGTACCGTGGCCGGGGGGACACCCGCAGCCTCCAGGGTGCCCCCGAGGAGGTCGGGGCCCGTGGTGGCTGGGGGGGGTCCGGGGAGCCCCCGGGGGGGTCCGGTCTCAGGACCCGGCTCCCCACAACCCCCCCGGGGTCCCGCTTTGCGATGGCGGCCCTTGGCCCGGCGGCTGCGCCCAGGCGAGGGGGGGCCCTTGGGACACCCTGGCAGGGCCACCTGCGCCATGGCCGCATCCAGCTTGGGCAGCAGTACCTCCGGCTTCAGGATGTCGGGTCTGGGGGGGGGGAACGACACAGGGAAGGGCTGCGGATGGGGACCCAAGCGTCTGGGAGCCCCCAGAACAGCTCCCACCTAGCCACGAGGGACCCCCCATGTCCAGACCCCCCCCCCAAAAGACCCCCCCTCCAAGGGACAGTGGCATCTGCAGCCCCAGAACCCCCAAAAGGTGCCAGACACCCGCATCCCCAGACTGCCCCCCCAGGGGTCACCAGGCATCTGGATCCCCAGAGCTCCCCCCAGCCCAAATGACCCCAGGCACCCAAGCCCCCAGACCTGGCCCCCCCCAAAGGACCCAGGTGTGTGGGCTCCGAGCCCCCAAAGGACCCACACATCCAGGACCCCAGACCCCCCCACACACCCTGATGGACCCACATGTCCATGCCTCCTACCCAAAAGACCCAGGTGTCCAAATCCCCAGAACCTTCCCCTCCCCAAAAGACCCCAGACCCCCCCACCCCAAAGACACCAGGCACCCAAGCCCCCACCCCAAAGGACCCCGGTATCTGGGCTCCCAGCCCCCCAAGGACCCACATGTCCCCAGGCCCCCCAACCCCGAGGGACCCACATGTACCTGCCCCTCCAACCCAAAGCACCCACGCACCCAGACCCCCCACCCCAAAGGACCCAGGGTCCATCCCCCCGCCCTCCCTTGAGGGACCCAGGCGTCCGGGCGCACCGCTTGCCGTGGGGCGAGAGCTTCTGGGGGACGTTGCGTTTCTTGATGAGGGTCTCGACGGCGTTGCCGTGCAGGAGCCCCCGTGGCGCCCGCGGCTTGAAGAGCCCAGGGTAGCGCTTCTCCAGTGCCTGCTCCCGCCTGCCACGGGCCACGCGTGGGCACCCCACACACCAGGGAGGCGGCGTGGGGTGGCCACGGCCTTGGGGTGGTGGCCATGGGGTGGGTAAGGGCTGGCCATGGGCTCAGGGGAGCCATGGGATGGGTATAGGGGTGGTCGTGGCCATGGGGTAGATATAGGGTTGGCCATGGGATAGGTACAGGGTTGGCCATGGCCATGGGGTTGGCCATGGGATAGATACAGGGTTGGCCATGGCCATAGGGTTGGCCATGGGATAGATACAAGGTTGGCCATGGCCATAGGGTTGGCCATGGGGTAGATATAGGGTTGGCCATAGGGTGGCTTTGGGGTAGATATAAGGTTGCCTGTGGCCATGGGGTGGTTATAGGGTTGGCCGTGGCCATGGGCTGGCTATGGGATCGTTGGCCATGGCCAACGGGTGCTACAGGATTGACCATGGCCATTGGCTGGCTATAGGCTTGGCTGTGGCCATGGAGTGCCTATAGGTTTGGCCGTGGCTGTGGGGTGTCCACTCACCTGAGCAGCTCCTTCTCCTTGAGCTCCAGCTGCAACATGAGGGCGCTGAGCTCCATGTAGAGGTTGTTGGCGCGCTCCAGCTTGCGCTCGTAGTGCTCCCGGATGTCCAGCGCGTGCCTGGCACCCAGGGCACGTATGGCATCGGCACACGCACCCCGCCACGCACAGGGACAGGTCCCCAACAGCCCTCCCTGTACCCCAGCACCCCCTGATAACCCCTGCCCTTGGTCCCCCATATGTCCCTGATGCCCCAGTGCACCCAGTATCCCCAGCTGGTCCTCAGAACCCCATTGTCCCCAGTGTCCCCGTGTCCCGCAGACGGGCCCCACCGGAGCTCCTCGCGCCGGCGGTTGATGAGCTCCTCCTCCAGCCGGTGCAGGCATGTCCCCTCTGACTTGATCTTCTCAAAGTGCAGCTTCACCTCCTCCCGCCACTCCGCCTGCGGCACACGGGCACCAGCTACCATGGGCACTGGGCACCAGTTACTGCAGGCACTGGGCACCCCAGGCACCGGGTACTGCAGGTACCGGGCACACTGGGCACCGGCTACCATGGGTGCTGGGCACCACAGGTACCAGCTACTGTGGGCACTGGGCAACACTGGCACTGGCTACCCCAGGCACTGGTAGCACAGGCACCGGGCACCCCGGGCACTGGCTACTGTGGGTGCCAGCCACCATGGGCATGAGATACCCCAGACACCAGGTACTCCGGGCACGGGGATTACCCGGGTGCAGCTACTGTAGGCACTGGGATATACTGGGCCTGGATACCCTGGACGCCAACTACTGCTTGGCACCAGCCCTCACAGTCACTGGGATTTGAAGCAGGTTCCTGGGTGCTGGGGTATCCTGGGGCTCTTGGGGTGCTGGGGTCCCCAGGGTGCTGGGTACCAGGGATTTGAAGTAGGCATCCTGCAGGGTTTGGGGGTCCCAGGGTGCTGGCGGGTTCCTGGATGCCGGGAATCCCGGGGGTCTGGGGGTCCCTGGGTGCCAGCGGTCCTGAGGTGCTGGGGGTCCCGAGGTCCTGGGGTGCTGAGTACCTGGGATTTGAAGTAGGTCTCCTGGGGGGTGGAGAGGACGTCAGCAGAGGCGATGTCGAGGTGCAGCAGGATCTGGCGGAAGGACGGCCGGTTCCGCGGCTTGCTGTTCCTGGAGGGAGCGGCACGGCACTGGGTGCGGGCAGGGGGGGCCGGCTGGGTGCTGGGGGGCGTGCTAGGTGGGTGCCGAGCCTTTTTGGGACCACGGGCAGAGAAGGGTGCACAGGACACATGGGGTGTCCAAGACACACGGGGTGCAGCCTGGCATGGGATGCCCATGGGTGCACCCCCCAGGGTGGGGGCACCCCCAGGGTGGGTGTCCCCCTATCACCAGGGGTCCCCCCCCCCTGCACTGCCCACATTGGGGTGCCAATGGCAGGTCCCCCATGGCATGACCCATCCATGGCATGGGTGCCCACAGTGTGTCCCCAGGTGGGGTGTCCCCAACAGGATTTCCCCAGGTGGGGTGTCCCCAGATGGGGTGTCCCCATGGTGGGGTGTCCCCGTGGGTGCACTCACCAGCACTGGCGCAGCAGCACCTTGAAGCCGTCAGGACAGCCGGAGGGGACGGGAAGGTGGAGGCTGTTGCTGCCCACCCCCCAGATGATGGCCGACGAGTCCACGTCCTTGTAGGGGATCTCACCCGTCAGCAGCTCCCACAGCACCACCCCGAAGGACCTGGGGGCAATGATGTCACCCGTGGCCCCTGTCACCCACGGCTGGGCACCCCCAGTGTCCTCCTGCTGTGCCCTGGTCCCCCCCCCGGGTCCCCTCCCTCCTTCTGCCCATGCTGGTGTCCCCAGTGTTCCCTGCTGCTTCTGTGGTCCCTGATCTCCCTGTCCCTGCAATGTCCCTCCTGGTATCCCAAATGTCCCCATCTCTGGTCCCCTGCAGTGTCCCTGAGGCTTCATGTGTCCCTGATGTCCCCTGTTCCTATTGTCCCCAATGCTTCCTGTGCCCCCCACTGTCCCCATTGCCTCTCAAAGCCCCCTGTGTTGCTGTCTCCCCAGTGCCACCACCACTGCCTGGTGTCCCTAAGGTTCCCGTGTCCCCGATGTCCCCGAGGTCCCTGTGTCCTCACCAGATGTCAACCTTCTCGGAGACAGGCTCGTTGCGGATGACCTCGGGTGCCATCCAGGCCACGGTGCCGGCGAAGGACATCTTGGTGCTCTTGTCAATGAGCTCCTTGGAGGTGCCAAAGTCCGAGATCTTCACCACGTCGTCGTAGGTGATGAGCATGCTGGGGGGCACCCGCTCAGCACCACGCCAGCACCACGCCAATGACACGCCAATGACATGGGCACAGCACCGCCACAGGCATGCAACTGCTACAAGCATCATCGGGTCATGGGTATGCCACCACCATGGGCACAACACCGTCATGGACGTGGCACCACCATGGGCACAGCACTATCACGGGCATGCAACTACTGTAAGCGTGGTCCTGTTGTGGGCACGCCACCACCACGAACACAGCACCGCCACGAGCATGGCACCATCATGGTCATGCAATTGCTATGGGTATGGAACCACCATGGGTATGGTGCTGCCGTGGACATACAACTGTCACGGACATGCAACCACCAAGGTCATTGCACTGCCATAAGCAGAGCACTGTCATGGGCACGTCACTGCCATGGATGTGCAGCCACCATAGACATGGCGCTGCTATGGGCATGCAACTGCCATGGGCATGCAACCACCACCGTCACTGCTCTGCCAAGGGCATGGCACCACCGTAGACATGTCACCACCGTGGACATGTCACCACCACGGACATGCCACCACCACGGACATGCCACCGCCATGGACATGGCGCTGCCATGGGCACTGTTCTGCCATGGGCACGGCACCACCATGGACATGGCACCACCAAGGACATGGCACTGCCATGGACATGCAACTGTCACCAGCATGCAGCCACCGAGGACAAGGCACCACCAAGGGCATGGCACTGCCGCGATCATGCAACCGCCACATGCATGTCCCCACCACGGGCACGGCACCATCGCGGGCACGCCATCACCTGGGGCGCCCACCCCAGCACCCATGGGTGCTCCCTGAGCCCCCATCCCCGCTCACTTGGGCGACTTGAGGTCGCGGTGGATGATCTTGTGGAGGTGCAGGTAGTTCATGCCGCCGGCGATGCCCATGGACCAGTCGACGAGGAGGGAGGGGGTGACCTTGCGCCCGGCGCGCAGCACCTCGTACAGCTGGCCCTGGGCGCAGAACTCCATGATGATGCAGTAGCAGGGTGCCTGGGTGCACACACCCCTGCGGGCACAGCGGCACCCTCAGCACCCGCTGCCTGGCCAGCCGGGGCACCCGGCAGCACCCAGCTGCACCGGAGCACCCAACTTCTCCAGGACACCCATCTGCACTCAGGTACCTGCCAGCACCCATCCGTGCTGGGGCACCCAAGCCTCCCCCATCAGCGCTAGGAGCACCCATCTGAATTGGGGCACCCATCTGCTCTCAAGCCCCCCCCCCGTTAGCAGTAGGAGCACCCATCTGCACCCAGACACCCAGTAGCAGTGGGATACTGGGGCACCTATCTGAATCGGGGCTCCCATCAGCGCCAGAGCACTGGGGCACCCATCTGCGCCCACATCGCCCTGCCCTGAGAGTGTCCCGCCTGTGACAGACCTGTCCCATGTGTGGCCGTCCCCTGTGCCACACGTGGGACATGCCAGTGTGCCCCGTGCCCATGGCGTGTCAGTGCCCCGTGTCCGTGCCGTGTCCTGCCCACCCAGGTCCATGCCATGCTGGTGTTCCCCGTGCACAAGCCGTGTTGGTGTCCCATGCCCGTGTTGCATCCATGACCCCTATGCCTGTGCCCATGGCATGTCCATGCCGTGTTCATGCCCATGCCCATGACCTGTGCCCATGGTGTTCCCCATGCCCACGGCTTGCACATGGCATGACCACACCTCATGCTGTATTCATGCCTATGACCATGACGTGTCCGTGCCCTGTGCCCATGGTGTCCTCCCTGTCCGCGGCTTGCCCATGGCGTGTCCACAGCCCATGCCGTGTCCATGGCCATGCCATGTCCATGCCTCCATCCCTCATGCCCATGCCATGTCCATGTCTCTGCCCCATGCCCATGGCACGTCCATGCCCCATACCATGTCCATGCCCATGCTGTGTCCATGCCCTGTGCCCATGGTGCTCTCCATGCCCATGATGCTCTCCATGCCCCACGCCCATGGTTTGCCCATGCCATGTCCATGTTCCATGCCCATAGCATGTCCATGCCCCGTGCCACGTCCATGCCCCGTGCCCACAGCTTGTCCATGCCACCTCCACACTCCATGACCATGGCATGACCATGCCGCGTGCCACGTCCGTGCCCTGTGCCCACGGTGTCCCCATGCCCATAGCACGTCCATGCCCCACGCCGTGCCCGTGCCCCACGCCGGTGCCAGCTGCACCCACGCTCACTTGAAGGTGATGATGTTGGGGTGCTTGAGCTTGCGCAGGTGCTTGATGTCGGTCTCCTTGAGGTCCCTCACCTTCTTCACGGCCACCTCCTCGCCGTGGAAGCGGCCCAGGAAGACGGCACCCTGCGCCCCGCTGCCCACCCACTGCAGGTCCAGGATCTCCTCGAAGGGCACTTCCCAGGGGTCTGCGGGCACCCATGCCCATGGCACCCGCGCACCGGCACCCCTGGTGCACCCACACCCACGGCACCCGCATGCTGGCGTGCCCAGGGTGCAGCCCCCACCTTGGCACCCTCACCCCAGCCCTACTGTTCCCACCCTGCCCCGTTGCACCCCACTCCCTGCCCCACTGCACCCTGCTTTGCCCCATCCCTGTCCCACCGCACCCTCCGGGAACTGTGGCACTCTCCTCTGCACCCCTTCTCCCGCCCTATTGCCACCCCTGTTGTCTCCTGCACCCCAGTACCCCAATCCCTGCCCCATAGCACCCTTCTTTACCCATAGCACCCTCCTTTGCCCCCACTTCACCCTCCCGACCCCTTGCACCCTCCCTCGCCGTCTTGCACCCTCCTGGCCCCATAGCACCCTTCTTTGCCCCCTCCCAGCCCCGTAGCACCCTCCTGGCCCCCTTGCCCCCTCCGAGCCCCATAGCACCCATGCTGCCCCCCCCTTGCCCCGTGCCCCCTCACCTTCCTGGGGGTGCTTGTGCTCGGCGGCGTAGGCTTTGCCGATCATGGTCCAGACGGGCTTGAGGCAGCCGAAAAGCCCCTCCAGGAACCCCCCACCCGCCTGGCACCGAAGGTGGGCGGCCTCGGCGGCCAGGGGTCCCGCTCCCTCGGAACCCAGGTCAGGGTGCCGGGGGGGCCCGCGACGGGGCCAGGCCTCCGGGGGGGCTGCGGGGGCGGCGGGGGCGGCGGGCAACACGTCGCGCAGCACGCACTGCGTGGGGGTCAGCTCCTGCTCCGGGGTCCCGTCCGAGGCCAGCGCCAGCGAGGGCGAGGGCGTCCGCGTCTCGTGCAGGCAGGCCATGGCGGGGGCCCCCCGCGCCCCCCCGCCGCCCCCCGGCCTGCGGGAGGGGTGTCAGCGGGACCGGGGGGGGGTGCACCCCGTCTTGCACCCACAGGCAGCGCCGTGCATGCATGGGCACCCCTTTACACGCGTGGGCACCCACTTGCACGCCCACTTGCACCCGTGTGTGCAGCCCCACGTGTGTGTGTGTGTGCAACCCCTTGCACCCACGGGCACCCCTTTACATGCGTGGGCACCCCTTTACACACGGGGGCACCCACTTGCACCCATGGGCAGCCCCTTGCATGCATGGGCACCCCTTTACATGCATGTGCACCCACTTGCATGCATGTCTGCAGCCCCACATGTGTGTGCACCCCCTTGCACCCATGGGCACCCCCTTGCATGCATGGGCACCCCTTGACACGTGTGTGCACCCGCTTGCACCCATGTGTGCAGCCCCACGTGTGTGTGTATGCGCACCCCCTTGCACCTGTGGGCACCCCTTTACATGCATGTGGACCCCCTTGCACTCGTGCATGCAGCCCCATGTGTGTGTGCACCCATGGGCAGCCCCTTGCATGCATAGGCATCCCTTTACACGCGTGTACACCCACTTGCACCCATAGGCAGCCCCTTGCATGCATAGGCACCCCTTTACACGTGTGTGCACCCACATCTGCAGCCCCACATGTGTATGTGCACACCCCCTTGCAACCACAGGCAGCCCCTTACATGCATGGGCACCCCTTTACACGTGTGTGCACTCCCTTGCACCCATGGGCACCCCCTTGCATGCATGGGCACTCCTTTACATGCATATGCACCCACTTGCATGCATGTCTGCAGCCCCATGTGTGCGTGTGCGCACCCCCTTGCACACATGGGCACCCCTTTACACACATGTGCACCCACGTGTGCAGCCCCACCTGTGTGTGTGCACCCCCTTGCACCCATGGGCAGCCCCTTTACATGCGTGGGCACCCCTTTACACACGTGGGCACACACTTGCACCCATGGGCAGCCCCTTGCATGCATGGGCACCCCTTTACATGCATGTGCACCCACTTGCATGCATGTCTGCAGCCCCACATGTGTGTGCACCCCCTTGCACCCATGGGCAGCCCCTTGCATGCATGGGCATCCCTTTACATGTGTGTGCACCCACTTGCACTCGTGTGCAGCCCCACGTGTGTGTGTGTGTACACCCCCCTTGCATCCGTGGGCACCTCTTTACACACATGTGCACCCCCTTGCACCCATGTCTGCAGCCCCATGTGCATGTGAACCCCCTTGCACCCACGTGCACCCCCTTGCATGCATGGGCACCCCTTTACACACGTGTGTGCAGCCCCACGTGCCTGTGCACTCCCCTTGCACCCATGTGAGCAGTTCCACATGTGCAACCCCTTGTGCCCACATGCACCCCCTCGCATGCTCTGCACCCCCTTGCACCCGTGTCTGCAGCCCCACATGTGTGTGCACCCCCAGCACATCTATGCACTCCCTTGCACCCAGATGCACCCTTACGCACCCGTGCACCCCCCCTTGCACCCCCATGTGCAGCCCTGCACCTCTGGGCACCCCTTGCAGGCACCTGCAGCCCCTTGCACACGTGTGTGCACCCCTACATGTGTTTGCACGCCCTCTCCTGTGTGTGCACCCCCAGTTTGTGTGTGTGCACACATGTACCCTTCCTCCCACCCGCGTGTGCACTCCTATGCGTGTGCACCCACTAGGCCGGGGGGGACGTGGGGGGGGGCTGTAATGCACAGAGGGCACACGAGCGTGCGAGAGGATGCATGAGTGCAAGAGGGCGTACGGGCACGTAAGGGTGTGCACAAGAGTGTGCGGGAGTGTGCAAGAACGTGCAAGAGGGCGTGCAAGGCCACACGAGGCGTGCAAACGTGCCAGGGGAAACTGAGGCAGGGCTGGTGGGGGACCCACGTGTCCGGGGGGGGCCCCAGGGGCTGAGGGGTCCCTGGGGGGGGGGATCAGGCCTGATCCAGCTCCCCTGAAAATTTGGGGGGGGGGAGTTGCCATGGCAACAGTGGAGCCGGTGGATGAGGTCATCACTAAAATTAGGTGGGGGGGGTGAGTCACCGCGGGGGGCGTGGGCGGGGCTTAGCGTCACCCCGAAGGACCCAGGCGTCCGGGCCCGGGGACACACACACACACGACCCGCCCCTCCAGGTGTCGTGTCCCCCCCGTGGTGACATCACGTCACGCGGTGACGTCATCCCGGTAAGGGATGGAACCTTCCCCCCGCACCCCCCCCCCCCGGCGGGTCCGAACGGGGAAACTGAGGCAGCAGCGGGGGAAACAGCGACCCGGGGGGGGGAGGCGGGAAGGGTGTGTGTCTGTCACGACACGCGACAGCGTCGGCTGCGTGTCGCGACAGAGCGGAGCTGAGAGGAGGGGAGCGGGGGTGGGAGAGAGCGCCCCCGCGCCGCCCCCGCCGACATGGCATGTCGGGATATGGCGGCCTGTCGCGACACGGGGAGGGGCGGGGAGAGTGGGACGGGCTGCGAGGGGCACACGGCGGTGCGTGGGGCGGGGGGGGGGAGCACACACGTGTGCAAGCGGGTGCACAGGCCTGTGAGGGCTGCACACGCGCGGAGGGGCTGCACACGCGTGTGCAGAGGCACGCGAGGGTGCACACACGTGTGCAAGTGTTTGCACAGGCGGGTGCAAAGGGGATGCACAAGCGTGCCGGGGGGGGGGCACATCCGTGTCGCGGGGGGGGGGACGGGACACGGACACACGCACGGGTGCCGGCATGCGTGGATGCACCTGCAGGCCTTGCACGCGCGTGTGCAAGGGGGGCACACGCGAGTGCATGGGGGTGCAAGCACGTCTGCAAAGGGGCGGGGGGGGGTCACACGTGTGCACGGAGCTACCCCCGCGCGTGCAAGAGCAGCTCACACATGCGGGGTGGGGGGGGGGGGGGGGGGCACACGCGTGTGCAAAAGGCCGCTCGTGTCCCATCCCCCCCCCCCCCCAACCCAGGCCCCACCGAACCCCGGGGAGGACCCGGGCGTCCGGGGGGGGGGGGGGAGGGGAACATGTGCCCCCCCCCCCCCCCCCGCCATCCCGGCCGCATCCCTGGTCCTACCCCCCCCCCTCCCCGGTGCCGCCCCCCCCCCCCCCCCGGGCCTCCCCGCCGCGGCCCCGGTGCCGGTACCTGGGGGGGGGGTCCGGGCCCCGCGCCCGGAGGGGGCGATGCCGGTGGTGCCGGTGGTGGCGGGGGTGATGCCGGTGATGCCGGGGGTGGTGCCGGGGCCGGGGCTGGGCCCGGCGGGGCCGGGGCGCGGGCGGGCGGGGCCGGTACCGGGGCCGGTGCCGCGGTCAGGGCGAGCGGCGCGGAACGGCCCCGCCCGGCGCTCGGCGCGGCCCCCCCCCCCCCCCCCGCCCCGGCCCCGATACCGGCACCGGCACCGGCACCCCATACCGGCACCGGGACCCCATACCGGCACCGGGACCCCCATACTGGCACCGGCACCGGGACCCCCATACCGGCACCGGGACCCCATACCGGCACCGGGACCCCCATACTGGCACCGGCACCGGGACCCCCATACCGGCACCGGGACCCCATACCGGCACCGGGAACCCCATACCAGCACCGGCACCCCATACCGGCACTGGGACCCTATATCAGCACCAGGACCCCCATATTAGCACCAGCACCCCATACCAGCACCAGCACCCCATACTGGCACCAGGACCCTATACCAGCACTGGGACCCTATATTGGCTCCGGGACCACCATACTAGCACCAGCACCCCCATACTGGCACCGGGACCCCATACCGGCACCGGGACCCTATACCGGCACTGGGACCCCACATTGGCACTGGGACCCCCATACTGGCACCGGCACTGGCACCCCATACCGGCACCGGGACCCCCATACTGGCACCAGCACCAGGACCCCATACCGGCATTGGGACCCTATATCAGCATCAGGACCCCCATATTAGCACCGGCACCCCATACCAGCACCGGGACCCCATATTGGCACCGGGACCCCCATACTGGCACCAGCACCAGCACCCCATACTGGCACCGGGACCCTATACCAGCACTGGGACCCTATATCGGCTCCGGGACCACCATACTAGCACCAGCACCCCTATACTGGCACCAGGACCCCCATACTAGCACCGGCACCCCTGTACCGGCACTGGGACCCTATATCAGCACCAGGACCCCCATACTGGCACCGGGACCCTATACCAGCACTGGGACCCTATATCGGCACCGGGACCACCATACTAGCAGCACCACCCCTATACTGGCACCGGGACCCCATATTGGCACCAGGACCCCCATACTGGCACCGGCACCCATATACTGGCACGGGCACCAGCACCCCATACCAGCACCGGCACCCCATACCAGCACCGGGACCCTATACCAGCACCGGGACCCTATATTGGCACCAGGACCCCCATATTAGCACCGGCACCCCTATACCGGCACCGGGACCCCATATTAGCACCGGGGCCCCCATACTGGCACTGGCACCAGGACCCTATACCGGCACCAGGACCCTATACCGGCACTGGGACCCTATAGTGACACCAGGTCCCCCATATTAGCACCGGCACCCCTATACAGGCACTGGGACCCCATACTGGCACCGGGACCCTATATCGGCACCAGGACCCCCATACTAGTACCGGCACCCCTATACCAGCACCAGGACCCCTATACTGGCACGGGCACCAGCACCCCATACCGGCACCAGGACCCTATACCAGCACTGGGACCCCCATACGGGCACCAGGAGCCCTATAACAGCACTGGGACCCTATAGAGGCACCAGGACCCCCATACCGGCACCTGGACCCCCATACTGGCACCAGGACCCCTATACCGGCACCAGCACTGGGACCACTATACCAGCATCAGGACCCTATACCAGCACCGGGACCCCCATATTGGCATCGGCACCAGGACCCCTATACTGGCACCAGCACCCCTATACTGGCACTGGCACCGGCACCAGGACCCCCATACTGGCACCAGCACCCCTATACTGGCACTGGCATCGGCACCAGGACCCCTATACTGGCACCTGGAACCCTGTACCAGCACCCTATACCAGCACCGGCACCCCCATATGGGCACTGGCACCGGGACCCCTATACCAGCACCAGGACCCCCATACTGGCACTGGGGACTGGGACCACTATACTGGCACCAGCACCCCATACTGGCATCCCTATACCAGCACTGGGACCCCTCCCACCAGCCCCAGGAGCCCCCCAGGACAAGGACCGGGACCCCCCGGTGTCCCCAGGACCCCCCCAGTATCCCCCGCTGGCCCCAGCACCACACAGGGGCCCCAGTGCAATCCCAGTGCTCCCAGTCCGGGTGTGCTTCTGTCCCCAGTGCTTCCAGTTTCCAGTGCTTCCAGTTCAGACATCTCTGTCCCCAGTGCTCCCAGTCTGACCCCAGTGCTCCCAGTCTGCTCGCAGTGCTCCCAGTCCAGGTGTCCCCTGTCCCCACTGCTCCCAGTCCATTCCCAGTGCTCCCAGTCTGCTCTCAGCATAGGCGTCCATTTGTCCCCACAGCTCCTTGCCTGCCCCTGTCACACCCCGACGGTCCCAGCTGGTCCCAGTCTGACCATTGTCACCTCTGGCCTGTCCCCATCACTGCCCGTCCGTCTGTCCGTCCCCCTCCCCGTCTGTCCCTGTCCCTCCCTGTCCGTCTGTCCCCATCGCACCCTGCCTGTCCCCACTGTCCCCATCCATCCCTCTCACACCCTGTCCGTCTGTCCCCGTCCCACCCTGTCCATCCCCGTCCAACTGTCCCCACCAGGCCGCCTCTGTCCCCATCATGCACCCCCATCCATCGCCGTCCGTCTGTCCCTGTCCCACCCCGCCTGTCCCCACTGTCCCCATCCATGGCTCCCTGTCCCTCCCTGTCCGTCTGTCCCTGTCCCCACTGTCCCCATCCATGGATCCCTGTCCTTCCCTGTCCGTCTGTCCCTGTCCCCATTGTCCCCATCCATGGCTCCCTGTCCCTCCATGTCCATCTGTCCCTGTCCCACCCTGCCTGTCCCCACTGTCCCCATCCATGGACCCCTGTCCTTCCCTGTCCGTCTGTCCCTGTCCCCACTGTCCCCATCCATGGATCCCTGTCCCTCCCTGTCCGTCTGTCCCTGTCCCCACTGTCCCCATCCATGGATCCCTGTCCCTCCGTGTCTGTCTGTCCCTGTCCCCACTGTCCCCATCCATGGATCCCTGTCCCTCCCTGTCCGTCTGTCCCTGTCCCCACTGTCCCCATCCACGGGTCCCTGTCCCTCTGTGTCCGTCTGTCCCTGTCCCCATTGTCCCCATCCATGGCTCCCTGTCCTTCCCTGTCCGTCTGTCCCTGTCCCCACTGTCCCCATCCATGGATCCCTGTCCCTCCGTGTCTGTCTGTCCCTGTCCCCACTGTCCCCATCCATGGATCCCTGTCCCTCCCTGTCCGTCTGTCCCTGTCCCCACTGTCCCCATCCACGGGTCCCTGTCCCTCTGTGTCCATCTGTCACTGTCCCCATTGTCCCCATCCATGGATCCCTGTCCTTCCCTGTCCGTCTGTCCCTGTCCCCATTGTCCCCATCCATGGATCCCTGTCCCTCCATGTCCATCTGTCCCTGTCCCACCCTGCCTGTCCCCACTGTCCCCATCCATGGATCCCTGTCCCTCCCTGTCCGTCTGTCCCTGTCCCCACTGTCCCCATCCATGGATCCCTGTCCCTCCATGTCCGTCTGTCCCTGTCCCCATTGTCCCCATCCATGGATCCCTGTCCCTCCCTGTCCGTCTGTCCCTGTCCCCACTGTCCCCATCCATGGATCCCTGTCCCTCCGTGTCTGTCTGTCCCTGTCCCCACTGTCCCCATCCATGGATCCCTGTCCCTCCCTGTCCGTCTGACCCTGTCCCCACTGTCCCCATCCACGGGTCCCTGTCCCTCTGTGTCCGTCTGTCCCTGTCCCCATTGTCCCCATCCATGGGTCCCTGTCCCTCCATGTCCATCTGTCCCTGTCCCACCCTGCCTGTCCCCACTGTCCCCATCCATGGCTCCCTGTCCCTCCCTGTCCGTCTGTCCCTGTCCCCACTGTCCCCATCCATGGATCCCTGTCCCTCCCTGTCCGTCTGTCCCTGTCCCCACTGTCCCCATCCATGGATCCCTGTCCCTCCCTGTCCGTCTGTCCCTGTCCCCACTGTCCCCATCCATGGATCCCTGTCCCTCCCTGTCCGTCTGTCCCTGTCCCCACTGTCCCCATCCACGGGTCCCTGTCCCTCTGTGTCCGTCTGTCCCTGTCCCCACCCTGCCTGTCCCCACTGTCCCCATCCATGGATCCCTGTCCCTCCCTGTCCGTCTGTCCCTGTCCCCACTGTCCCCATCCATGGATCCCTGTCCCTCCATGTCCATCTGTCCCTGTCCCACCCTGCCTGTCCCCACTGTCCCCATCCATGGATCCCTGTCCCTCCGTGTCTGTCTGTCCCTGTCCCCACTGTCCCCATCCATGGACCCCTGTCCTTCCCTGTCCGTCTGTCCCTGTCCCCACTGTCCCCATCCATGGCTCCCTGTCCTTCCCTGTCCGTCTGTCCCTGTCCCCATTGTCCCCATCCATGGACCCCTGTCCTTCCCTGTCCGTCTGTCCCTGTCCCCACTGTCCCCATCCATGGATCCCTGTCCTTCCCTGTCCGTCTGTCCCTGTCCCCACTGTCCCCATCCATGGATCCCTGTCCCTCTGTGTCTGTCTGTCCCTGTCCCCACTGTCCCCATCCATGGCTCCCTGTCCCTCCCTGTCCCTGTCCCTGTCCCTGTCCCCCCTGTCCCCATCCACGGGTCCCTGTCCCTCCATGTCCATCTGTCACTGTCCCCATTGTCCCCATCCATGGCTCCCTGTCCCTCCATGTCCATCTGTCCCTGTCCCACCCTGCCTGTCCCCACTGTTCCCATCCATGGATCCCTGTCCCTCCATGTCCGTCTGTCCCTGTCCCCATTGTCCCCATCCATGGATCCCTGTCCCTCCCTGTCCGTCTGTCCCTGTCCCCACTGTCCCCATCCATGGATCCCTGTCCCTCCGTGTCTGTCTGTCCCTGTCCCCACTGTCCCCATCTATGGATCCCTGTCCCTCCCTGTCCGTCTGACCCTGTCCCCACTGTCCCCATCCACGGGTCCCTGTCCCTCTGTGTCCGTCTGTCCCTGTCCCCATTGTCCCCATCCATGGGTCCCTGTCCCCATGTCCATCTGTCCCTGTCCCCACGCTGCCTGTCCCCACTGTCCCCATCCATGGCTCCCTGTCCTTCCCTGTCCGTCTGTCCCTGTCCCCACTGTCCCCATCCATGGATCCCTGTCCCTCTGTGTGTCTGTCTGTCCCTGTCCCCACTGTCCCCATCCATGGATCCCTGTCCCTCCCTGTCCGTCTGTCCCTGTCCCCACTGTCCCCATCCACGGGTCCCTGTCCCTCTGTGTCTGTCTGTCCCTGTCCCCACTGTCCCCATCCATGGATCCCTGTCCCTCCCTGTCCGTCTGACCCTGTCCCCACTGTCCCCATCCACGGGTCCCTGTCCCTCTGTGTCTGTCTGTCCCTGTCCCCATTGTCCCCATCCATGGGTCCCTGTCCCTCCATGTCCATCTGTCCCTGTCCCACCCTGCCTGTCCCCACTGTCCCCATCCATGGATCCCTGTCCCTCCCTGTCCGTCTGTCCCTGTCCCCATTGTCCCCATCCATGGGTCCCTGTCCCTCCATGTCCATCTGTCCCTGTCCCACCCTGCCTGTCCCCACTGTCCCCATCCATGGATCCCTGTCCCTCCCTGTCCGTCTGTCCCTGTCCCCACTGTCCCCATCCATGGATCCCTGTCCCTCCCTGTCCGTCTGTCCCTGTCCCCACTGTCCCCATCCATGGATCCCTGTCCCTCCGTGTCCGTCTGTCCCTGTCCCCATTGTCCCCATCCATGGATCCCTGTCCTTCCCTGTCCGTCTGTCCCTGTCCCCATTGTCCCCATCCATGGATCCCTGTCCCTCCCTGTCCGTCTGTCCCTGTCCCCACTGTCCCCATCCATGGGTCCCTGTCCTTCCCTGTCCGTCTGTCCCTGTCCCCATTGTCCCCATCCATGGATCCCTGTCCCTCCGTGTCTGTCTGTCCCTGTCCCCATTGTCCCCATCCATGGATCCCTGTCCCTCCCTGTCCGTCTGTCCCTGTCCCCACTGTCCCCATCCATGGGTCCCTGTCCTTCCCTGTCCGTCTGTCCTGTCCCCATTGTCCCCATCCATGGATCCCTGTCCCTCCGTGTCTGTCTGTCCCTGTCCCCATTGTCCCCACCCATGGATCCCTGTCCCTCCCTGTCCGTCTGTCCCTGTCCCCATTGTCCCCATCCATGGATCCCTGTGCTTCCCTGTCTGTCTGTCCCTGTCCCCCCCCGCCTGTCCCCCCTGTCCCCATCCATGGGTCCCTGTCCCCCCCGTCCCCATCCATGCCCCCCCCTCCCTCCTTATCCCCCCCCCCCCGCCCCCGTCCAGAGCGGGAAACTGAGGCGGGACCGCCCCCCCCCGCCCCCGCCCGGCACCGCCACGTAGCCCCGCCTCCCGCGTCCTCCACCTTCCCAGCATTCCCCGCGCGCGGGGGGTTGTGGGAAGCGTAGTCCTCCGCGGGGGAGGGGGTGGGGGGGAAGCGGCAGCCGCCGGCGGCGGACTACGCTTCCCACAACCCCCCGCGCGGCGCCCCCTCCTTTTCCCATCATCCCCCGCGGGGCGGGGCCTCAGCGGGCGCCCCCTGGCGGCGCGGGCGGCGGGACGGAGCGCGGCGGGGATGAGCGAGGAGGGGGCGGGCGGCGGGGCCAGGCGGAGCGGCGGCTTCCCCAGGTACCGGACACCCACCTACCCCCCCCGAACCCCTCCTTACCGGGATACCCCCCCTCCTTCCCCCCCTTCCCGGGATACCCACCCCCGTCCGAACCGGGATTATCCTTCTCCTGACGGAGAGAGGGAGGTTGAGGCCTACCGGTAGGCCCCTGGGGTTGTCCCTCGGTTACCGGGGTCTGTGGGACCGGGCTGTACGCTGCGTGTGGGGAGGGGGGGCTACAGGCCTGTCCCCGTGCTCTGTGGCGGTGTCACCCGTGTCGCCACGGCGTGTGGTGGCTCCGTCCCTCTCCCCGTGTCCCCACGGCGTGTGGCCGGTACCAGCCCCCTCTTCCCCTTGTCCCCCACGCTACCCGGGGGCTCCATCCCTCTCCCCGTGTCCCCCGTGCCACGTGGTGAACGCCAGCCCACCCCGCGTGGAGGCTTCGTCCCTCGTCCTCGTGTCCCCGCGCTGCTTGTTGGTGCCAGCCCTGTCCCCGTGTCCCCGTGCCAAGGGGCGATGCCACCCCTGTCCCCATGTCTCCGCATGCCAGTGCCACCTCTGTCTCCGTGTCCCCGCGCCGTGTGGTGATGCCACCCCTTTTCCCACATGTCCACACGGCAGTGACAGCCCTGTCCCCTCATCCCCGCTCTCCACGTCAATGCCATCCTCTCCCACTTTACTCCCCTCGCCGGTCCCCTCTGCCCCCTGCTCAGGCTGGTGACAGCCCTGTCCCCATGTCCCCATCCCATGTGGTAGTGCCACCCCTGTCCCCCTATCCCAATGCCATGTGGCGATGCCACCCCTATCCCCATGCCCCCAGATTACATGGCAGTGCCACCCCTCTCCCTGTGTCCTAATGCTGTGTGGCAATGCCACCCCTGTCCCCATGCCCCCACGCTACATGGCAGTGCCATCCCTGTCCCCGTGTTCCCATTCCGTGTGGCGATGCCACCCCTGTCCCCGTGTCCCCACACTACATGGTGGTGCCACCCCCATCCCCATGTCCCCATGCCGTGTGGCGATGCCACCCCTGTCCCCGTGTCCCTGTGCTGCCTGGCGATGCCACCCACGTCCCCACGCCATGTGGGCCGTGCCAGCCTCTCCCACCACCCCGCTCCCCCCCAATCCGTACCCCCACCGGTCCCCTCTGACCCTTGCTCGGGCTGGTGACAGCCCTGTCCCCAGCCTGGAGCAGATGCTGGCCGCCAACCCCGGGAAGACGCCCATCAGCCTGCTGCAGGAATATGGCACTCGCATAGGCAAGACCCCTGGCTACGACCTCCTGAAGGCCGAGGGACAAGCCCATCAGCCCAACTTCACCTTCCGTGTCACCGTTGGGGACATCAGCTGCACCGGTGGGTCCCTGACACCCTCTGCTTCCAGGCTGCCCCCCTGCCTCGCCTCCCTCACCCCCGCACCGGCAGGGGGTGAGGTGGGGGGACAGCCCAGAGAGGGTGACCTGGGGTGGATCTCGCTTGCCTGGGATGTGGGAGGGGGGGACAGTGAGGACACGGGGATTGTCCCCAGGATGGTGGGGATGTGCTGGGGGATCCCTAAAAGTGGGTTGTGGTGGGGGATCCCCTGGGATCTGTAAAAAGCAGGGTCTGGTGGGGGATCACCTGGGACCCCCATGCTTGGGATGCTCAGGGATTCCCTGGGACCCCTATAAGTGGGTTCTGGTGGGGGATCGCTTGGGACCTCAATGCCTGGGGATCTCCTGGGACCCCAAAAAGTGGGTCCTGGTGAGGGATCACCCAGGACCCCAATGCCTGGGACACTCGGGGACCTCCTGGCACCCTGCTGCTGGGGTTATGGCAGAGGGATCCCCCAGGACCCTGACCCCTGGGCTGTGGCAGCCGTAAGCACAGCCCGTGGTCTGCAAGGGGTCTGGGGGGACCCCAGGCGTCCCCCCCAACCCTTGCTCAGCCGGTGTCTCCCCCAGGGCAGGGGCCCAGCAAGAAGGCGGCGAAGCACAAAGCGGCCGAGGTGGCCCTGAAGCTGCTCAAAGGGGGGGACATGCTGGAGCCCACCGCCCCCGAGGAGCCCAGGTGAGGGGGGGACGGGGTCCCCAGGGTGCTGGGGGATCAGGGTGGGGGTCAGGGTGCAGCGCAGGATGGGGTTGGAGGGAGCTGGGGGGGCCTGGGGGCTGCTGGGTGCACAGGGGAGGGTGTTGAGTGTGTCCAGGAGGTGCTAGGGGAACTTTGGGGTGCTGGGTGGGGGGTGCGCAGGTGGTCTGGGGGTACCCAGGGGGTTGGGAGTACCCCAGGGGTGCTGGGCACCCAGGCCTGGTGCGTTTGGGGGGGTCTGCAGGGGCTTGAGGGTATCTCGGGGAGTTTGGGGGTACCCAGGGTGATTTGGGATGCTGGGGAAGTTGTGCATCCCAGGGGATTTGGGGGGGTTTGGGCAGCTCAGTTGAATTTGGGGGTGCCGGGGCGGGCGTTGAGGCGGTGGGAGATTAGGGGTGTCTTAGGGGAGCCAAGAGACTTGGGGATGCCTGGGGGGGGTTGGGAATACCAGGGGATCTGGGGTTCCAAGGGAATTGGGGGTGCCTGGCAGGATTTGGGGCACCCGAGGGGCTGGGGGTGCCTGGGGCATTAGCAGGGAGAGAGGTTTGGGGGGGCCAGCTCGGGCGTTAACGTCTCACCTTTTATCCCCAAGCTCTCCTTTCCCCCCAGAGCCCCCGGTTGAGCTCGGCCCCGTGGCCGCCCCCCCAGCACCCGCCGCGCCCCCACCCTCGCCCAGGTAATGGGGTGGGGGGCACCCAGGTGCCGGGCCTGGGCAGGGGGAGCACCGTGCCCCCCGAAAAGCTCAGCTCCCGGCACCCCGTTACACCTCCTTGCCTCCCCAACCTGGGGGTCCTGGCGTGGGGGGGCTCAGAGCTGTCCCCCCGTCGTGCCCCCCTCATGCCGTGCCCGTCTGCCCCACGCAGGGGCACCCCCCTGGAGATGAAGACGCCCGTGTCCCCCCCCCAGTCGGAGTGTAACCCCGTGGGGGCTCTGCAGGTGGGTGACACCACGGGCTGTGACAAGAGGAGACGTGCCCCCGCCACCCCGACTTGGTGGCCATCCCCGTTTTGGGGGTGACGAGCCTGTTTTGGGGATGGCCATCCCTATCCGAGGGGGGCCATGCCCCTTTGGGGGTGACCTTACCCATTTTAGGGGTGGCGGTGACCTTTGGGGGCTTCCTCTCCCGAGCTGGGGGGGTGCTCTTGCCCCTTTTGGGGACGGTTATCCCTGTTTTGAGGATGGTAGACCTATTCTGGGGACAGTTCTCCTCCTTTTGGGGACAGTTCTCCCCATTTTGGGGATGTTTATCCCCATTTTGGGACCAGTTATCCCTGTTTTGGGGACGGTGGATGCATTTTGGGAGAGTTATCCCCATTTCGGGGATGGTTATCCCCATTTTGGGGACAGTTATCCCTGTCTTGGGGACAGTGGACCCATTTTAGGGACTATTATCCCCATTTTGGGGATTGCTATTCCCATTTTGGAGGCAGCGGACCCATTTTCGGGCTGGCCCCGCCTGTTTCGGGGATGGCAGCTCCTTTCTGGAGGCAGCTCTCCCCGTTTCAGGGGGGGGTCCGTGGCCCTGCCCTCCCCAGACCCCCCCATTTTTGTGTCATCCCCCCCGCCAGGAGCTGGTGGTGCAGAAGGGCTGGCGCCTGCCCGAATACACGGTGACGCAGGAGTCGGGGCCGGCGCATCGCAAGGAGTTCACCATGACCTGCCGCGTGGAGCGCTTCGTGGAGATCGGTACCGGGCCGGGGCAACCCTCCTCCGCCCCCCCAACCCCGGGTGCGTGTCGGGGGACAGGACAGGGTGCCAGGCTCACCTCGGTGTCCCTTGTCCCCTCCCCGCAGGCAGCGGCACCTCCAAGAAGCTGGCGAAGCGCAACGCGGCCGCCAAGATGCTGGTGCGGATCCACAACGTCCCCATGGAACCGCGGGAGGGCAGCGAGGCCGAAGTGGAGGAGGACCAGTTCTCCATGGTACCGGCCGGCGAGGGGTTAACGGGGGACACGGGCACCCCAGGACCACCCCGGGGGGGGCTAATGGGGGACACGGGCACCCCAAGATCACCCTGGGAAGTTAACAGGGGACATGGGCACCTCTGTACCCCCTATTTCAGGGCTTATGGACCGCCAGTGATCAAAGTTGGGGGTCAGTAGGGCAGGGGGACACTCAAGGGTGACCTGGGGGGGGGGGGACCCTCTGGATTTGGGGTCCCTGGGTGGGTGGGCATGGTCCCCATGGAGGGTGCTTGAATGGGGGGGGGGGTCCTGCAGTCCCCAGGCCCCCATGTCTCCCGACGGGACACTGCGTGGGGGTCTCAACAGCCCGCACGTTACTGGTGTGGCCCCACATGGGGGGTCCCTGAGCCCCCTTGTCCCCAAAGGGGTCCCCATGCGTGGGGGTCCTGGCGGTGTCTGAGCTGCTGTGTCCCCAGGCTGTCCCCACGTAGGGTCCCTGTGGTTCCTGAGCCCCTGTACCTCAAGGGTGTCCCTGCACGGGGGTCCTGGTGGTCCCCGAACCCCCACGGGTGTCCCCGTGTTGGGGTCCCTGCAATTCCCAAGCCCCCATGTCCCCACGTGGGGGTCCGGAGGGTCCCTGAGCCCCCGTGTCCCTGCGTGGGACTCTGGGTGGTCCCTGAGCCCCCACATCCCCGTGCAGGGGTCCAGATGGTTCCCGAGTCCCCGTGGGGGGGTCGGGATGGTCCCCGAGCGCCCTGTCCCCACAGGCGGGCCCCAGGCTGGAGGGTCTGCGGGGCCGAGCGCCCGGCTGCACCTGGGACTCCCTACGGAATTCGGCGGGTGAGAAGATCGTGCAGCTGCGGAGTCACCCGCTGGCACCCATGGGTGCGGGGGCCTGCGCCCTCCTGCAGGAGCTCTCCGAGGAGCAGAGCTTCGCCATCAGCTACCTCGACATCGGTGAGCATCCCCTCCTCTCTGGGCACCCCACCAGACCCACGGGTGCCCCCGCCCGGGCTCGGGGGGGGGGGTGTTGTGGGTGGTTTGGGGGGTTGGGGTGGGGGGCTAGGGTGACGGTGGCCTGTCCCCATGTCCATCCGTCCGTCCCCCAGATGCGTTGAGCCTCAGCGGGCTGCACCAGTGCCTGGTGGAGCTGTCGACGCAGCCGGCCACGGTGTGCCACGGCGCGGCCCCCTCCCGCGACGGCGCCCGCTCCCAGGCCGCCCGCAACGCCCTCCAGTACCTCCGCATCATGGCGGGGGGCAAGTGAGCCCCCCCACTCCACCCAGCCACTGACACCCGGACAGACCCACAGACACTGACAGACCCACAGACGGACCCCTGGACTCACCGACCAACACACGGACCTCGGGACGGATGCCTGGACCCACTGGTGGACACCCAGACCCACCCACGGACACCCAGACAGACACCCGGCCCCACTGACACACCCTGTGGGCACCTGGACCTGCTGACAGACAGACGGACAGCCTCACGGCCCCCCAGACGGAGCCTGGACAGACCTCAGGGCCTGGGGGCACCCTCCGTCCTGGCCCCCCCGGGAGCAAGGAGGGTCCCCAGGCGCCAACCAGCCCCCAGGAATAAAGCTGGGGGGGTTTGTAAACTCCCCGCATTGGTGTCTTTTTGGGGGGGCTGGGGGGCATTTGGGGGGGGGCATTTGTGGGATGTAGGGGGAGGCAGAAAGGGGGCAGGTCTCCCCCCCAGCCCCCCAGGGGCAAAACCAGAGCAAGTGTTCAGGGGTGAGTGGCACCAGTTTATTGGGTGACGGATGAACCCACGGACAGACGGACTCATGGACGGACTCACGGATGGCTTTCCAGACGGACGGCTCCAGGAACGGACAGAAGGACGGACGGACGCTCAGCGGCGGCGGCCGAAGCGCTGCGGCGTCGCCATGGTCCAGAACGGGGCGGCCGGAGGGTCCCAGCTGCGGGGGCTGAGCCGGGCCTGGGACCCCCCCTGCAGCCCCCGCCCGAACCTGCGGTGGGGACACCGCACCGCTGACACCCGCCGACCAGGACAGACGGACCGGGACGGACAGATGGATGGGGATGGAAGGACAAGGGGTGCACAGGCATGGATGGGGTCAGAGGGACGGAAAAGGATGGACAAACGGACAGGGATGGGCACGATGGGGGGCAGACAGGGATGGGTGACTGGGGACAGACAGACGGAAGGGGACCGATGGAGCCAGCGGGACAGACAGACGCAGCGGGACAGATGGGAATGGACGGAGTGAGGGACACGGCCAGGGACGGACATATATGGACAGACAGACACCAACGGGCACCCGCATCCCGGCACCGGCCAGGCTGCCCCCCCCCCCCCCCCCCCCGTCCCCCGGGTGCCCCCAAACCACCCGGGTCCCCCCGGTGTCCCCAGACACCCGGGTCCCTCGACGGCCCCGCAGCCCCCCGGCTCCCCCGGTGTTCCCCGACACCCCCCCCCCCCCCCCCCCCCCCCCCCCCCCCCCGGTCCCGCTCACCTCTGCGGCTGGAGGAGGGACCCCGGGCTGCGGTCGGGGCGCTGCAGGGAGCGGAGCAGCGCGCCCAGGGCGGCGGCGGCGGGGGGCGGCGGCCCCGGGGGGGCGGCGGCGGCGGCGACCTGTGGAGGGGTCGGACGGGGAGGGGGTCACGGCAGCCCCGGGCCCGGGGGGGGGCGTCCCCCGTTCCCCCCCACCCAACCCGAAAAGCCCGGTCCCCCGCCCCGGCCGCAGCCCCGCTTGCCCCCCCAACCCCCAGCCCCGACGGCGCGGCGCGGACCGGGGCTCACCGGGTCCGGGCCGGGGCCGAGGTCGAGGTCGGGGTCGGTACCGGGGTCGGGGGGTCCGGGGCAGCAGCGGGCGGCACGCAGGGTCCCCGCCAGCAGCAGCACCAGCAGCAGCAGCCGCCCCGCCATCGCCCCCACCGCCCACCGTGGCCGCCCGCCGCCTTCGCCGCCTTTTATAGCCGGGCCGGGCCGGGCCGGGCCGCCGGGGGGGTCCCGGGGGAGCGGAAGATTGCGGGGATCAATCCTGGCCCCGCCGCCGCCGGGCGCCGCTAATTAAACCCATTTACCAGCCGCGACAGCCGCCCCCGGGGACGGACGGACGGACGGACAGACGAACGGGGAGGGTCCCGCACCCCCTTCCCCGCCCGGGACCCTCAACCGGCACCACCGGGGCTGCCCGCCCCGTCGGAACACGACACTCCCCCCGCTCCCCGTCCCGTCCCCGGGACCCCCCCGTCCCGCACCGGGACCCCCCCGCCCGCCCCGCCGCGTCCCGCTGCCGCCACCCCGCGGCCGCTCCGCGCTCCTGCAGCCCCGACGGGGCGGCCGCGGCTCCGCCGCTCCCCGGGACCCCCCCACCGGGTTTCACCCACTCCCTCCCACCCACATCCAGCTGAAATCACCCCAAATCCTCAGCCCGAGGGTGTCCCGAGCCACTGCCCCCCCCCCCTTCCCTGCAGGCTCACCTGCTGTGTCGGCCAGGGGGTGACAGCCCCCCCGTGTCCCCACGCCGGTCCGATGGCCGGTCACAGCCAAAAAAGTCACCCCAGGGACACCCCACGCCGTGTCCCCCAGCCAGGTGATGGCCAAGGGTTGTCCAAGGCGACACCAGGGTTGTCCCCAACAGAGCGGGACATCCCCCCCCCCCCCCCCCCCACCCCCCCCCCCCAGCGAAGCAGAGGGCAGCAGCCACCAGCTCCTGGGTAATATTTTAATGTTATATTTGCAGCATAAATAAAAGGCACATTACATGTTCGGTACGACGCGGCCGAGGTGGGGGGGGGGGCGGGGGGCTGGGACATGTCCCCCCCCCCTCTGCGTGTCCCCCCCATGTCCCTGGGCCCTCGCGGGGGCTGTGAGGACCCGCTCACAGGAGCCTGTGCGGAGGGGATCCCTCGGGGCCCGGGGGGGGCCGCGGGAAGGGGTTACAGCTAGAAAACCATTTCGTTGCATAAGGAGCTGCGCATCCGTTCAGGAAGTTGATATATGTCTATATAGGTCTGTATATACTCATAGATATGTATTTTTTTTTTTTATAGATACTACACCCTCGTGGTTACGCTTTCCGGAAGGGGGTGGGGGGTGGTGGCGTGTGTTTCCTTTTTCTTGGCTTCTTCTGTTATTGATCGTCAAAGCTCGCCCTACAAAGCAGCTGGGGGGAACGGGGGGACACCCAGGACCCTCCTGCCGTGTCCCCAGGGACCATCGGGTCCCTCTGTCACCTCCTGGGCTCATTTCGGGGCAGGAGAGCATCACCGCTGCCTGAGTCCGCCTGTCCACGAAACTGGGGGGGGGGGGGGGGGGGGGGGGAACACCACCAAACAAAAACAGCTCCACCAGTCCAAAGACGACATATTTCCCGGCTAAGCCATTGAAATCTGGAACCAGTCTGGGGGAGGGAAAGGTGGCACCGAACCCCCCAACCCCCCCAAGTCCTGAAGCGTTTGGAGGCCAATGAGGAGATCTTCATCTCCACTGAGGGAGAGGAGGGAGCGCTCCCCTCCATCACGAGCCCTCCCGGGGTTCAGCATTGCCCTGGGGCGGGGTAACGGCTGCCCCGGGATGTGTTTTTCAGCCATTTGTTTCTATTCGACGTTACAGCAAAGACGGATCCATAAAAACCCCCGACTCCCAACGGCCAATGCCACCGGTCGGGCTCTCCCCAACTCAAGCACAATCTAAACGCGACCTTTAAACACAGCAGGGCTTTCCCATGCTCCTGCGAGGAGCCCGCTTATCACTCTCCCCTCATCCATTAGGCCACGGAGGAAGGATGGAGATCCCAACCGATCCAAACACCGCTACCGCAGAGATGGGTTTTGGGGAAAGGTGCGCGGGAAGCCACAGGACTGACACCGGCACTAACCGGGGTTTCGGTTAAGGCACCGTGGCTGAGGCCTGAGGGATGGCAGAGGAAAGTGCAGGTGCCCGGCGAGCTGCCGAGCAGAGCTGGCCGGGTGGCTGCCAGCCCCCAGGAGCCTCTGAAAAGCAGGAGAAATGATCCTGGAGCAGAAATCAGGGGGTTTTTTTGCCCCATCCAAAGACATCCGCAAAGCCTTCAAGCAAAAGTTGAACCAGCATAAGAAGAAAAAGCCACCTTCACCCTCACCCGTCCTCATGGGTCTGGGGGGGACCCCGCATCACCGACCTGCCAGAAAGTCTGTCTTCCCAACCAAAACCAACCCCTAACTACCACCAAAACTAAAGCACGTCCTCTACAGTTACTGCCACACTGACCTAGAGAAGAAACCGCCTCCAAGAGAAGCGATGAGGAAGGAGGAGATGATGTGGGGCAGAAACCCACCAGCCGTTCGGCTCTTTGGAGCTGTGTGAAGTGCTCAGCAGGGATTTCCACGCCTCGGAGCCCAAAGGCTCCCTGGGAGCGGCACAGGCAGCTTGGCTCCGGGAGAGGAGACCACGTCGACCCTGGCTTTTCAGCAGCTGGCTTTTAATTACTGGGGCAGCCCAACGTATCCACACATGGCTGCTCTACCAGCGTGGAGGTGCTGGAGAAAGTGCTGGTGGAAAATGCTCTCTCTACGTACCCTCCTGTCCGAAAAGCCTGGGAAGTCACCTCTTAAAAACCAAACCTGTCCCTCCTGCTGGAAAAGTGACAGCCACCCCAGCATTGCGACGTTCAGCCCCTGAGGTTTAAGACCTGCTCAGCATCAGCTCTGCCAGGCACCTTTTGCGACCCCAACAAGGGATGAACCTCACCCATTTGCCCAAAAAAAATCACATTTATGGCTTGGGACATCCATCCACTGCACTGGGGTGGGACCGGAGAACTCCCCCGTTGCTTGAGGCTGGCGGGGGGAGATGTGTTAGCTATGCTGGATTTTTGGCTACCTTCCTCATTGTGGGCTCAGCCTGTCCAGGCCGGGAGGATTCCTGCTTCGCACCACTTGTCTCCCTCCGGGCAAGCAGGGCTGCTGTCAGCAAGAGAAACGGGGACCTGAAACCTGCTCCGGGACCTGCTTTCGCAGCAGCAGTGCAGGTATCGAACACTGTTGGGGTAAAACACACCCGAAGGGGGACATGGGAAAGCTGCAACCCTGTCGATTAAAAAAAGATAAAACGTTAAGGTATGGTCAAACACTTGTTCCCTGATTATTGCTGCCCAGGTTTGGAGCTTTACAACCACGTTTTCATGGGTTTGCAGGTTTTTCAAGGCACTAAGCACTCGCAGGCGGAAGGGAGCCGAGACGGGGAGGTGCTGGAGCAGGGCAGCACTGATGACATCAGGAGCACCGAGGCACGGAGGGATGAGGAGAAAAAACTGCTCTTCGCATCCCCCCCCACTCGTCACCAGCAAGGTCTGAGGTACCTCGCAATGCCTGATGGCGCTACGAGGTCTCAAGGGTCGGAGCAGTCAGGGCAGGGAAAGCCCTTTTGTGGGACACAGACAAGTTGCAGGCATTCTCAGCTGGGCGATCTCAGCTCTCCAGTCATGCAAAATTGGGTCACTTCTAGTCCCTAAGGGTATAAGTAAGGGGTCGGGGAAGCTGCTGCATTCGATGCTAACGCTGCCGCGTGTGTGTCTGTCCCAGATTTGCTGCCTCTCCAATGTCACCCTTCGCTCCCTCCTTCCAACCCTGCCAGCAAAGCCACCAGCTGCTCCTCGCCTCTGCCTCACCCACCAGACCCTGACGCCACGAAGCGAACAAGGAACCGGCGCTGGGATCAGCTCAGAGCTCAATTCCTCCTTTCTCTCTTCTTTCAACGAACACTTTTCCTCGACAGACGGAGTTTTTCTGCAGAGCTGAACACTTGGTGAGCCTAGGAGGAGCTGGTGAGCTACAGTCGGCACTGCCGGACACAAAACCGCTCGCTCCCCGCATGCTGTCCCAGCTCCTGGCTCCGAGCACTAGGCACCAAGGGACAGGGACCCCAACGGCTGCTGGGCGACGAAGCAAATATGTTTACAACACATTTTTGTCATTCCTGCTATTCCCAGACAAAGAAAGAGAGACACACACTTGTTTCAAAGCCCCCTGAAACAAACTGAGGAGATTTGAAGACCAGAGCAAATCCCTTTGCTGCAAGACGGGTCATTTTTATACCTTTTTGGACCATGCGAAGGAGCAGAAGGTTTTCTGCCGTTCCCTGTCACAGGTCTACAGCCTGCATCCAGCAGCAGCAACAAGAGAGGAAGCAGAGCTGGGCTGGATCTCGTACCTCCTGTGAACCCTCTGCCTTAGATCCTGGACCCCCAAAAAGGTCCTGATCCCCCAGTGTGCCTCACCTGGCTGAAACCCCTTTTTCTCCAGGTCACACGGATTTAAGGCATGCCAACCCCCCCGTGTCCTGTTCTCACAGCTCACTCTCACTGCAGAAACACATCTCGTGTCGGGATAGTAAGAGCCAAAACATCTGTCCACACACACACTCTGCAGAAACAGTTTTACAGAAACAAAAGGCGGGTCTGGGGGGGGCTACGCAGGATCTGAACCAGAAGTGCAACTGCCGAGGCCAGAAGTGACCCTGACTACACACAAGACGACTCTCAAGATGAGCAAGAGAAACCAGAGGAGTGCAAGAGCAGCACTGTGCCAAGACAAACCAAACCCAGGAAACGCCGCGGTCGATACTGCCGAGAAGTCGACGAAAACCTGAAAAAGAGAGGAGGGGAAGAAGACAGATCGCATCAAGAGAAAAACCAAACTGCTGAACTTCCCCATCCATAATGGGATCCGGGTTCCTTGCTCAGGCTTTGCTTTGGGTTTTGCTGTCCCTGGAAACCTTCCAAGTCTGGATAAGCCAAACGAAATCACTTTGACAAACAAACTTGGCTCAAAAGTGGCGAGTGCAACCTGAGGTGGGCGAGAGCTCAGGTGAGGAGGGACCTCCCGAGAAGGAGACGAAGACCAAGGGCTGATGCAGCTCCACGGACTTGTGGCGAGGCTTCTTCCAAGAGCCTGAAAAGTACCCCTTCCCAAACTATCAACTCCACTCGCTTGCCCAGGGCCAGCGGCAGCCTCGGGAAGCACACACAGACACACACGCCTGCTACGCCCGCCCAGCAAGAAAGCAGACCTGATTCCAAACATCTTTCAATATCGAGGTTGGGTTTTTAACCTGCCCTGTGAAACTGGAAGCTCTGTGAATCCTTCAATTGCTCTGGCTGGGAAGCAACAGATGCTCCATCACTGAGAGCAGAAGATAATCATGAAGAAGAGGTAAAGGACCGGGCAAATAGAAACACTACTTCGTGCTCTCTCCCTTTAGAACAGGCAACTAATTCACGATTTAAGGCCACCATTATTAAGGTCATCGAGGTTATGTGTAAAGGAGATGATCCTTG
Source organism: Aquila chrysaetos chrysaetos (assembly GCF_900496995.4). Classification (NCBI taxonomy): domain Eukaryota; kingdom Metazoa; phylum Chordata; class Aves; order Accipitriformes; family Accipitridae; genus Aquila; species Aquila chrysaetos. The sequence goes on along the minus strand of NC_044018.1, from coordinate 29,971,425 downwards.
GAAATGGAGGGATTTGTTTGCTAAGGTGTACAGTGGAGTTGGGAGCAGATGATGAATTCTGGGACTTGCATTACTACTGCCTGCTGGGCTGGCTAATCCTTTCATGTACCTCCCAGAGTGCCTTTGCACCGGTCCCAGCAGACGCAGAGCAGCACCAATTTACTATAAGGAAGACTGAGAGCAGCCCTCTCCACTGCTAGAAGAGACGGTACCTTTTCTCCAGCAACCACAGCATCCCGTTACGAGAGCAGCATAAGTGACCAGGAACGCGTGTCCCCACCCGGCCCCGCGTCCCCCTCTCCCAACCGTTGGGCACAAACTGATTTACAGCGATTACACTCCCATCATGTCCAAATCTGTCACTGGCATCTTGGGAGTTAGCATGTGACAAGACTAACCTCGATTCCTTTAACCTCAGAGCTCAAGGAGGCTTCTTGTGCGAAGGTGCAATGTTTCAGGTAGCTAGAGCAGAGGGGGGAGCAGATGCCTGGAAGCAGCATGCTGTTAAAAATAAAATACATTGACAGCACGACTAAATGTCACAGCCTCCCAAGAGCTATGTTTTCCTTTGCTGAGAGTGGAGGAGGAGGGAGGGGGGGTACTTGGAAGAGTGAAAGCGCCAAGGGGATCCACCAAGCATGGAGGTTTAGTGTTAATGTAACTGATACCTGAAAGTGAACCTTTCAAGGTGCTTTTCAAAGTGAGGCTCTGTGTGTTCAGATGACTCTCTGAGTTGACGGATCGTCAACTGAAGGATCGAGAAAAGCGCTCAATCCGCGGCCGTCCTGTGGGGACAGGCAATGGCAAGGCAGCGGTTGGGGGCCAGGATCTGTACAGGCTATGCAGTGTAAGAAGCGCCATAGCTGCCCTTAACTCACTTGAAAAAAAAAAAAAGAAAAAGAAAAAAAAAAAAAAAAAGAAATAAAAATCCTTATCGGCCCCCACTCATTGGGGACTTAGTAATGGTCAGTCTCTCCGGCTGTGAGTTCGCGGTTAGCTCTGTGTCACACGCACAGGCTGTGACATCATCTGCCAGCAGACTGCGACTGTGGAGCCATGATGACGTGTGACGGTATCGGCATGCTCAGTTCTGTCCTTTGGCTCGCCATCTGAGTGAGCACCGAAGTGGCAACCGCTTCTGCCGCCGAGCGGACGCTGAGCCCGTTGGGGGAGGCCGTCACGGAGCTGTGCTGGATGACGGGAGCAGGGGAGCCGGTGGGCTCAGAGCTCTCCTTTGGGCTTTCTGCTTGACCAGAGAAGAAGGGGATGGAAAAAAGAAAATAAGGTTAGAGAGAGGCTGTGCGTGTTGCTACCGGTGTTAGCAGCGAGGCGATGGGATGGGAGACTGCTTCTGCCTCGGAGGGCGTGCAGAAATTAGCCAGGTAGTTACTTAACACTCACCTTTCCAGCCAAAGCAGCCTGGAGCAGAGAGGCTGATCCCTAGAGAAATCCCAGTTCCCCCCACCAAGCTGGGCCCCTCCTCAAGCAGCTGCTTGGCAAAGCAAGTGAGGACTGGAAATAAAACTGATTAGAGTTGGGACAGAATGACCCACCAACTCCGGCTGGCCACATCCCTTGGAGAAACACCACCGAATCTCACTGAATTCATGCCAGGAAGGCATAAAGTGCAGGCTTCACACCAAGGATGGCAGACCCAGCGTAACCTTTATCGTAATAAATCTGTTTCCTCATTATAAGAAATGAACTTTCCTACATGTTGTTTCCTGGCGTGGTACTTGGTTCAAGGCCATTTAGCCCAGAGACTGAATAGTTCCTTCAGAGTCCTTACCATCTGTTGGGTGAGCACACAGGAAAGCGTGCAACAGAAACCCTTCTGCAAAGGCAGTTTTTTTTTGGCCATTTTTTATATAAATTACCTGGTTTGCTCTTTATTGTTCTCTAGAACATTAAAATCAATTAGAGCCCATTACAAACTGTTTGCTTGCTCGATTTCTTTCGGTAACTTGAAGCAATATGATTGAAGGGATGGGAGGCAAACAAAGGCAGAGACCTTCTTCCGTGCTCTTTTCTGAGCAACGCAGATTGGTTTCCAAAACTTTGGATTCTCTCCCACAAACAGCCCACTGTGCCCAGGCAGAGCTTCTAACACAGAGGATAATTTGTGACCTATCAAATGCCAAGGCGAGAGCAATCAGACCTCTCTCTTTAGGGGTATACACTCATTATCTACAGATGTCAGGAGGAAATTCCCTCCTGTGCACTTGGCTAGATAAATTACGGGTAAGATGCGGTCACCTTCCTTTAAAAGAGCAAAATAATGGCATGTGCTGGGATACTTCTTCCACGTCAAGAGGGTAAACCCCATGACACCCAGGAAAAAAAAAAAAAAAATCAGAGAAGAGGTTTACAACCTTACTGGGCACTGGAAAACGTATTTTAGGGCTCAGTTTTCTACCAGGTGCTTGAATACTGTACCCCTTTCCCAAATGGGTTTTACCTTCCCTTGTGAAACCTTGGCTTGGCCTTCGCCAGCACATTGAAAGATGCGGCTAGCGCAGCAGATTTGAAAACTGACTTGGCGGTGAGAGAGAAGGTCGAGCAGAGCAATATAATAGTTTGGCATCCCAAAAAGGAGATTTACAAGGTATTACAAATAAAACAACCCAACTGTACATGAGGCAGCTGTAATTCCATCGAGGGAATCTGGCATTTTTGTTTAAGGACCTGCTTAGTCACAAATCTCAATAATAAAAAAGGCAGCCAGGGAGGGGGGCATGGGGAGGGAGGTGTGAATTTCATTTTTATTATTCAGATGTGTGATGAATTCCTATTATTGGAGTAGACAGACTGTGAGGAATAATAATAGGAACTGTAAACTTTGGAAGTTAACAGGAAAAATCATGTCGCCTCTCTGCATTATACACAGAGCGAACACCTGTCTGCAAGGGCTGGGGGACAGCGAGCATTTTCACGACCACATTACTCAAGCTCTGAGTCACTGTAATGAGTGAAAATAAACTGGCTGTGCCAGGCCCTGTACAGCACGTATTTGTGCCTCACCGCACAGGCGAAGAGCATTTCAGAGACCCAGGAGATGGGAATCAGGAGGCAATCAGGAAGGACAGTGCCTGCTTTCTTGGCTTTTGTTTTCTCCCCCTTCCTTTTCTTATCTCCATCCATCCCAGCCTCTCGTCCCGTTAATCTAGGCAACACTAGGGGACTCCAGCATCCTCCCAAAGTCTTTGCACAAATACCACAGCGTGGAATTGTTATTGCAGAGATGACATAAGAATCCAGACATAATGTTTAGCTCCCGGGTTGATTATAATGAAATAGGCAGCATTAAAAAAAAAAAAAAAGAAAGAAAGAAAGAAAGGAATGAAGATAAAAAGAGGCCTCCTTACTTCCAAACCCGAGCCAATTTGATGTGAATTGCAGAGAATGAGATATAGAGCCTCATGATGTCATTTATAGAGTCTGGCCTCTTCTGACTCTGGCTTCGCTTTCAGAGCAGCAATAGTTTTTAACTTCAAAGAGAATATCAAGTGCTTGGCACGCTGCCTGGGAGCGAGTGGAGAGATGCTGGCCCACGCTCCAGGGAGAAGCGGAGATATGGATCTCTGTCAAATATTCCACACTACAGAGACATGGAGGGAGATGCACTACCTCCTTCCCTCGGCGCTTTTGCACCATGGTTGCCCTCACTGCCTTGTTGCAAGATCTTATAAACCAGGTTAAAGTGCCAATTTGCAGTGCAAATTTGCAGGTCCAGCCTGGGTGGATCCTCCTCAATACAGAGACTATGGAGGCAATACCAGCAGAAAACACAGGACCAAGGTCTGTCCTGTCCTGCCAGGTGCACTCACTGGAGGGTGATGGAGCAGAGACTAAGATGAAGACTCCCTTCCTTTATGCCTTACACAGGTTTCATCTGCTTAGACCTACTTAAAGGGTAGTAAGGACCAGAAAAAGTCATCACTCACCGAGATAGCCCTGTGTTTTCTTCTGTAGTGCAGTGACGGGGCAGTCCTTGTGAGCCAACAGGAGCTGTTTAAGTTGAGCAACTTCGTTCCTCAGTAGCATAACTTCATTCTGAGATTGAAAAACAAACATGCACGTATGCATCACTCATGCTCTTGACAGCAGCCTCTAGCAACATAATTTATGCCCTGCAAACTTACAATTTGTTGTCTAATTTGAGATGCCTCTGGCCCAAGAACATCCAAAGCTTCTGGGTTTGGGGAATTTAGTGTGCAAGACATGGACTGCAGCATTTCCCTCCAGCAGCCCCCACTGCTGGCTGGAAAGCCCCTCGCTATGTTAATCATCTAATCCTGGACATACATTTGCCTGAGCCCTCCTGCTAATGCCAACTGCTTGAGTCAGACACTCCAGCTTGCTGTTGGCTCTGATGGAAAACTAAACAGAGCAAGAAGCTGAGTGTACAACCAGCTCAGCCCACGCCAGGCCATGGGGAAACATCAGAGCTCCTCCAAGCTCTCGGTACCTCTGTGACCTTCTTCTGTAAACCAGGTCTATTCCCCTGAAAAGCATATTATTCCTCTATTGAAATGTTTGGAGAAATGGCTGAAACACAGTCAATTGTATTTCAAAATTGCCTGAGGAAACAGTTTCTATAATTATCTGGGGAAGAGATTAAAAATGCCATGATCAGTGCTATTGAAAAAAGCCCACGGCATGAGTCACTAGCCACCAGTGAAAGAAAAAGCCCAGAACGGACACGAGTTCAGTCTTTGCAGACCCTTCAATCCTCGGCCAGTGCTGAGAGCATTAACAAGGGGGCTAACAGCAATGGAAGTGAAGCCTGTATTTTCAGATGTGCTGCACTTCTGCTAGGCATGCTGGGGGTGCTGCCAGAGAGCCAGGGAAACCAAATTCTCCAGAAAAAATCAGTATGGCTGCAGGCCACAGATGCAGAGCCTCCCTGCTCACCCTGGTGCCAGGTCCACCGTGCAGGGAAGGGAACTGGGACTGCTTCTGCTGACCCTGTGCCAGCAGAGAGCTCTCCCTTGCACAGGGGAGGTTTCCACTCTGCAAATACAGCTGCTTCCCAGGGCTTCGGCGCTCTGCTCCTGAGGCTGGCGTCACTCCTTAAGCTACTGCCTTGATGGGCAGAGGCAGAGCCCTTTTGAGGGGGACAGGGAGAGAAACAAGAGCACTGAAGCGCTCTTCCCACATTGCCTGTTCAAGGCAGAGCATCAGGATGGAAAGCAAGGAGTGTAATCTAGGCACAGAGGCAGCAATCCTGCTCCAGAGAGCAGCATCCAAACGCACGTTGTCTCTGCAGCACAGCGAAGATGTTCCCTCTGGAGTGACGGTCCTAACGCTGGCAAAGGGCTGTGCTCAGCCTCCATGGTTACATACTCACGCTCAGCTGGATGTTCTGGGTCGTGAGCTCCTCAGCTTTCTTCTCCAAGGAAGACACCCAGAGCTTGCGTTTCTGACGGCAGCGGGATGCGGCAGCCCGGTTCCGCTCCAGGAACCGCTGCCGGCGCTCGTCCGGGTCTTCATCAACCGTACGTCTCCGTCGCCCGCCGGTGCTGGGGGTGGGCTGGGCAGGGGAAACCTGGAGATGGGGCACGTTAAAGAGAGATACTGAAAAGAAGCTCTGGTGCAGGCAGGCAGACACACACCGGTGTAACTAAGGTTTGGCAGAGGAGATGCCAGCTCTCATGGCTGGGGCAAAAAGGGATTTGCTTTTGCAGAACAGCCAGAACTACACACTGCGGGGATGGACCAAGGGCAGCCCCGGCTGCGATGGGGGAGCTGGGGACAAAGCCCCTTTCACAGGCATTTCTGGCAGCCCTTTCTCAGCTGAGTCTGAAGTGCCCTGCAAACTTCAGGTGTGAATCCACATGAACTCTCTGAGATCCTGAACCTGGTGAACTTGTGAATGTCAGGGGAATTTAGTTAAAACCCAAACTCCTACAGTCAGCTAATGGCACGTAACCATCAGCAGAAGTTTCCTCCCCTCCGTACCAAGGAGCTAATGTGGTAAATGACCACGGGCAACGCAGAGGAAACAGCCTTCCTTTTAATTTCACTTAAGAGACTTTAAAACGCACTTCATGCTGCAATGACTTAGGAGATTCCCACACGGCCAGTGACCACGTATCAGCTGATGGAGGGTAACTTCCAGCTGCAGGGCTGCGAGTGCTCGATCCCGCTCTGACGCACGTAACCACGCAGAGTCAAAGCACCGTCTCCATTTGGGTTCCGTAACTTGTGGAGCACAAACAAATTACAGTTTTTGAGTGGGCAATTTGCTTTAAAAATTAATTTGGGTTGAATTTTCCCTGAATATGTTCAGCTAAACAAACTCTCAGAGGCAACTGGTACAAACGATTTTCTAACGCTGCACATTCCCTGGTTTTAATTCAGGAGAACAAAGGAAAAGTCAGCGAGGGCAAACAGTCCTGCAGACGCAGGCTTGCTGGTGCTTCTGCGAGGGCTCTGTAATTACACTGCCACAATCGGGGAGTGCAGTTACACTTCGGTACTCGCTGTCAGGCAGCATATGGATATTAAACTTTTGGAAGCCTATCTAACTGACGGAGCAGGTGGCGATCCTGATGGAAGGCTGGCATTTGGTTAGCTGGCAGGAGCCAGTGGAGTTGATTGCCTAAGAGGGGAGCGTTTAACCCCAGTAATTGAGCAGGGAGAAGCAGCAAAATATTCTTTCAGAACTCCAGACCTTGTCAAGCAAATTAACATGTTGCTGAAGTTTTCTGCCTGGTGGTGTTTGAGACCATTAGTGCTGAAGCGGCACTGAAAAAACAGGGTTTTTAACCCATTCTGCACACCAGGAAGCCACAAGGTTTTTCTTCTCTTTCCCCAAGGCCCAGAAACCCCCAGCATCTCCAGCCCAGCTTTGTGGGCTAAACAGCAGCAAACCTGTGGCTGAGCTGGGGAAGGGGCGTCAGGGTGCTGGACAAGGATCTGACTCTGCTCTGGACGTGCGGTCACCATTGTGCTGGCTGAGCCCACCACCAAGCTGCTGCCATTCAGTGAGGAAGATGCCGTCAAGCTGGCCTTCAGCCTCTGTTAAAGGAGAAAAAAGGATGTCAGTGGACCTGTTCTCCATGCTGTTAAGACTTTAACCAGCTCCTCCATCATTCAAGGAGCCAGGCCGCTGGGGAACGGGCTCTTCAGGGACTGCGGCTGATTCAAATCCAACAGAAAGCCATCACCATCTGGCCTATGCAAAGACAGACAGTGGCTTCCAACTTAGGCTCAAGCAGGCAGGTGTCCGCATCCCAAAATTGCTACTGCAACTGGCACCGATCCACTCCCCAGCTGGCAGGCTCTGCAGAAAGACCATGGACTGAAAAGGCTGTGGAGCCCAACTGTCCTTGAGCACCCGCAGACAGGTCCTCCTGGGATGGAGTAGGACCTATGCATGATCGAGACCAGGTCTTGCAAGTTCCTTCTCTGGGCAGCCAGACGCATGCCAGCAGGGCAGGATGGCTGTTTCATGGCTCGAACAGAGTTTAAGATCTCTCACCCCACTTGTAGCTCTGATCTGCCCATGAATCCTGCAGATACCTCAACAGGGTATGATGGGAGCAGTGACAACACACCAGCAATGGTGAGCAGCACCACCGCAAGAGGCGGGTTTGCAAACACCTCCACCCTGTCTCAGCCAAAAAAAAGGGGTTTTGCTGCTCTCTGCAAACTTAGGTTTGCCTTCCCCCCTCTGTGTGCACCTAATTTGAGCCACGAAGAGCCAAGAGAGGAAAATTCTTTCGCAAACTTTTAGTTAAAGGGGCCTACATGAAAACCATTACCAGGATCCTTGGATTACAGCACAACATCTCTCCTCTTGGCTCTGCCTTCCTTAAGCCCACCTCCAACCCATCTGTTATCTTGGAACTAGAAGCACCAGCTTTACAAAACAGCCGTGTTTAGGATAGGGCTGAGGTTTTTCTTGACAATAGCGTGCCTGCTCTGCCTGCCAGAGCCGCAGTGCTGATTAGTCTAATATTCCTGGTGGCGGCATTCGTAACACCTGCTCTCGGTGTGGGCAGGCGCTCCGATGGCTGCGCTTGATTTCGGAGAAGCAGTGGCTCTTCGTGAAGGCTGCAGGGAAAAAGCCTCCAGATGGAGTCTCTTCTGGAGGAGCTAGTGAAGACTGAGGAACAATGCTGTGGATGTGACACCCTCCCCGGCATGTACTCGGACCCTTACCATTTTGGCTTCAGAGTGCACTGGAAGTCCTGATGGTGAAATGGACCCGCTGCTGTTGATGGGTGGCCCAGGGATACCAGGAATGTTCGGCACCATGGACATCGGCCGAGCCAGCTATCGGGGAGGAAGCAACGCTTGGGTTATGGAAGCTGAGGTGCTTTCACAAGTGCGCTCCGCGAAGCGGCTCTGTAATAATTCCCCGACCAAGCACATTTATAAATCTTGACAAACGTTCAGCGTTTAACTACTGCCATCAATTATGCCTGCTGTCACTGAAGGCCAGCAGCCACTCCTTTGGTGGCCACGGTGGCTGTTTTGGAATCACCCAGCCATACCAGCCTAGCGCTGAGGACAGGGAGGAGGGCAGCCCTAAAGCCTCCCTCCTTCCCTTCCCTCCCAGAGGGCTTTTCCCCACCAGTACACGAGAGTGGATGGAGAGGGAGGGTACAAGATCCCCTACGGTTCTCTGCCCGGCTCTTATTGCAAAGCTGCCGCAACACCAAGGGTAAGTCACAGTATCCCCTCCTAAGCATGGAGAGCTTTGTCCCTCACCAAAGAGGGGAAAAACCAGAGTTTGCACTTGCTTTTATAAGCCACTCAGGTACGCTGTTGCAAAGCTCTACAAATGCAAGTCGTGTTTCAAGCTATCAGGAAGGTGTGAAGATGTTTCTGTGCCCACAAGCTATGCCAAGCTGCCTGCTGTCTGCCTACTTTGATGTCAACATTCCTGTTACCTGAGGCAGAAGGTTTTGGCCATTACTCACTCAAAACCCAGAAGACATGCCCAGCAGGGCAGACAGGATTCACACGGGCTGCTTGGTCGGGAACTGAAGCGCTCGGAAGACGTACAAGCCACCCACCAGGCAAATCTGCTCGTGAGTTCTGCACCACGGAATATTCTCCGTATGCAAAAAGCACAACCCGCAAGGCTGATATTCAAACAGCTCTTTAGCACGCTGGCGAGGTTAGGGTGGCTTTCCTGGCCTGCAAAGACCAACATGTTCTCTGCAAGCTCGAATGGTTTCAATTGAGGCACGCTGTTCCAAATGGAAGCAGCTAATCAGGGATCCTACAGTTCCCAGCCCTGGATCAATGGCATGAGCCATCTGTCCAGGCAAGGCTTTGTTTTTTTCCAGACTTATTGCCCTCTAGTGTGATCGACATGTTATTACTACCTTGCCAGAGCTGGGCCCCCTCCTCCTCCTCCTCCTCTTCCAGTCATATCTTGCACAGAGGGGGAGATATATTTTAATTTTTACAAAATGGAAGTGTCTGCATATATTTGGCAGGGGAAAAACACTGTCCCCTCCTCTGCCACGCAGAGCTGTGTTGGAAGTTTCTCTCACCGATATAACAGAAGGCATCTGTACGGGAGGGCCTGGGAGGACGGGCATGGTCTGTCCGTTTGCAAGCTGCACGACAAGTGGAAGGGAACCTGTGGGAGACCTGGAGAAACAACAATTCAAGTTCTCATGGATTATTTCAAGTTTATGCTGTCCAGGCAGCCCCATGAGCTCAAGGGCAGAAGCACGAATTAATTCTGGTTCATGGATTTGGGCTCATTTTCCCATTTCTGAATGGCACGTACTAAATGGGTGGGTGCAAAGCCTAGCTGAGCACGTGTTAAGGTAACTCAGCCTTCCGCACACTCACTGCATGGCAGCCAGCACGTGCCAATGTCACGCCGAGGAGACCCAGCCTGCAGCTCCTCGCTTGGGGCTGGCAGCGACACTGATGGCCAGCATTACAGTGTGCCCTGTTTAACTCCTACACGTACGCTGGCTGGCCAAATACACCACAGCTGCCAAAGCCCCAAGACGCGATGCCCACCTGAATAGACAGAAAAACACATCCAGGGGCTGCGGCAACTCCTCCTCAAGGAGATTAAAAGTGCCCTCCCAGGCTGAGCCTGGCACTAGGCAGATGGGGGATCTGGGCATCTGTTCCTGCCTACCAGTAACTTCCTGGCCTGGGAGCCACGTCTGCTGAGCTCCCACGAGAGGGTTTGCAAAGATTTAGCTTTCCATTAACAAGCACTTCTGACTCTGACTCCAGAGAAAATCTCCTAAATATGGAGTCGATGCAGGGCTGGCTTGTGTCTGCTCAGACAATGGCTCTGGGAGACAGAAAGGGTCCCACTCACTGCAGGCTGGGGGAGGAGGCGATTGCGCTGGAGCCTAATTGTGACAAATTAACAATACCAAGAACTTTTTCCATTGCAGATCACTTTGCAGCAAAAGGCGGTGTTTCTGCTTGTGGTGACAAATAGGCACGCATCCCCCTGCCTCCATTTTAGAGTGTCATAAACCTCACCGTGCTCCAGCTCTGAACCTCTGGACTCAGCCTTTCCAGGAGAGCAGAGGAAAAGCCGGAGCTGATCTGCTCCGGACAACAGGGAGAGGAAGGAAACCGTCCCTGCCAGCAAGGGCTGATCTCCCGCTCCTCCTCCGTTCATGACAGCACAGCATGGAGGCAGAGATGAGCCAGGAAGAGAAGAGTAGAACTGCTGGGAGCCTGACTTTGCAGGAGGGAGAAAAAAATATCTGCTGCTGCCTCCTCTGCCGAGCCCAGGAAAGGGGATGGATGAGGCTGGGCTGCCTGGGATCCTTGGAGGAAGCTGTGCTGGCATGGAGCAACGGCAGGGTGGGGAAGCAGGGGACGTGGGTCAGAGGTTGGAGTTCATTGTGCCAATAACTCAGGCTGGAATTTTTAAGGCTGCCTTGGGAACATGAATGCGCAACTCTCATTCATTTCTATTGGGCATCCCAAATCCTCCAGGCTGCTTTGAAAATCCCAGCCTAACAAGCCGAGTTACAGGGAGGTCACAGACTCCCCTCCATCTCTGTCACGCTGACAACCCCACCACGGCCGCCGTGGCCCTAACACAGGGACCTCATTAAAGTTGCAGCCCGACCTCTCCGTAGAGTGCGTTCAACTCTCACACTGTAGGAGGGATCTACCTGCATGGACTGCAAAGGGCACATAAAATCGTATTAAAGTCTAGCTTACTCCAGTTCTGATTTTTTCATGCTTCCAAGCACAAGGGGACTTGGTTCCAAACAGCCCTGCGAGTCTCTGCCTGTGCGGGGTTACAGAAGGAATATAATGCCTTTTCAAAACCCCAGGACAATCACTTAACCCCTTAATGCCTCAAGACAGGATTTAAAACTTTCCGTCAGGAAGTCTGGATTGATGGTGCCAGAGGGTCAAAGCAAAAACACACACAAAAATATGAACTGACAGTCGAAAAAAATGGCCTGGTTAATGTAAGGAGCCAGCCTCAAACAAGGGTAATTAGAAAGAGGCCAGGACCACAGCAAAAAAGAAGCACCCTGACACCAAAGAATAGAAGTGGGCCTAAATATACGTCTCCTGAGGGCCCATTGTAATGTGTTTCCTGCATCCTTCAGGCTCCTTCCTTTTATGTGCAGGGCTGGAGCTACCTAACAGTGTGGCAGGCTCATAACCACTGCAGCGAGTGCTCTGGAGCCTCCGATCCAGATTGTTAAAGGGGCAAAAAGGAGCAGGTCATTAGATCTGCTGAAACAAACAGCTCCCGAGGCAGAAGCTGACCATGAAGGAGGCCAGCAGGTTGCAGAAGAGGTTACACTTCAGAGGCAACAGCTGTCTGAGAAAATCCCAAAGCCATTAAAGATCCAGACAATTTCCTACTGCCAGCTTAACTGAGCTCTCTCCACCGCATCAGGCTGCAAAAGCAACTTGGGAGTCCCCAGTCAGGCCACGCTCCCATCGTAGACAGCGAGTGTCATGTCAACGTGTTTGGGGATTGGGTTTAATTTTTCCCTGCGGTGAGTTTTGCCTCGTTTCGTTACACTTTGACAATTAGTTCCTGCTTTCTGCACTTACACCCCATTCTGCTTTTGCAGACAGTGCTGCAACGAGGCCCTTATGCCCAAGCAGCCGCAGCGGGAATCGCAGCACCTCAGTTGTTCTGACAATCAAGGAACTTATTTAGGTACCTAATTACTGCCCAGGAAGCCTGACAGTACGGGAGAAAAACCTCAGCACACATGTCCCTCCTCTGTACTTACCCAAGCTGTCTGTTGGAAGGGGGAGCCTGGGTAATGACAGAGGTTGGGGAAGGCAGCGTAGGGTGGAGCGGATCATAACCCAAGTGTAGTGGCAGCGAGCCTGGACGCACGATGGCTGGAGTAGGTGTAGAAATGATTACAGGCTTGGAGGTGATCTCCTGAAGAGGATCAACAGACAAAAGGAGACACGCTGTTACTTATTAGCTTAATAATCGCCTGGCTGTCTCTTCCTTCTGATGGCTTAAAAGCAATTTAGGGAAAATTAAGGCACCTTCGCCACAGAAACTGAGGCACGGAGGGGAGCAACTTACCCAAAGCCACACTGATTTGATGTCAGTGCAGGGAGTGGGGCACAGAAGTTCAGACTCCTGCTGCCTGCAGCAGCCTCTGGGAAATGATCCCCCTCTACGAACTACCGCTCCAGCCCCAGCTAGCACCTCTAGGGCGGGAAGTTATTCAGATGAAGAATGTGTCACCTGGACTAACCTGCTCTGAATCACAAGCCAGCCCCCACCAGGATACAGGGAGCCGGTCTCAGAGAAGATGCATTACTTGTTTGGCGCTTTCGCCCTGCCGGAAAAGCATTCCCAGGGTGAACAGCAAGGCCTTCTGCATTAGCCAAATCCACATGGAGACTTAAGGGCAGCAAACGTGTATTTCAGTGAACAAGCTTTTATCTTTCTTTCTAAAATGAGGGGAACCTCACAAGCCCAAATCAGGCCTTGGCACCCAAGCAGAAAAAAACTTGTTCTCAGCCGGAGAAGGAGAAACCAACATCTCCACAGGGCATGGTCAGGGAGACCTACCTTCTCTTTGTTCTGTGGCGACTGCGGGTTAGATGCAGGGCTGTCTGGCGGGGAAGAGTCCACCTCCACCGGCTCTTCCTCCTTTATCTTGATGTCCGGGGTGGAGGGCAGAGACATGTCCAGGGCTCCGGCACTCTACAGGAAAACCAGCCATGGATTGAGAGGACAATTAGCTCATATTGTTTGTGAAACATTCGGCTGCTCCCAGAGGAAGAGCTACAGCTCTGAGCTCTTGCCAAATTATTATTATTTATTTGTACTGAAGTAGCATCTGGGAGCCCGAGGCAGAGAGCGGTGCCGTGCCGCGCCGGCCCCATCCAAACAGAGACAGAGACCTAGGAAAGACGGTCCTTGCCCCAGATGGCACCATTTTGTGGTTTCTCAGTAACACACACACAATTCTTTCCATGGGTTAGGTTTTGGGTTTTTTTTTTCATAAAAGGGCTCTGCTAAGGAGAACAGGTAACAAAGCCAAATGCCTGCGAGTTACAGAAGGCACTTTCATTCACAGAAGAGCTGTAAAGCATTGTATAAATCAGCCTGAATTATTTTATTACCCGATTATCAAAAGCAAACAAAGAGCCATGCAAGTTATTAAATATCTATGAGCGCCCCATTAAAATAAAACCCAACCATATGCCTGAACCTGGCAACTTGCCACCACCCTGGGTTCCAGCAGTGCCACGTGCCCCATTTTAACCAGTTAATGACTTGCTGGGGACGGGAAAAGGGCAGGGTGACAAGGGAGGGGGACTAAACTGAGTGGCCATCTCTCCCCTCGCCAGACCTGGAGAAAGACAAGACCTGGGAGAGGATGGCGTAAGGGAGCACCGGAGGAGCACGCAACAGCGCGAGACTCCGACTGCAGGATGCCGCATTCAATTGGGCTCCAACAGACCTCGCAAATCACCCGGTCCCTCCCTCCGTCTGGGGCAGGAGAAACTCTCCCTAAATCAGTCCTGACAGCTGTTTGTCCAACCTGCTCTCCCTCCCTCCACAATCAATCCCAGCGCTTTCCTTCACTCGCCCGACTGCGGACAGTTCGTCCTAGCATCTAACCTAAACCTCCTCCTTTGCTGCATTTTAAGTCCTCTCAAGGGAGGGAAAATTGCGGCAAGAGGGTAAATCCGGGCATCTACGGATGTTCTTGCTGCTCTCGAGTGGGGTGCGGCTCCAGCGCCTCGGCTCTGCACTGATTTATGCAGGGGCTTTGCTCGTGGTAAGTGCAGTAACCGTTTACCTGCCCTCTTAAGCAGAGATGTTGCACTGGGAATCACAAAGGAGAAGGGATTAACATGCAGGAAAGTTTCAAACCACTTAAAGTGCCTCCAGGGAAGCGCCTGCTGTGCCTATGTTTTTAATTAACATGCTGGTGTAGAGACCACCCTTGGAACTGGAGGACAAAACATAACAGCAGCAACTGGGCTCGATGCGGCCAAATGTTGAAAGCATCTCAGAAATGCAGGAGGCAGCTCTGGCCAGGTTCGGTGAGTGACAAGCCATCTGGGCCTGGGGACCTCGCCTGTGCAGAGATTTTCTAGGAGGGATAATGCTTTCCCTAACGCCTGAAACCATCCCAAGCTTCACGCCGCCGCGTTCGCCTGGCTGCCAGCGGAAATATTTAGACTGCAGTCATCCTAAAGCAAAAAAGGAAAACAGCTAACAGCCTAAGGATCATAGCTGCAGCTATTAGATAGCACAGCCCAGGAGATGGGTGGTCTTACATATAAAACAACTGGCTAGACTGTGGGCTGCTCAACCATTTATATGTGAAACCACAAACGAAAAGCTACCTTCTCCCAGCGCTCAGGGTCTGGGCTGCAGAGAACAAAAGGCAGGGAATTCAGAGCATAAAATGCCACGCAGCCCCGACAAGGCCCTGCAGCATACCAATGAGAGAGATCAATTTATGCTTTAAAGAGCCCTGTTATTAGGAGAGCGGGTGAAAGACAGTTTTCAGTTTTAATTCTGAATTCCTCCGTTCCCCATCTCAGTGAAGATTTACGTGGCTGTGCTCCTGCAGTTTATTTCCAAGCAGCGCCGCTGACTGTGAGCGTATGTACATACATATATCAATTTAGTAAATGTATGTGCCAGTCTAAGAGCCCAATACGCATCTGCTGCTCCTCAGATCCTGGAAAGGTGGTGTGTGGGGGAGAAATGTCCTTAATTAGCTGCTATCTGACGAGATCCTGTTGTCCTTCAGACCCTTGCGCTCCTGAGGTTGGCAGGGGCAGCCTGAATCGATAGGGTTTGCATATGAGGGAGCTCTTTGTTAGAAAAAGGCTCACTCCTCCATGGAGCTCCGCTCTCTATTTGCATGTACTGTGACACTGTTCAAATGCTAAAGGCACATGGCTAAGCTTGGTCCCTTCCCTGCTGACTGCACCTTAAAGGCATCATCGTCAAGGATCTTGAGCCCTGAGGAGGCTCTGAGTGAATTTTTGCCCAGATCCTGAGCACGGAGTCCTGCTCTTTTCCCGCATCTCCTTCCCAAGGTGCGAGGTATTTCGGGTACTGCCTTTTTTTTCTTTTTTGAAGTGAAAAGCCAAAGGAATAATAAACCATTAAAATCTGCTCTCACCAGGCCTCAGATTGCAGGATAGCCAGCCAAAGTCACCCGAGTTAAAAAAATAAAGTCCCATGTAAGCCAGCATATTAAATCCGAGACCACACTTAGTTACCCTACAACATATGCCTTTCATCAGAACAGCACCGTCCCCCCTCCAGCCCCCACAATATGCACCCGGCTCAGTTTTACGGCAACGGTGGCCTTTGCCTCTTGCCTTTTTCTCGTCATCTTCTGTGGCTTTCTTGAACTCGTGCTCAAAGGAGCTGGCCAGTTCATTGAAGAGTCCCACTTCTTCGCAGTTCTTCAAGAACCGAGTTGGGGTTGGAGTCTGATCTGTTTGGGTTGTAACACCAAGCATCGGTCAAAGAGAGGCTAGAAAATTAATTTTATTCACCTTAGTCCTCTCTGGGGACCCCTAGCAAATGTGGCCTCTATTTTGTGGAAGTCTGGATGCTTTTCTGCTAAGGTGTATATCATGTTTGTAAAACAAGTGACAATTCAGAATGGGGAAAATAATTTCTTGTTAATTTTGTTTCTCTGGTAAATGCTGTTTAAAGAAATCATTGCAGCAAGACGCATGCAGTGATTTCTGTGAAATTCCTGCCTGTGGGTTGTGTCCTGTCCCTCCCACCCCAGGGTTTTGCTTGTCCTCATCTGAATTGCTGCTGCAAGGAAGGAAAATAGTGGGGTTTGATCTCCCTGAAACAGCAGATCTTAAAAATATGGAGAGATGAGAGGGGAAACAGCTGATTGAAGCAGCTCCACCGCTGATGTGGAATAGAGCTGGGCAGAGTCGCTTCCCTCCCTGTGCCGGCTCCGTACATTAATGCACATCCTAGGACAGACGGCTACGTGGGAGTGCTAATAATTACCACCACTGTCCAAAGCAATCCCTCTGGGGCCCGTTTTCCACCATATTAACACGTTGAGTCATGATCTCTCTGGCCATCACCCAGGCTATAAAGCAGAAAGAAATCTCCCCGCTCCCAGCGAGCCTCGTTTTTCTGCGTGACATTAGGTCAGGAGTCCAGGTACTAGCAGGAGCCTGGCACAAACACGTTACACTGAAAGAATCCACCTGGCAGAAAACTACATAGATTTTTAAGCACAAAGGGGATCCCTGGGACAGTTTAGCCTGACCTCCTGCATAAAACATCGGCTGTTTGGCACAGATGCTCCCTGTTCGAGCGCACTAGCTGCGCTCGAGCTGAAGTGTCTACGGAAAACATCCCATTTGATTTCAAACCGGCCAGTGGCGGAGAGTCTCCCACAGCCTTCGGGAAGCGACTCCAGTGATTACTTCACCTTGCTGTTACAGACCTACACTTTATTTCCAGTCTGACTTCAAACCCTACCTATTGGTTTTGTTAATAAAGTAAAGGCCTCCTCTGAGCACACTTCGGTTCCCCCCCAATCTCTCTTCATTAAACCAAGAAACTTTGTCAACTAAAGATCTCAGCAGGAGGCTGTTTTTCCAGTGCTTTAACAGCTCTCAGGGCTCTTTTCGGACCATTCCCCATTTAGAAATGTCCTTCCAAGCCGCGCACGCCAGCCCGGGGCCCAAATCTCCAGCAGAAGTTTTCACAATGCCACAAAGCAAAGCCATGTAACGTCTCTTGTCTTACCCTTCCCCAATTCGTACCTCCAGGAATTGCAGCAGCTCTTCCACCCACAGCATCACCCCAGAAGTGCACGTTCCCATTAAATAAGTCTCTCTGCTGCCAGCTAAAACCGGCAGAGAGAGAACAATTCTTTACGACTCTCTTTAGCTTAACCGCAGAGTTACGGCAAGAGATGTACACTGAATCCTCCTGCTCATTAACACACGGGCTGCTGCCCTGGACTCCGCACAAAGCAAGAGGGAGGGAGAGAACAAGAAAACCCAGAGACAAAATGGTGGCTTAAAAAAAAAGAAAAAAAAAAAAAGGACATTAGGAACGTAGGGCAGTAACGCCCTAGATCTCACTGCTCAAAGCCAACATGCTTTATAACCCTCGCAACCCACCCGGCAGCTCTATATGCCGTCAAGATCTCTGCCAGGAAAGTCTGTGTTAAATAGGCTGGTCTTGCACTGACCACAGCTAAATAAGTTTGGGGTTTTTTTTTTTGCTTTGTGGCTTACCCCAGAGTGACCCACTGAGCATCAGCCCAGAGGAGCTAGGAGAGGGGGCTAGACCCGCCCTCGCTGCTGTTCCTTGTGCTAAAACAACAGTGTTCATTCCACCTACGGTTTTACCCGTGAGAGTTTACCCATGCACAGGAGGAATGTACACCTCTGGGAGCAGCTAAGATGAGGACTTTTAATGCTGCATCCCTGTTAGAGCCGGTGGGATTTCAGCTGGAGATAGGACCGTACCCCATTTCTGCTCCCCCATTACCGCCTAGGCAATTTACGCCCTGGGTTTATCAAGCAAAAGCTAACCCTCCTGCTGTGCACCCTGTTTAGAAAGGGGGTGAACTGAAGTAAAAATGACCTTTAGGAATCTGAGGTTTCTTCAGCCCCTGCCCCAAATTCTTCACCATCAACTCCCATTAGCCTGATCCCATTTGAAATTAATTCTCCCTCTGGGAGCCTGTTTCGTCTCTGCAAGCCCTCCCCTCGGAGAAGCTTTTTGCCCTTCCAGCAAAGGCTGCACGAGCTCTGTTACAACCCTACCCGCAGCTAGAGTTAACTTGAAGGCTTTAAGAAACCAACTGAATTGCTATTTCCTACTTCAATGCTAAATTTGGGCTGGAGATGAACCTGGGAAAAGGATGCCAGGCTCTTCCAGCAGACGCTTCGTTTCCCCTTATGAACTCTTCAGAAAGGCGTCAGAAAGCATTTCCTCCTCTCTTCTTGTTCTCAGCAACAGCCTTTTCATCCAGCGGTAACACAAACCTTCACGCCCTTTTAAGAAGCCTGAATGAAAGGGGACTGACAAGGCAGGAGAGTATCTGTAACCGGCAATGATCTCCTGCCAGACAACAATATATGTATTTTTTTTCCCCCAATCTTATAAAGGCTGCATTGACCGCGCGCTGCCAGAGCGCCTCATTTGGGCTCTGCAAATGCACTCTCGGCAGTAGCCAGTGCACTCGATGGCGTTTTAATTTATTAACTGCTAGCCTAAAAGCTCAAGAAAATTGACACCTGGGCTGAGGAGAGGAAGCTGGGTTTGTCAGATTTTGTTCATCGTCCTCAAAGCACATGCAGAAACGTGAAAGACCTTTTGTCCATAAATCTTCCAGTCTTAATAAAAAGGGTGAGAGAGCTAAAAAAAAAAAAAAAACAAAAAAACCACCCAAACCTCACAAAACCTGATACTACCATAAAAAAAGAAAAAAAATAGAAACTTGGAAGCCTCTGGCTTTCCTTTCCTCCTGATTAAATGCAGATCACAAGAGCTTTTTATGGGAGGTAGAGACGTTTTTCAGTGCATCTGGTCCCTGGTATTAATCTTGCAGTCATGCTATATTAATGTGCACCATTTTCAGAGCTGGCCTGGATTGAACGCCGCATACCTGCTATGATGACTGAGTCAGTTCGAGCAGGGCCGAATTTCAATGTCATCTCATGCTTGTGTTTATGAACCGCCAGGTGGTCCTCGTTTGTAAACCTCTGAAATGAAACAATTTAGAAAATCGTGAATAAATGCATTTTGTGTTTTACGGGTACATCCTGCAGCAGGGTGGGGGAGAGAGCCGCCCGGAGAGCAACTGTAACACAATCGCTGCCGAGCGTTAAGCAAAACCAGAGCGGGACAGATTGTTTGAGAAGCGGTGTGTGAACACATTGCTCAAAATGAAAAAGCCATTACATGGGGCTTCTGGGGAATGGGGGACAAATATTTTTAATAATCCATTTTTTTAAGCGGCAGGGCCACACGGCGGCTGCAACCGACCTAGGAAATGCAAATCCGCCCCGCTCGCTGAGATGCGCCGCTTTATTGCTGGCTAATGGAGGGATGAATTAGGTGCTATTAGGGGTCGGGCAACTTTTTTGGATGGCATGCGACAGAGCTGGCACCCGCCTGGCAATTCAGGCCGTGACTTTATGGAGCAGGACGGAGGCGGCTGCCCGTCGTCCCTGCCCGTGGCTCTTTGCGATGGCACGGAGCAGCCCGAAGCACGACCACCGTCAAACCGGAGGAGGGGGGGATACATTTCACATGCTGTAAAGACACCGTCTGAAATTCCACCTGCGGGAGAATTGCAGGATAAAAACCCACCCGTGATGGCTTTAGGAATGTGCTGGGTGGGGGGGCTCACATCCCCCCTGCAAGAGCAGGGAGGCAGGGCTGGGTGCGTGGGGCCATTGCTGACACCCGGACAAAAGGGCAGCATCGCCGCTGCGGGGCTGCTTTGAACGGCCGCACCAGCCCCAAGCATCCAGATTGAGGAAAGTTGGGGGGGGGGGGGGGGGAGCAGAGAGGCAGGGATGGGGTTAAAGCAAATAATCATAAAGACCCGAGGATGGATTGCGCCTCTCCTAATAGACTGCGACAAACCAGGAGGCTGAGGGCATTGCACGGGCCGTACTGCAGGATTTTTATGCATCCAGGAGCCGCGCAGCATCGGGCTTGTTTCTAGAAAGAGCTGCTGCTGCAGCAAAGGATTTCTGCCCTTTTCCCCTTCCTTTTTTCTCTCTCTTTAAACCATCCAACAAATAAACCAACCCAAAGCCACCTGTTTCTGTGAATTAGCTCAAGCGTGACACCCCGGGTTCGCTCGCTCTTTCTGAAGCTTATTTACGACTCAATTTTTTTATCGAGCAAATCTGCATTTTCCAGGCTGGAAGCCGCCACGGCGCCTTCCCGGGAGCCGTGCGGCGGGGGGGACGTTAGCAGAGGCAAGGGACAGCACTGCCGAGACAACGGGCGCATCCACACATGTCCCATCCATCTTCCCCTTCGGTGCAATAACAAGCGTATTATGCAAAGTGTCCTTCAAACACGTTGTATCAGAAGGTGCTTTTGATAGTGACTCGTAACTGGAGCTCAAATTAAAAGAAATTAGAGCTGGTGGGTCTTAACACACTTGCAGGGAGAAAACCAAAGAGGTATTTGCCCACGTAACCCCAGGCATACACATGCCTGCCTTCCCAGCCACCGCTCCCCAATTTGGTCCGTAACTAAACCTTAAATAACATTTCTCAACGGTTTTGCTGAAGATACACATGTTCTGGGTTTCTTTCCTCCCCGCAGCTTCTGAAACCCTCAACTCTGCTCCAGCCCAAACGTGACTCATTTCCAAACAGCATTACAAATCTCGGCAATGCCAAAAAGCCACCGAACAAAGGAGAAGTGAGCGAACTGCCGCCGTTTTCCGAGGGAGACAAAATTTGCAGCATCGTTTTGCATCGCACCATAAAGCGCTCATGGAAGGGGGAACCAGGGAGAAAGGGTGGGCACCGACACTTTGTCATGTTTCTGGCCCAAAACCGCCCTGGCTTTTAACATACTCGGCTGCCAACCCCGCTCGCCCCTTGCGACGCGGTGACGAGCTGTTAGCGGAGGAAAATAGGTGGGTTACGGTAAGCAGAGAAAAATAAATCAGGTTTTTTGTGAGCACAGAGGAGCAGCCGGTTTCAGATGAATATTTAGTAGGCAGGCGGCCGCTGCTCCTGCAGCGTCTTGAAATACTAAACATGCAGAGACAGGGGAAAAAAAGGAAAAGGAAGAAAATTCCCAATTCTCTGGTTCCGTTTTGTACTGGGTAAAGTAGTAGGAGATTTTTAGGTCAATGAGGGAAGCAGTAAGAGGATGAGGTGGAGAATGGGGTCACATTTCTCTCCCCGCTATGCTCTCCCCACCAGCCCCAGCTCCACGAGGGGCACGCTTCAGCCCAGCCTCAGTACCGCTGAATTTATTTTAATCTTTCATTTTGCTCCATTGCAGGAATTTTTTTTTTTTTTTTACATTTTTTTTTTCTAGGGCACTTTTCCTGCTTTTGGTGTGCGTTACAGCTCTATTTAACATCTTTATGTGGTCTCACTAGCTTGGGAGCGCTCTCTTTCTCTGCACAGAAATGCTCACAGACACAATATATCTTTCTACATACATTTCCAAACGCCGAAACCTAGAGGCTGAGTCTGGCACTTCAGTTCTAAATCATGTCATTTTACACAGAGAAGAAAGCGGGGGGGGGGGGGGGGAGAAAGGGGAAGGGGGGGGGGGGGGGGGGGAAATCGAATGAGTTAAAGCCACAGCACTGGCTTTAATATTTAATCTCCTTCCATCAGCAGCTGACATATAGCAGTGTTATTTCAGCCTGCTATTTTGCGGGTGTCTGAATTAAAAAGAAGATGTAGACTGTAAACTCTTTGGGGCGAGGGACAGGCACTGGGATAACGCTCCTGCCTCCGTGCTGCAAATCGGCCCCGAAAGCAGCAGCGACCCTTCACGCTGCAGTGGCGAAGGGCTGCGTAAAATAAGAGTTTAAACACCGCACACAGCCCTGATTTCTGCTTTTCTCTCCCCTTACGATGGCCCTACGACTGCCTTTGGTGCACGGGACAGAGCACACGGATGGCATTTGGGGTTTAGATAAACACGGGGCTGGGTTTATTTACCCCAGAGACTGTAACAGCTTTTTGGAGAAAACAGATTTGAGGCAGACTAAGGCTGGCCAGTCCCCATTCTTTACTCAACAGGCTGTGACAGCTCGATGAATAAATGTGCTCATTTAAAAATCTTTATTTAATAGGACACAATACTTCCAGCTGGACCAACACACCATCTTCATTAGAGCAAGAGCCAGAGAATAAATGCAGTAGGCTGAAGCCTGGATCTTTAGTCAGAAGGAGATTTTTCCATCAGCTTAATAAGCACAACATGAGAAACGAGGGGTTGCTCAGGGTTTTTCCTTGCTTTTGTAAATCCTACAACTGCCTTTGATGCAAAAGCAGGGTCAGGCGAGCGCCAAACCCACCGCAACCAACCCTCCGACCATGCAGGAGCCCAGGCACTCGCTGGCTCTCCCGGCAGCTCCAGCACACAAGCTGCACGGCTATTTTTTAACCTTGACAGTAATTTTCAGAGAACATAAACACCGGCTGCGCACCGAGCCGGTCGCCTAGCCAAAATTCTGTTTTAATATAGACCGGGTGTAGGCTGCAACAGCACACTGTTCTACGGGCGCATGCTTGTAAAAAGGAGACTTTACCTTACCAAAAGCACAACCTCTGGTACAGCCTCACCAGACCTGAAAGGGGTGAGGAGCCAAACCTGTCTCCATCAAGCTCATCGCACGGCTGAATTAATAAGCTGCCATTAATACAGGGAAGCCGAAACGCTGCTCCAACCTTAACTCCAGCACAACGGTGTGTTATTCTGCCCAGGGACACCATGGTACTGCCGTGACACGGTTGAAACACCTGGATACCAGGGGAAACAAAAGAAAACAGCACGTGTCTTGCAACTGCAGGGCTGGATGTGAATGACTGCACTAAGCACACCAGCCTGGATAAGCTGAACTCAAAGTCACCGACTTTAAAAGAAGCCACAACAGGTTTCACTTACAAAGTCCATCTGGTTGCTGTGATGCCCTACAGTGGGCGATTACGGTGTGATCAGCCCAGGGTGAGGGGGCCGGGGGGATGTCCTGGGGTCTGCCTTGCTTTCCTGGCACCACCTTGGGCAAGGGGCACCTACCTCCTTCATTTGGGGACCTCCCGGTGTGCAGGACACCCACGTGAGCCGGGAGACAGCGGCGTGCAGAAAGCAAGGCCAATGCCACTGGGAGATGCTGGACCTCCTGCATGCATCCCAGCCCACCCAGGGTCCGACGCAGCACATCCTCCCCACGCTTCCCGGCTGCGGCAGACCCGCTGCCTACGCCCCATCCATACATCTTGCCGTGACAGGGCTCAGATGGATTTCTAGCCGCATGGCAGGCTGGATAGATATTCCCCGTTCATTCCGCACAACCGCAGAGGTAACTAATGCAGGGTCACGGATGCCCCCAAGGGCTGGGTGCCCAAAGGTTAGCTGTTACAGCTGTGAGTGATGTGACCCCCCAGTTCTTGCGCAGATCTGGGCTCCATCTCACCCATTTCCCATCTGAGCAATGACAACGATAATTCCCTCCCTTGCAGAGAGGCTGTAAGGATTAATTCGCTAATGTGCATAAAGTGCCCCGATACTGGAGTGATTCATAGATTTTAAAGGCCGGGGGGACCATTACAATTATCTGCCCGGTACCACGTGAATCCCCAGATGGGCCCAATTCCATAGGAAAGAAGGTGTCACGAGATGACGAGGAGGTAGCGCCACAAAGACTTGTTGGTTTGAAAGAATGCAACAATAGTATGGCCAAGTTGACTTATTTTTACACTTACGAGAGACAACACAACAAGATTTTGGACCCGTTTCCTCTTGGAGGGTTCCCCATAAGGTGATGCACACTGGGCCAGGTTTCAGAAGAGCTCGGAGCCCACTCGCTCCCACTGGAAAGCTCATGGCTATGTTTTCAAAAGCAGCCAAGGCACTGAGTCCGTGCAGCTCAAAGGTGGCTGCAGCAGCTATGGTTACCGAGCGCTTCTGGAAAGCTGGTTTCAGTGGCAGCATCCTTCCGCTAGAGGAGGGAAGAGACAGCACCTCTGTGAGCCTGAACAAGGATAAAGGAGAAGAAGAGTGAAGGTTTACGAGTGATCAGCTCAAGAACAAAAAAAAAACCAGATCGTGTATCGCACGTACAGGTATTCAAAGAGAGTTCTGCCGCTCCTGCTCGAGCACAAAGCCTTTTGCAGGAGGGGGAGCGGCTGCTCGGTGGACTGTGAGCACAGCACAGGCTTTATATCGAGAACGCCCCTGAGCCAAGGTCATTTCACCCCAGCCCTTACAGGGGAGAAACGAAAACCTGAAAGAGGGGCAAGAAGGTAATCTCCACAGCCGCATCAGCCAGGGGACATGAGCTCAGCATCGCTTCAGGGCTTTGCTTTGTCGCTGCCACAGCGGGGCCATTTCTTGCATTACAGAAGGATGCTTGTCTGCAAGTGCCCAGTGCCCTTCTCAATTCATAGGCAGCAGGAAAAGCGTATTTCTGCTCACTCAGGTCCTGTGAAAATCAGAAAGACCACAGCCAGCCCAATCACCTCAGAAAGGAGCGGGCTTGGATGCATTTTGTGCAATGCCCCCCTGCAGCTCCCCACCACCACTAAAACTGCATCAAGATTAAATCTTGAAATGTTATTTTTGGCTCAGGCAACTCCAGGGACCCATGTGGCTATGCATTTTACCTTAAAAATCTGCTTACATCCTGCCCTGTGATTAATTCACGTTCCTTTTTTTTTTTTTAAATAAGAAAAAAAAAAAAGAAAAAAGAAAGAATAAGAATAATAATCAGAAACTTCAGCCTGTTCACAGGCAGCATTGGGTGCTGGTGTTAGCAAGCCACGTCCAAACAGCCAAAAAACCCTTTAACAAACACTTTGTTTGGGACGAATATTGTGCAAACCACAAAAATTTGGCTTTTTTTCTTTTTTTGCTTAGAGAGAACCATCTGCCTTCTGATTTTGTTTTTCTGGGGGATTGTGTGTTTTGTTTTTAAGCTAGTTATCACGGATAGGCACTGCACAGCAGCATCTTCTCTGTGTCATATAATCTGCCCTCCAAATGCAGACAGCTCCATGTCGGGCTTCTCCCATCTCCAGCAAGCTGAGGGAGAGCAGCAGCAAGGTTAAGATGCCAACGCGTGACACAAGACGCTTTGCTTTCCCTGAGATCAGCACCTGGGAGGTGACAGACGAGCTGCATTTTTTATAAGGCAGTGACGACCAGGCCGGAGGGAGCGGATTTTTACAGGCAGTTCAGTATTCAGCTCCTACCAAATCACTGGCAATTAGTGCCAAGATACTCAGGTTGCTCCACAAACTTCCCTGAAATTTAAACAAAGAGTTAACCAGGTTCTGGAGCCCGTCCCATCCCGTTGTTCCTCATTCCTCCTTGGCCAGAAGGGCAGAGCATTTAACTCAGAGTAGGTAAATAATTTAATTTACATTTCTATAGCTTCCCTTATCCCAGAGGGCTTCTCATACACATGCCCCTCCACTGAAATGCAGGTGTTTCAGCAGGGGGGAAGGCAGCAACCATCTGGCCTACAGCACACCATGTAGCGGTTAGGAGGGAAGCATTCGGCCAAGGACATACGGGGCAAACTCTTTAATAAACTCTGTATTCAACTTTACAGGGTTTTTTTTTTTATTTTAATAAAGTCTCATATGGTAGACACAGCCTCTCCTTCATTTCCAGTGCACCTGAGTTGAGCATCAGCATGTCCAGGTGCAGACAAAAACAACCACCAACCCTCTGGAGCAGGCATCAGCTGACCTACTCGGCCAGGAAGGCATTTATCCCAGCTGGATTTAACCTGGGTTGGACACTGAGCGCTTCAGCTATCAAACCCAAGCCTCCAGCTACCGAGGAATTTCTCTGCAGCACACCGAAGGACCACGAACCTCCTCTCCTTTGTAAAAAGGGGCACATGTAGAAAATTAGCAGATGGTTGAGGTGGTTTATGGAGTATCTGGGAGGAAAGCAGCCCCTTGTTTTGCCCGAAGTACACCCAGCCCCGCAGATGAGGAGCCCTCATGCACAGCTCCTCTGGGACGGCTGCTGGAATTACAGCCCAGACCCTGGGATGCAAACCTGAGCTGGGAAGATCAGGCTCCTAAACCTCCAACGGGTCTACACTACGTGAGAGCAGGCAGGATTTTCTAAGACACTGATACCCTCCTCCTCTGCTTGAGCGATGCTTGAGGGCGATGGACACCTCAAGGAGTCAAGTCCGCTCCCCCTGAGCTCTCTGTCCGCAGGCATCGGCTGCTCCATCCCGTCGGCAGCAGATCTCTGCAGCCAGACGCGGACGAGCGATGCGGGGACCTGCCTGCAGTCGCACAAAGCCTGCGGCGCTTGGCTAGAACCTGGAAATGCAATAATTATTTACTTCCACACGGTGGAGCA
Organism: Aquila chrysaetos chrysaetos; assembly: GCF_900496995.4. Taxonomy (NCBI): domain Eukaryota; kingdom Metazoa; phylum Chordata; class Aves; order Accipitriformes; family Accipitridae; genus Aquila; species Aquila chrysaetos. The sequence continues at coordinate 29,944,886 of NC_044018.1, read as the reverse complement.
TTTTTAGCCTTGTTTCGATAAAAGTGAAGGTTATTAAAATACATGTATTAATTACCGCTGCCACATAACTTAAGAGGAGAGGCACAGCGGTAATTAACGGAGGTGAGCGAGGGGGTGGAGTTGCAGAGCGTCAGCGACTCCACAGCTTGTGCCTGTGGATACGCGCCTGCCCCATGGGAACCCCCAGATAGCTCCAGTGTGGATGTGAATCATTATTACGTCCCCGGCTCGAATCCCAGCAGCACCACAGGTTTTCAGTGTGACCTTGGGCAAGCCATCAATTCTTCCCCTACCTACCAGACAGAGCAAATAAAAAGGGAAAAGGCACCATACTTCACGAGGGCGTTAGGAGAGGAAGCCGACCGCGCATGCAAGTACCGGGAGCCATGTGAGAAGCACTGCAGAAAAAAAAAAAATATTAACAAAGGCAATTACAGCTGTGTTTCCCTAACCGTATTTCAAGCACGGGTGCTCGGTGATTCATTAGGAGCTCAGCATCTCTTCCCGTCACAAGAGCTGGGGAACAGAGACCAAGGAAAACGGGCAGAGGCACGGCAGAGGGCAGGGAGCTCGGGCTAAGTGAAATTCCTGCCCTGCCCTACCGCAGAGAGCTGCTCGGGCTGAGCAGTTTAGGAAGTTATGCGGCATTGCGGGAGGAAAAGGGTGAATTATGCAGCCGTGCTGTTGTGTTATTCGTGAGGCCCTGCCCTCGTGCAATGCAGAGAAAGAATTGTGAGCCCCTGGTGCTGCTGGTAGAGCAGAAAGGGTAAAAAAGAGAAGGAAAAAAAAAAATCCCCCCCAAAGACTTCAGATCTACCACAGAAACCCAATCTGGGCTCCTGCCTTCCCCTGCAAGCCTCTGCTGTTTACCAAATGAGTCACCCTTCCTGCCTTGAACGGTCGACAGCTCCTGAATGAATAATCTGGGAGCAAAGACTCTTTCTCGGCAAACAAACAGCATCAGCAGCAAGCCCCGCACAACGCATGCATGCGAGAGATAATTTATAGAGTGAAAAGAAAAGAATAACAGGAAACTCCTTCTCTGCATACCCCCAGAAACAAGAATGTATGTGTAAAAATAATTAAATCCGAACTGGAGTTGATTAATTTGTCTACAGGGCTGAGGATTTGTGCTTTGGGAGGCTGCACGGGGATCTTAAAAGTCTCTGGACGGTGGCCAAGTCTGTCAATACCGCACGGGCGAGGAGAGGCTTTGGCAGCAGGTGCCGGAGCACATGCAGCTCCGGCTGCGCCGTGGTACAAGCCACTCCGGCTTCCCTGCTCCCTGCCAAGCCATACATCGCAGCCGAGTGCTCGGCCTCAGTAGAAACGCAGCCCTTAAGCCCGGGGTGACAATGGGGAGTCTCGCAGCCTGCACGTCCCCTGCACCTGGCGGGGATGCCGTGATGCTCCCCCAGCAAGGCAGTGCTATCAGCACCGGGAAGGAGAGCTTAAAAATTTAGGTAAAGGGAAACAGAGTGGTTTGAGCCAGCAGAACTGAGCCAAAACCAGGACTCGGATGTCTCCCTTGGACCTGAGATACCCAACACAGTGGTGTCTGAGCAAGGGTTTGTAGTCAGGTCCTCGAGCAGCAGCACAGCACTGCAGGGAGCTGCCGTGCCCATGCGCAGGATGATGGTATCTCCCTTTCTGTACTTACCCTGGGAAGAGCATAAGAGAAAGCTGTGCTGGGAAAGTGGGACTCCAGCAGCGGACTCTGCTCCGAACAGCCGGTCCCTCAACTCCAATCCAACCCCCTCACGGTCATTTCCAAAGCAAATTCTCAAGGGCCGAGGGACCGGAGGTTAAATTTGGTCTCATCCAAGAGGTGTGGTGGTTGTCCTCTTGGAAGATGCCTTGCACTAGGCTAACACGATCCTCTCCGCTGTACTATTGTTTCAGGGCTACGAGAAAGCCGATCCTAAAAAAAAAGTTAGCTCCAATGGAAAAAAGCACTCATTGTGCCAGTATGCTGCAGCTTGAAAAAGTCGACGTGACTCAGCCTTGACCTTTGAACAACACTACAATTAGAAAAAGGATGCTATGGTCCCCATTCAGTTTTTTAATGCACTAGAAGGTTGATTTCCTTCAATTCATTTGCAATATTGGGTGCGAGCCTACCCATTCATGGTGTGTGAGCCTCTCCTTACAGCCTTTACTGCCTGAAAAAAGGGGTGGTTTTTGTGGACCTGAGCTAGGATCTCTCCTGGGGAAGCTCCAACAGCAACAGTCTGGAGAGGGCATCATGTTAAGTGACAGAATAAAAGTGGCTTAGAGGCTTGGTTTTTTTCCCCCTTTACTGTTGGCATTTGCTAGTCAGAGGGAACAAGCTATAAGGAAGGGTAGACCCACATAACCAGAGGTGCGTGGGCATGGCTTAAATACATCCACATAGTCTAAAAATGGGGAGGGTAATTATTGAGGTTGGTAGATGGGATATCATCAAGTTGAGAGGGGCAAGACGCAGGAGGCAAATTGAGATTTATGGATCCTTGGTCACCTTGAGAAGTGACTGGGGCATTTTGGAAATAAGCTGTAGAAATACGAGGGGTCTGGCCCCCTTCGTCTATCCCTAGAAGTATGAGCGCTCTGCAGAAGCTCAGTGGAGATCGCTTCAGCCAGCTCCGATTTCCACATATGTCCCAGTGTAAGATGTGAAATGAGAGACTGAGGAATTCACTAAACCCGGGCAGCGACTCCCGTCAGGCCACAGCCAGCCCTGCCCTCACATCCCTTCCCATCCATCCATGCTTATGGAGCTCCCAGATCTTACCCAAGGGCATGATTTCCCCCCACGACTAACCCATTCCGTAGCTCCCTTCATCTTCTTTATTCCAAGAAGCCCTTAAAGCACAAACAGCTTTCCAGCACCAATCTCACCAACACCACACATGAAAACGCATCCTTTCTTTGTCCCTCTCCACACCTTTCTCCCGGAGATTTTGGCTAACCTGCAGAGTCCCTTCGCTCTTTTTCTGCCCCTGCTTTCCAGACACGGACGTAAAACTAAATCCTGTATTTTATAAAGGACCATGATTACCCATGATAAGTTGTCAGATGTCAGCGCACCACGGTAATTAAGCTTTTAAAAGGAGATAGGCAGCAGCAGAAAAAAAATTCCGGGCGTTTGACTATTTTTGCCTCTTGGAAGAGCCACCTGTTTTATCGTAACAGGTAGATTTATGGGCATATTAATGCAGCGCTGCTGCTCCCACCCTGATGAGGTTCTCAGTGACCCTCTTCTTTCTCAAGATTTATGATTTCTCAGAGCAGACTATTGCAGAGGGGTCTAACTTCAAGCTCTTTGCCTGACTCCATCCTGCACGCAGAGTGCTAGGAGATCTCCTGCACCGAGGATCTGGATCCTTTTTTTTCCCCAAATCATCTGCAATCATTATGCAACTGCACCGTCTTTCAAAAGGTGCCAAGTTTTCCCCAGCAAGTCAGGTCAGGTTTACGGGGAAGCAAGTCTCCTTGCTCTTCTCACGTTCATTTCCAAACAGCTCGCAACGTCTGCCATTACAGGAGCTCACGACGGGGACGTTTCAGCTGTCTACACAACAGGATTACATTCGAGGAGTGCATTAATGCGCTCCCAGCTCTTGGGCACTTGTCTGTGTACTTAGTGACCCAACAAAATCCCCAGCAAAAGCCTTTCTGCGTCTGAAGCGGACTCCCCAGCTGCAATTCGCACCAGCCCAGGGCTCTCGCTCGCTTCTAATTGCCTCCTTAGCCGCTCCTGGCTAATGGTAAACCCTTTCAACATTACTTTCCACCTGCAGCCCTTAATAAAAATTAAGTGGATAAACTCTTAAGTGCAAGAAAAATCAGACGAGATAGAGCCAAGCATAACGCAAGCAGCTTTCCCATAAGCTTTTCCCCTCGTTGTTTGATCTACAGCCCTCCTCCCCAGCCCCGTCTGTGCTCCCAGCCTCGCAAGCAGAGATTACCCCCACTGAGGTACCAACTGGGTGATGATTCAGCAATGTAGAAATATACAGCTGAGGTCACCAAAATCGCTTTACTCGCATCCTTAGGGTCTTAACAATTTTTTCCGCCTACGTTATGGGCTGCAGATAATAAAATTTCACATGCAGTCAAAGCAAAATGCATTTAAATTTTCTTCTAAAGCTTACAAATGTTTGAGGTTTATAGCAAACATCACACAAGCCTCTTAAAAGGGAGACAAGCTAACACAGCAATCACAAATTGTTTTTAATACCTAAAACGTGTGCAGGAAACACCTCCCCCAGCCACAGAAACAAAAGCTTGGATTAATACCCCAGTGAGTAGGTGAATTAGCAGATTTTACAAGTGCAGAAGCCAGAATTAAGATGTCAACAGCAATGCTGTGTAATGAAGAGCTCGCACCTGTATCTTCAGCACTGCAAGTATCTGGTAACACATCGCACAGTGACTTTGCAGATGCCTGGGGTAACAGAAGCAGTGGAGAAGGCAGGAGTCTCGCAACAAAAAAGCAAAGAAAAGAGCCAGCAAGATACACACAAGCAAGACATCAGTGGAATGATCTGCTCCTTACTTTTAAGTCTAGCTTGGATTGCTTAAAATCCGTTCCTTTAAATATTTATTCTTACAAATGAGCTTTTTTGAGACTGACCCGCTTGTCTCCCTGTCTGAAGCCCACATTAAGGGGGTTTAAGCAGATAAACATGACAGGTGATGCTTTGAATTCCTGTCAATTACTCTAGTGACCACAAAGCCCTCCCTGTCTATCCCCCAAAATAAACCCCGTTTCTCTGCCTAAAAGCGGCGACTGACACAGCTACACAAGACACATTTACCATTTATAAATAACCTGAAGAAGTTAAGAAGCCAAAAATCTTTAACTGCCCCAAAGACAGACTAATTCAACATTTTGCAAGAACTTCATTTTATGAAATGGTTTAATTTAGCAGGCTTTACTGCTGAGATTAATTTATAGCTTGTTTTGCACTGCTGCAAAACTCTCCCACCCCATCCCCTATACACACACAATTCTTTATTGTCTAGATGTTTACTCTCAGGGGGAATTTTAGGACTTTAATGTTTTTATTGTTTTAATCCAGCATATAAAAAAATTATTTGAGCAAAACAGCTGGTACAAGTGCTTGGGAAGTGGTGGTGCAGTTTCTCAGCTTGCATCATTAAGCAGGTGTTAAAATAAACACGATGCCACGCTCCTCCCGAGATTTACCACGGCAGGAGATTTGCAAGGGATCTTTTAAGAATGGCAGGGACACTACTGAGCCGACAGCTCAGACTCTCCTGCACGGACCTTTGCTTTTCTGCCAACACACCCAGGACCTGCTTTAGCCTAAATTCCTCCAGACGGTACCACTACGCCAGGGAAGGGGAGAACTGTGGCAAAGAAAAAAATCCCCACTTGCTACCTTCTGTACACAAAGGGGACTTCTGCAGATCGGCCACGTGCCCTGTTCTTTACGCACAGAGAAGAAAAAGCCCAAAAGGTACTTTTTTCTTTCCGACATGCACATGCCAGTCCTTTGTGCGGCTACAGCATCGCAACCCCCCCAGCGGCAGGATAACGCAGCGTTTGCCCGGCGAATCCATTAGTCCTTTACAAATCTCACATTTCCTCCCGTGCCAAAAGAGCTACTAGAAATAAATATATTTATTGTGAGCTTTTACACCTCAACCCAAGAACTGACTCTTTAAGAAAGGTTCTCATGCAAAGTAGCAACCCCCAAGGGGAGAGAAATGTTAGCCAAAAACCCCCTAAAGCTTAAAAAAAGCATGACTAGAAATCCCTTCTATGAATAGCTCCGCTTTCATTCTCAGATCTCACATGAAATCTCTAGAAAGGACCCGAGATATTATGGCTTAAAGGTTTTTTTCCACCCTGCTCTTCAGCAACGAGATGCTCGGGGGGGTTTCTCCCCACAAAGCGCATAAGGACACGGCATGTCCCATTCGCCCGTGTTCCGGCATCACCGCTACCGCCGCTGCCACGGCCGGGGAGAGCCGCATCGATCGCCCGACGCGTTGCTTTGCACCAGCAGCCGTGCTGGCCCAGCTGCCGCAGAGGGGCGGAGCGGCCTCCGCCATCCAACAATGCCCGACTTCGGCCCGGCGAGCATCCTTGGGAGAAAAAGACAGGATTTTAGCTGCCTTTCCAACTACCAAGAGCCATCTCTAGCTGCCTCATCGTGTCTTTGCAAAGCTCAGTTGTGTCTTTCTGGGATTAGAGAACTGAACAGGGGAAGTGGTGTCAGGAAAAAAAAAATCCCCTGGTTATTTGGATATTGAAATAAAACCAGGTCATAGGCTTGTTGGTTACTAATAACTCTGTGCAGGGCCTAAGGAGCCGAAGGAAAACATGACACTCTTTCTCCTTGTGACCCAAAGCAGCCTCCTCAGCGTCGTTTTTGCTGGGGAAGGAGATGGAAGTCCCAGGCAGAGTCGTCCCTACTTGGTTTTTTTGTCCTTAAGCGTCAACTTGGCTGGATTTTATGCAAGAAGTTTACAGAAAATCCTGCAAACTCATGAACCTTTTTGAAAATTACACTTATCCATGATGGCATGATAACGATGCCTTTGTCAAAGCTATGTGCTGCATCCGCAATCGGGGAGTAAGTTATCTGTTCATGCAGTAAAATACAAAGAATTCATAATTTTCTCAGAGATTAGCAGACAGGTAGCAAGTGAAGCTTTGAACAACAACAACAACAACAACAAAAAAAACCCCCAAAACAAACCACAAAACCAAACAGCCTTGTCTTCAAAAGACTGTTTTTAACATCAGGAAATATTTTACTGGCCAAAATAAAATCCACAGCTCAAAAAAGCCAGGAAAAATTCAATCCTAAGTGTAAGGCAGGCTTTGATTGTACCTTAAGATCTCTCTCTTGTTTCCTAACCAACCCTCCTTCCTCCCTCTAAAACCTCCAAACCCAGTGCCCTATTTCTCACTTGCTTTACAAGGGACAGCAGTTGCCATACAGCAGGGATGAAAAACAGGTTTTGCAGTTCTGGAGATAAGATCACATGAGGTTAAACACACAAGCCACGGTCAACATGGCAACACTCACAGGTTCACATTCGGCTTCAAGAGTATGCAGCTACCGGCAGCTTTCTGCTCTTATTAAGCTCAAGACCACAAGCAAGCTTTTAGATCAGTCTAATTTCAAGTTAATAAAAGAGCCTGGCTCAATTTATGGCTTCGTGCTAGCAGCACATGCAGTTTGCATTTTTGATATAGAGCAAGAGCTTTAGGTAAGGACTGGGCTGAGATTAGTTTGTTCAAAGCAGAAACTCCATGGTCATGAAACTCCTTTAAATCAAAAAGAGAAGTAACCATTCCCTGCAAGTACACGGCCATGTTCCTTTGTGGATATTTTTGCAGCCCTGATCATGTTGCCAAGAAAGGGGAAACGCTCCATGCTCGTTCCCCCTCCGCTGCAGAATGTGGAAACCATCCCATAATCTGGGAATAACGAGGGTATGGGTCAGTAAAAAACCAAAACAAAACACAAAACAAAACAGAAATTTAAATCATAAGAAACCTGGCAGTGTCCGAGAAACTCCAGACCCGATGCGATGGGCTTCGATGGGCTTCGCTGTCCTGCGAGCAGCACAAGCGACTGGTGCTGCAGGTGTGAGATGGGCATGGGGGCTCTTGCATGCTCTGCGAGAGGGGAGGCGAGAACAGCCCTACCCTCTTTAAAATAGCAAGCCCCTGAGTAAAGCGCACACATCACTGGATATTCTGCAAAACCTGCATCCCCTGGCGCTGTGCAGAGGCCAATTTTCAAGCAGGGGATGCTCTCCTACGTCGATGGCCAGAGTAACGGCTGCTGCTGTCTTTCCTTCCTGCTGCCCTCAAGTACATGGCATCAAACAGCCCCAATAAAGGGGGACTGGTAGCCAGGATACGTTCATATAAATATGTATGTAGGTATACATATATGACTGCTTATATAGGAACATATCCTGACATGCACGCTCTCTCTCTGTACATATATATTTATAGTTGCTGAGTCTGCAAGTCACCCATCGAAAAGCAGATGGCTTAACAGTCCAGCTTTCCCTGGAAATAAGGCTTGATGCCCTGCAGCGCTACTCGGCGCCCTTCCTCTGAAACGAGGAAGGTTAAACGAAGTTTTAAGCGCCTCTGAAGAAAACCGTGCTGCTGCCTCCAAGCTCTCAGCCCCCCATCTCACTGGCAGGAGGGGCTCCCTTTGCACGGGAGACCAGAAACGCACCTTCCCCAGCGTCGCAGCGCAGCGGTAGGTGCATTTCTGATGTGATTTGTGACCAGTTGAAGAATCCTTTGGGAGAAGAGGTGCTCCAAAAGGGCAATTAGATCCATTACTGGCTATTCTATTGCCACATGAAATAGGTTTACTAGTTGTGTGCCGCCTCATATACTCCATTTTTACGCCAAAATGAACAAGTATGCTAATGAAGCGATTGGAGAGCGTGCCTGATACGGCGGCAGCGGACGGCGAGCCAATGCTTTGCAGCACGGCTCATCCTCCGATAGCGTTTTCTTTGACAGAACCTGCATTAAAGCTGGCTTCTGCATATTTTAAGGCGTTATTAGGTATTCTGCAGCCTCGGCACAGCATCTCTAAGACGATAGAGGGGAAAACCATGCAGCTATTTCTTCAAATCCAGAGGTGCTATTTCTTCATTTTAATTGCTGCAGCAGCCAATATGGCTAAGAAATCCTAATGAAGGCTTGTTCTAGAACAAGCATTCACCGGAACAGAAATGTAGAAGCTATTGCCAACCTCACTGCATCTCCAGAGCAAGAAGTCAAAGTCACAGCCCACATGTTTCTGAGAAAATCCGAACTAGAAAGGAACTAACATGAGTTGAAGGTACTTATCTCCTCTACATACACGTTAAACTGATTTGTGCTAGTAAGCAATTACTTCACACAAAAAAACCCCACAGATATATTTCATCAACCAAATCCGGGAGGTTTCTAGTGAAATATGCAGCTGAGCCTTATCAAGCATGTCCACTGCGGCTCCCAGCGACCTTTTGCCAGTCATATTCTAGCACTGCATGCACAGTACACACAGGAGGAGGACACTGTGAGAGCTGAAAATACATGCAATAACAGTTTCCAGATAAATTCTGCTGCAATGCCTGCCCTTTAAGACAGCCTCCTCCCAGAATGGCCTTAGGGGTGGATGTCCCAGCTTGTGGCTGTCCCTGCATAGGAGGGAAAAGCTGCTCTACACACCCAGCCCTTCACACGTGGCTGCAGAAGGCAGAGCAACTCCTGTGGCTCCCACGAGGAAGGAAAGGGAGGATGAGCAACAGTGTGTGCGCACACAAGCGTGCTTGTAACATCATGCAGTTTCGCCTAGAAACATATCCAGTTTCCAGATTAAGTTGCCTTGTACCAGTTGGCTTCTTCCGATGAAGACTTTTTAACAAAACCCCTATACAAAACACATCACCCCAGCAGATTAAGGTGAAGATCTCACGGGTCTCTGCATCCTGCTATCAGCATCCCCAATAACAAAGGCTGTCCTGAGAAGGTATTTGGCAGCAGGATTAAAGCCGGGAAGCTTATTCACCTGCAAAAGGACAGCAGAGAGCAAGAAAACCAGCAGGAAAACAGCAAGGACACCATGCAGTAACTGTTACTCTCCCACTGCTAGTTCCACTTTCAAGCCGGCCATATGCCAGTACAGGAACCAGGTGTTGCAACAATCCCTGCATCTGTGGCACTGCAGCAACCATCCAGGGGTTATTTTTAAACGGCAGCATTCACATGGGGAAGCGGGGGGAAAGAAAGGCAGCAAAATAGAGGAATTAGCAAGTCCAAGAAAGGGGGCAGGAATGAAAACCAAGCCCCACACGCTGGGTGGGGTGCGACAGCTGCACAGCACCATCCTGCCCCGTGGCACGAGGCCATCGCCCGGCACCAGTGCTAATAAAAAGGGCATTGGGGATGACTGCAGCCTGGAGCTGCGACAGCAAGCGCACCCCTCCGGGAGGGGGGAGAAGACTGCGCAAAGCCCTTGCAAAAGAAAAGCCTTTTCTTTTTCCTGCAAGGACGGCTCTCCGAGCCGTCGCTCTGCAGCACGAGGGGCTTCCAGATTCATCACGACCAGACCGGCTGCTCAGTCCCCGGCTTTCCAAAGTGCCCTGAAAGGCTGTCAGCATGTGCTGAGAACACCAAAGCAGCCATCACGCTAAAAGCACAACTCCTAATTAATACCTAATCAGCCAGAGGGGATGCAAACATGTTTTCCTGCAAAGAATGAACCACCGGCATTTCACATTATTAAAAGTTGAGTCTTTGGCAGAGGCTTACGCGGCAGTTTCTTCCCAGAGCCGCAGGATTTGTGCAGAGGTCCAGCGAGTCCTTTGGCATTCAGGCTCTTATTTAGAAAAGGGGAATTTGGAAAGCTGTCCAGACCCATTTCCATTTGACAGACAAGTGTCTGTGTCGGTTCAGCACTGCACACGTGCTTCAAATGCAAAGCAGAGCTGGCATTCTCAGAACTGGCAATGAATCCCAGCCATAGGAATGATAAAGATTTTAACTTACAGGAAATGCTGCTATTAAATAATATTTAAGTCTTAATTATATTTTAAAACAGCCATTTTATAAAAAAAGAAGTTCTATTATAGTGCTTTTGTAGTTAAAGGTCTGTCAACATTTCCATTTTAAACCTTCATTTCTAGGGGGTTTATAATTTGGTCATAAAAATTCATTCTAGGCTGGAACTTGGCATACAGGGGCTCAGCCTAGGAGCAATATTTTTTATTATCCAATTTGGTTTAAATTGGTTTGGCCGTTTTTAAGTTATAGGAGTGTAAAAAATAAACGTTTACTGGTTTCAGATGCCTTCTCAAGCTTATTATTATTCAAAATTAGCTTTCCCCTCCCCACCTCCAAAAATACCTTCAGCAAGAGGTGGGAGATATCATTTTACTCTGCTGACAATACATGAGTTACAATTCAAATTAATTCACTTCTTTTGATGCTAACTACCGCAAGAGTTACTATAACCAACCACTACTTTTACACAGACCCATTACATACTGTAAACGCTTGGAGATTTGTGTAGCATCTGCCATTTTGTGCTTGATGTACAGGTACTGCAGCTGTAAAGGCCTTAATTTGAAATAAATAATTAACTCTGGAAACCTGCATTCCTGTAAAATAATAGAAGACCTTTAACCAAGATGTTTCTCTGTTGAATTTTATTTCAGCTGTGGCAGCTTCAAATAAAAAGCTGCAGATGTGAAGCAAGCAGGCGTATACAGCTAGGAATTCCTCTCCACAGAGCTTCAGACGTTTCCTTCAATTTAAAAAACAGAAAAGAAACTCTAGTTTATGGCTCAGCTCTTCAAATCACTTGGGTGCAGTAGGGACACAACATATACGTGACTTTGCATGCTAACTACAGACAAGGGGTATCTGTGCCCAAGCATAACAGAAAGCTCGGAAGATTTTATTCTCGATCCATCATTAACATCCACAATTTTTCATTTTAATATTTGATTGGCAGCAGGGGGCATCAGCTGCAGCTCGACCCCAACCCTTTTGGGCAAGCAGGGGAAGTCTTGTGCTGCCCGGGGCCACCTGCAAGGGCTCGCAGGCGGACGGGATCTGCTTCCCGTGTGATCCAGCCCTTTGCTTGGGTCCCCTGGTGACACACGGCATCCAGCCCCACGACATCGTGGTGTCCAGGTCACCTGGGGGCCCCTGGAGCTGAGACCTGATGTCGATTGTGCCACGTAACCCTGGAAGGGGCAGTTGCAAGTCCTGCTCTTGGCTTGCCACCCTCACCAGACCTATCCAGCTTTGGCGATTAGCATTATCCACCCTGCTCCACAGAAGCCATTCTCCTGATTAATAAGCCTCCGATTTCCAAAGACATAACGGCTCCTACCTCATTAAATCAGTGGGTGTTAGGAGTCTGAATTCTTTACGAAAAACACCCTATGCCTGTGTCCAAGTCCAGTCCCACTCAGTTTTCGTGCCAGGACAGTAACAATTTCTACTGGAGGACAGGGTGTCATAACTCTGCTTAATAACCATTTAAATTCCTGTTTGCTCTAACAGCAGGTAGCCAATTGGGCTGAAGTTTCTCAAAGATTCAATTTTAACTCTCTGAATTTCTTAGGCAGTTTGTCTGGCTTCCCTTCATAAGCTTCAGGAACAAAGTCTCAAGAGGCAGACTCTAAGGAGGCTGTTAAATCAACACACAAGTATTTCTTTCTGTACATGCTCATATTCAAACCGAACACATTCATGTCCTGCGCATGCGTGGTCCTGGCAAGGGCTGGCAGCAAGCTCCAGCAGGGCTGAGACATCCCTTTGGATTTTCTCAGATAAGTAAAGGAGGCTCCTGACAGCTTCGAGACAGGGAATATTTTCTTACCTTTTGCTTTACGCCATAACTGGAAGGAGAGAAGGACGGTAACAAAGCAAACCTTGGAAATTACCGCAAAAGAAAGATGCTTTGTTGTAAAGTAAATGGGCATGGGCACTTTCTTCTTCCCACCTCTGGACTGCTCTACACGCCTGCCTACTTGCTTCACTATATTATTCTGCCTCTCTTAATCACAATAGCTTGTCTTGAACGATCTGTTTCCACTGAGGACATTCAGCCACTGACAGACCTGCAGAGACAGGAACAAGACTCCTTCCTCGCACTGGTGGAGCTGGTCCCTACCTGAAACTGGGATGGAGATACACCAGTATAAATCACAGCTCAGGCTGCCGACAGCAGTAACTCCATGGCTGGAAATCCCACAGCAAACCTCCAAGAGGCCAAGGGACTGTGCATGTCCTGGACCACTCGAAAGTTTGAACTGTGACAAGAAGAGCTCACCGCTTCTTGGAAAGAGAAGAGGGCCATTTTTTCCTCTCTACACCAGGACTCATATAAAAAGAATAATCTATATTCATTTGGATTATACAAGCTACAAAACACACCTTAGCTTCAGTTCCACATTTAACCAATCGCAGAAGCCATTTGTTGCCTCGTATATTACAAAGCAATAGAGATTTAAGGGATAATGGTCATGGCGGCAGAGTATACAAAGCAATAAACTGCTTTTGAGGTTGGTTAAATGCCAAGTGATGCTGAGGCCTCAATGCCATAAACATTATTTCTATTATATGACAAGATAAGAGGATACAATAAACCACAAAGAAGAAAAATCATTTTCTGGCCTCGTGAAAGTTCTGGGCTTCACGTTTCTCGGACACTGCACGAGCATCACCTCAGTGGCATGGGTTTAAGGGGAATAAATTGTTAAATTAAGGGTGGGTTTAAAAAAGCAAACGATTGTTTGAGGAAATGGCCTGTATAACTGTAGTGCTGGAATTAGGGCCTGAGTGATGATTTGTGTCACTTATAAAAAGTGAAATGGTGTGGAGTGGGGAGGCAGGGGCTAGGGAAAGTCCTGGTCCCAGTAGAATACATTCAATATTATGGCTCCTCCATTAGTTTGGGCAACAGGAGTGGACCAAACAGTTTTATTAATAAAGATGTTCCTCCATTATGACACTTCATAAAGCCTTAAGCAACCTGCGCTCCTGAAGCCTTCAGGAGAAGAGCAGAAGCAGCACAACTGTTGGAGAGGCACGTCTATCCACCACCCTACATTTCACACTGCCAGCTTGCCTGCCCAAATCACCCATCAGGCACCCTGAGAAGGGTCTAACAGTTTTATAAGGGAGGATATACAGCCAGACTTTGAGCAACTTCCCTCTGCCACCACTAGCTCATGGTAATGAAGCAGCACCAGAGCATCTGAAGCCCCCGCCTTCCTTCCAGACCTTTGCTCTAGATGCCTTAGACAGGATGGCCGAAGTTTTAATTACCCTGTGTTAATGAGTCAGAGCTGTCTCATTATATAGACTTAGTTAATACCTTTCAACTTTAATGGCAATGCTAAAGTTTACAGCTAACACTTGGTTGCACTAAGGCTGCCTTTCATCACTCAGTATGTTTTAAATGGGATTAGAAGATTTTAATAATGATTAGCAGTGCACACCACCCCCAGATTAGTTTCACTTAACAGATTCAATGAAAGCCTTACTTGAGGCATTGTTCTATGTCTTCTGCAGACATTTCGGAGGCAGGGGCCTGCCTCTACCTCCCTCCTTGCCTTCAGACAGTGGCATGGGAGGGCCACGTCCCTGCTGGAGAATAGCTCTTGTCCCTCTGTGCAGAGGGGGCCAGGGAAAAATGCGTCACCTGTCCTCTTAGAGAAGAAACCAGATAAATGACCTTGAGAAGAATCTTTTTTAAAAGCAGTATATATGTGGCACATTTAGAAGTCAGCTGTGTCACAGCAGACTCACTGTTGGGAAGTGATCGCGTACAGAATCCAAAAATAACAACCATTAAAGACCTAGCAACCAAAACATGTTTACATACCCACTGAAAGCCCACTAGCTGTGATGATATGGGGGGTACAGCAAGATCTGCTTATCTATTTTCGGTGGCCATTCCCTCTTCTCCCTCCTCACTTCCCTGAAAAGTTAGCTTTACAGCCTTTTTCTACATAGAAACAGTGAAGGAAAAGGAGGAAAACGGGGCATACAGCATAAAAGACGGGGCTGGTACCAGCTACAGAGGGAAAGAGGCAGCTAATGGTTCAAAGAAATTATACCAGGAAGCAAAATCACTTTTTTTTTTCCCCTTTAAACTAAATGGGGGAAATCACCACTAGCTTCACAGTAATTGTCTCCAGTCTCCTGTTCAAATTAGTTTGGCTCTGCTCTACCTTCTCCTTCTCCCGTGACCTCCCATGCTACTGCATGTCTCAATGCAGCATTTGCAAGAGGCAGATCACTAATTTTAGCGAGCGGAAAAGGACCAGGCGATTTGTCCCCATGCCCACTGCCCCAACTGATAGTGAAATCCAGAAGCCCATCCCATCTTGCTCAGGACCAAAGCAGCCTGTTCCTGTGCAGCGGGAGCAGCCCACCAAAAACAAAGTGCACTCCTCAAACAGGGGAATACCCAAAAGAGCAGGAGTCTGCAAGGATAAAAACACGCCAATGGATTGGGCACGGGATCAAAGGTTTAGAAATGAGAAAGGAACAGAGGTGCTGGAGCCATGGTGGTGAAAGGACCCAGCGTGCCAGGCGTTCTCCCCAAAATGTTGACCCTGATAACCCAAGAGGCTCAACAGTCACCAACACCCTCCCATTCAAATTGCTTTTTTCCTAAGCAAAATGCACCCAAAGGTCTTGGAGAATCAGGAAAAAAGGCTGAATCCTGCAAGCAAGTCTCCCTCTCCAGTGCTGGCCACAGTTTGGCTTGTTTTTGAGCTGGGAAAAAGCCTCCCGTGCTATAAGCAGTAACACAGCACCGCTTGGGTGTGCATTTGTGTGCCTGGGTGAAAAAAATCAGATTACCTTACAGAAAGCTCAAAACTCTGGATCGTACAGACTCTGATGGGAACCATAGGCCCTCAGCACCTGCGGGAAGGTCAGGATGTTTCTGAAGCAGATCACACAGAGCTGACTGCCCCTTTTTGTTCCCTGTGTTTGAAGACAAGGGTCTCGATCTTTGGGAATGAGGGAATGAACCGAGATAGTTGCAGTCCCCTCTGACCCTTATTAAGACTTCACTTTAACATGAGTTCACATGAAGAAGCCATTTCTGATGGGATGATCCACAGTGGCTTGTCAAGGGTCAGGGTTTAGTGCCAAAAGGCAGCACAAGCTGCTGGGGAAACAATGCAGCACATGCTTCAGAGGTCGAGCCCTGCGGACAGCTGCTGGCCACCACCAGCCCCCCAACTTCAAATTCGGATTTATTTTTGATATTCAAAGCTACCAATTGTGTTATCCTGTCCAGCTCATTGCAATGATCCAATTTTACTCCACTTGCCCCAGAAAGCACAGCTCATCGAACATTCATTTTAGCTGATGATCGTTCCACAGCAGTCTGTACAGCTCTCAGGAACCACTGTGCTTCCACAGCAGTACTGCTGTGCATTAGCGGTGAGCAGGGTTTGTAAAGGCTCTTAAAAACCTTCAACGTGAAGCTGATGTACAGAATACAGGACAAAAAATGCACGTAAGACATTACGACTTACAGGGAGAGACTCGGAGCTCCATGTATTTAGTTAGTCTGAAGGACTGTTAAGGGATGACTTGATCAGTCAACAAACACCTACAGACATCAGAAATTTGATAGGAAGGATCTTCTGTCTAACAAACAAAAATTAACAAGATCCACAGCCTGGAAGCTGCAGCTGAACAGGTTTAGACTGGAAATAAGGCATAATTTTTCCTCACCAGCGAGAGCAATTAACTATTAGAACAACTTAACCAAGGGCTGTGGTGAATTTTCCATCACTGGAAATATTTTAAATCAAGCTTGGATCATCATTATTTAATACATGCTCTGGTTTGAACAGGTATTGAAGGACGTTCTAGGAAACTGTGCACGAGGTCAGGTTAGATCACAATGAATCATACCGGTATGAATTACCCGGATTCTAACATTTCAATATTAACATGAAGAATTGTCAGAATTACCCATAAGCAGCAGTCTGGAACAGCGAAAGGAGGAAGCAACCACCTTTATATGTCATTTGTGGGAGATTGTGGGAGATTAAATTTAAATACATTGTTGTTTGCCTTAATTGCTTGTTTGAATCCGATTTTAAGGTTGTATGATTGAAGTCCTCACATCATTAAGTGCTCAAATACAGCTAATACATTTTATAAATGACTTGCACAATTTCACAGGCAAAGAAGTTCAAGATAAAAAGCAGCCTACAAAAAAAAAAAAAAAAAAGGAAGATCACCTGCAAGTGGATAGAAAATGCTTCAGATGAGACTAGTGCTAGAATGACCAAAAAGCTGAGAAGTCCTAACTGTGTGTTTTTAAAGAGCCCCAGTCCCCAAGAGTTACCAGATGAGATTTTTGACCCATTTCTGTGCTATAAAAATAAATGCGTCACAGAATTCACATGCAGTCTCAGAGGACATGCCCTGGGGATGCAGAATTATCTTTAATTGCAATTGAGAGACCCACAAGTGGCATTAAGATATTAAATACACTGAAGAATTAGGGGGGGGAGATGGGAGAGGGGGAGTACCCTGGGATCGGTTAGAGCTCCCAAACGCGTCACAGCCATAATAGTTTGGCAACCCAACATCCAACGGTTGCAGCCAGGAAAACAAAGTGTGTGCACTTCACTAAATATCTAATTAAAAGCCACAATTCTATCCCATTCCTTCCCCTAGAAAATGCATCTTAGCATTTTGAGGTTCAAACACTTCAGAACAGACAAACCCAGTTCTCTCTGGACTCTGCGCAGGGCTGTACTTCCACAGAAGCCCCAGTTTCTAATAGCTCCCATTCAAATAGCCCCAGCAGTAATTGCACAATTCCCCTGTTCCTCCCATTAATACAGTGTGTGAGTCACCAAGACACTGTGCCACGGAGTGCCAGAGAAACCCTAAGCTTGGCTTTGGGAAAGCACTATCTTTATTGCAGAACCAAGCAAAATGCAACGGAAAGGTGCCTTCCCAGGCAGGTGAGCCTATGATAAAGGTTATATGACTGAAAAGGGGATGTGACTCATTCAAAGCAATAATCGTTTGCCCTAGGAAAGCGAGCAAAAGTTTTGCAAGGCCATAGACAACTCTAGCATGCTGTCCGTGGAGGAAAAATTCACAATGGTTTTTTTGGGGTTTTTTGTTTGGTTTTTTTTTTTTTTTTTTTTTTTTTTTTTTTGCAAGCCCAAAATAGACTACAGCAGTTTGGGGTTCACGTAACACAAACCATCAACTGTCACATTCTCAGCTGCTTTACAGAATATGCTACAGCAGCTAACTCATCCCAACAGAGAACGAGTATCTGTCCTTTGGTTAAATAGCCTTGAAAGAAGATGAGCAATGTTATCAGAAAACATTAACAAGAGATCAGCATGTTTTCTCTGGGCTGCGTGGGTCTCATGGAAAACACCAGCAGAATAACAATACGCCACAAAGCAAGGCAGATTTCATTACTTTGGAGTGCCTGCACTTGCTCATAACCTGGATTTACACACTGCAAATCCTCTGATCTGATTACCTCCAGTGATCACGTAAAACACCGGCTTTAAACTCTTTGCCTCAGTGATAAAACAGCCACTTTGATTCACAACGACACATTCACAATAAAGTATACTGTAAACGTACCTGTCCACAGCCAGGGGCATTGCACACAAACGGCCTGTCGTCTCCCATATTTCATGCAGCTGAGCTAAGCTGAGGAGAGAGGAGAGAAGAGGAAATTGTTAAATAAGCTAAAAAAATTAAAAATATCAAGAGCAGAAGCTGCCCTTTGCAGGGCTGTAATTAATCAATGCCACGCTCACAGGGAAGGAGGATCTCTTTGTGCCCCAGACACAATCAGGGAAGAGAAATTAATCCAACCCAAGTTTAAATAAGACTTTGGAGGGCCCAGTCAATTTTTCACGTATGAAGAGAAAGCGCTGCATCGCAGCTAGAAGAGCTCACTGGTAACTGTGACAAAGTGAGACAGTGTGGGCCAATGGGTAAGAAAGGAACAGGAGTTTTCCACACCTGTGCTCCCACCAAGGCCCACCACCAATTCTCCAGAGGGTGAAGGGACTTTCTGCATCTCAGTGTCACCACCTGCAAGATGGGGACAACACTCATCTCTTGCAAAGGACTGGCCCGTGCAGCAAAGATCTACGAAAAACCCACCAGATGGAGGGTGTCGAGGAAGGGCATAGCCTGCTTCACCTTCCCTTAGTATTTACAGTAGAAAGCACAGACACATAAGCAAAGACAGTGACAATCTACAGGAAAAAAAAAAAAGTGCAAGCAAAAAGCGATCAAATAAATCCAAGTCCTCTCTATGTACAAGTTATATTTTCAATGGGAGAGAACTAAAATTTGTCATTTAATTAATTAAGGGATTATAGGAGTGGTGCTCCGTTTTACAAGGCAATAATCTGGCTCCCTAGTGGGTAAACTACAAGGCTGATGGCAGGGGTAGTTTATCACAGATTATAGCCAAGGATAACAAAACACTCAGTCCTATTATGCTACAAGTGAAGCTATTCTTATTAATAAAAAATAAGAGTAAATAAAGTAACCCCCACCACCTCAAATTCAAGAAATAATGGTTCCCTCCACCCACTGATATTTTTATAGCAGGATTTTAAAAAGCTATAATAAAGCAAATGCTATCTCTTCAGGGGGTTTACTGTGCGAACATGTTCTGGCTGTTCATGTTGCTTCCAGCATCTCTTACTCCAAGTTCAGCACTTGGCTTCAGAGACTCATGTCAGCCTGCTAAAGCCAAGAGCAGAAATGAAACCAGAATGCAGCCAAAATGCATTCACGAAGACACAGGCTCTTTTAGTTAGCTTTTCGCATTTCTAACCATTAATACACGCACGCACACACACACATACTGAGCAGCAGTGAGAGGGTGGGGAGAGTTGTTATTTTTAGGAGCTATATGAGAAAGTGCTCCAAGAATGCAACATAGCAGCAGAGGGTGAATGCATGTGCTACAGAAAACAGTCCCCTTTTCAATAAAAGCAAAAGACACAGACATCAATTATTGCTTAATATGAAAAAAAGATTATTTTTCTATTAACATGTGCTAGGGCAGTGTGGAGCTTAAATGGGTGGCTACAAGAGGTGGAATTCCCCTCCCTGAGTGCGGCTCAGCCACACCACACAATAGCAACAACCAAAAGCTATGAGAAAGTAGCTGCCAGTTCTTCTCCCACAAAAAGGGGAGAGAAGTCCACAACACTAGACTATGTTTGGATTTATTAAGCAAAACTCCAGGGCCTATGCAAACAAGAACTCGCAAAGGATAAATAGCCCTCTCACAAATGGAACAGGCAAACAGCCAAAACGCTCCCTCACATAGGACAAGCGTAATAATAAAGGTAATAAAGATGGCCAGGAACATCCACCCACCACAGCACCCCCCCAGAAAAGCCCACAGAAGTGACATGGGGCTTGCAGAACTGGAGGGTGGTGTGGCAGGAGACAACAGCAGCTCTGTGTCTTCACCAGGAAGATTAAACCCTGGCGAAGACTAGCCTTGAGGTGACACGGGTACAGACGACACCAAGATGAGTCTGAATGAGGACACATTAAAAAGATAGGACTCTTTGTACCATCCTCCTGAACTTCTAACAAAGCTTCAAACTGGGAACTTGAGAAACCAAAATACTGACCCATTGCTCTTGCCTGCTAAACAAATGGGATCTCACCTCCAACTGATTCTCCTCCAAGAGGAATCTCCTTCAGGCCCTGAAGTAGCTGACTTACATGCATCTGCTGCATCCTAACAGTGGACATATGAGCCGCTCTCATGACCTGCTCTGGAGGCACAGAGAAGCCCAGGCTTCCTCAGGAAGTTTTAACATGCAAAAGCAGCCTCTAGCAAGGAGGGATGAAGAGGTCAAACCTTCTTGTAATAGCAAACCACTGCTCAGATCAACTCCCTGATACTGCAAAGAAGAGAAGCACAAAACTCATTAAACACTTTTTATCACCTGCAGTCAAGGTCCAAAAATATTGCACCTACACCTTCCACTTAGCTGCACAAAAAGCTACAGCTCTGAACGAGTCAAGAGACAGTGCTTAGTCCATCACCCACTCCTAGCAGAGGGCAGCCTACTAATTACTATTCTTTCTGTAAGAAAATAACAAGAGAAATCAGATCAGACACAAAGGAAACATGAAGTCGATGACTGCTATTTTACCATCACCTCTGCAGTATGGTGGCAGGTAAGACTATGGTTATCAGGATACAGACCAAATAAAAGTCAAGAATTGCTGTCTTGGGCAACCTGGACCTTGTTTTTCCCCCTCCCAACAGTCAGACTGTGACCAGTCTCACTGCGCCTCTCTTCCTTGCTGACAAGAGACAAGGGTCTGTCCCAAAGCTCTCAGCACAGCCAAGGCTCCCAGGAGCTGCAGTCAGTGTTGTCTATCAAGCTGACGGTAGAAGCGAGTGTTGTTTAGTTCCAAATTTCTTAATCCCTATTTAGTCAATGATTTGTGCAGGCTTTGACAAGTTGGTTACCTGCCTACAAAGTGAGGGGCACAACTTTGCACTTGTGGGGGCTCACAGGTTCGTGTTTGAACAGCACTTTGACAGTGTAATTAGCACCAGGAATGACCATGCTTACAGCTAGCAAGCTAAGCACGTGGCCATATGAGAGCCTGAAAGCTCCTCTCCGAGTCCTCACAGCCAGGTATGCTGGTGAACTGGTCTACAAAGGGAGCCTGGGGCAACAGATTTTACAGTTTGTTCTCAAACTAACCACAAAAATCAGAAGTCCTCTGCCAGTCCAGCACCGCATTCAGCAATTGTCAAGTGATTAAGCAGCTCCAAGTTAAAAGCTATGGTATTGAGACAGCAGCAAAGTCACAAAACTTTAAAGGACAGTTGTAATGCCCCTTGCTGTCAAAGTCAGGCTGGTGCTGGAAGTATTTGAAGACTGTTTAAATCACCCTCCTACGTTTAAGCTCGGTTGCGTGGGATGAGGTTGGGGATGTGTTTATTCCATCAACAAACAAGTCTTACTGTTAAACATGCAGCATAATTATTATGGAGGGAGACTGCTGTATTTCACAGGGCAGCCAACCCTATGCTTTTTTAATTAACACAGGTCAAAGATCTGTCCTTACCGCTGTCACTTAAGCAGCCTGCTGCCTTCGCCAATATGAAGAACTTTGGGGTCTCTCTAGCTCATATTTATGCTTCCGATGCATATAAAAGCTATTTGAGAAATTAAAGAAATGGATCAGCTGTCACTCCTGGGGCTTTGATAACACTAACTGAAATGGAGAGCAGGAAAAACAAAACAAAAACCCAATGGCATTTCAGGCTGCCTGCCAGCTACTTCTGATAGCATAACAAGCAGCTCTATTAAAAAAAATCGGAACCAACACACTGCAAAAACCTCAGTTTACTTGATCTTGCAAAGTGTCAGGAGGATTCACTCATTCTTTAAAGAAAGATTTAGCTGCTCATTCACTACAGAATATGACTGGTATGTACATACATGTGCTCAGATTTATATCTCATTTAGTCAGGATAAATTGCTTCAATAAATTCTATTCTTAAGAACAGGCAGAATAAGCAGATGATTGGATACTGGGAACACATTCTCATTCCTCTTCCTGCAGCCGCGGGACAGTATTTCACTGTTTTGATGATTTTTAGCATGTTGGAAACAGCAAGGGGAAGCAGAGAAATGCAGACAGATTACTGAAGCGTGCTTCAAAGTTCTGTCAGCACAGACCTGACAAGCAGCTGCTGTCTCACAGAAAACTGAAGAGACATTTTCAACCAAAATAGACTGTGCTCCTCAAGTCTGTATGTGTTTTTCTCTCTCTCTTGCCTTATTAGCTGATGCAAATAACCTATAGGCTGTCTGTAAAAAGAAGTAAACCCAAAGCCACACTTCGCAGCAGTCTCAAGCGTGTGTTGTGCTAATAATCAGGCACCCCTTGGAGTTTGCACAGGGTATTTAAGAGTACAAATTTTCTGAAGACTAGCTTGCATAGAGCAGCACTCTCAACAGGAACAACTCCTCTGGAGCACGCACAGCATGCAGAAAAACAGAATAAACATGAGCTTTGCATCCAGGAGTGCGTCTGCTCTGTTGTGGATCTCATTCCCACCTTCAACCTCAACTTTAACATCTCACCAAAGCAACTGCAGCATCACAAGAGGATGTTTGCAAAGCTGGAAAAGTGTAGCCAGGACAACAGCCACACTTCACCATTTCTCCAGCACTGCTTATCCAAGGGTGTCAGCACTAACAGAGCAATGATGACTTTTTCCTGAAGTTAATCTTGTTCTTGATTTGTTGGGGATATCGCCTCTTCCTACTTCTGGCAAGAAAATAAATGAGAACTATTATGTGGAGTGGTTCTGTGCATGCCAGGATGCTGGGCTGACATGAAGCTGACAGAGGAGGCACGTGTTGTGATAGCATCCAAGAGACAAGGGGCTCTTCTCCAAACAAAGTAAGGCAGAGCCCCAGAGCAACGTTCACCCGAGTCCTGTTCCCAGCTCCATCACTGCCCTGTGCTGTGGTCCTGGGTGACACACTTACGACTGCTTTGCAGCCAGAGAAAACGAACCTTCTAGAGATTAAATGCATACCCGCATAGGCTCCACTTACTCAACTGCTCCATGCATGGCATTTGCAGGGTATTTAAAGATATTTAAGATATTTAAAGTTTTGATTCCACAAGGAACTCGTGCAAAGCCTTTTGTGAATTCAGGTCCTTAGCTGGGAGGGATCGCATGCGTTTTTTAAAGGAAAAAGTAATCACATCACAGCTGATGTGTAATAAAGTTAAGTATTTTGCTGTGTGTGCTATGAGGCAGCATGTTTTAAATGTCCATTAACAAGCATTTCGGGCAGCCTGAGGCCTTACTGATAGCAGAGGGCTTCTATTAAGTTCAAAAGAATTACAAGACATTGTTTTGGAGATGATTATTGGTCTGATGAAGAAAGAATTGGAGACAATCTACTTTGAGGCTTTGGAAAATCTGAGTCAAGAGTGTGAACATGGTGGCGCGGATGCCACATCAATTTTGTTTGCAATACACCAAGCGTACTGCAGATTGCTTAATAAATAATTCAGTCAGCAGACCCACCTGAAACTTGCTGGAAGAATTCCCTTGTGAAGAGTCAAGAGAATTAAAAAAGAAAACCCTCAAACAAATCAAAATATCAAATTAGCACCTGCAGAACTCAACCCATACAAAATCCCCTTAGAACCATGGAGACTCATAAATGAAAAATCTATCACGGGCAGAACCTGGGCACAAGAGCTTACTCTGAGCGATGAAGAAGGTGGCAATTCGCCCCTGTAACAGGCATTAGGAGACCTACAGGCTTTGATAACAGCTGCACGAAGAAGAGACTACTTACCACTTTTGAACTGTTTTGTCTTCTCAAAGTTTAAACCTAACAGAAGGCAGCCTTCTCCACATTTCCAAATATATACCTATTACCTTAGATCAAATATATGTAGAACTACATTTTAACTAACCTGTTTGCAATGCCTGGTGTAGACAGGATCGACTGTAATCCAAGGTAGCCGTAAGGATCCCTAATCTAGGCAAGTCCCTGCAAAGGGAAGGCAGACAGATGGAAGTGTTGAGTTTTGCCTGCAGCACCAGTGCCAGCACAGGCAGATTACATGCTGTGATGTTTTCTGTGCCTCCCCCTAAGTGATGGAAACAGAAGGGTCTTCCCAAAGAGCTGTGTAAGGCCACAGTCAGAGCTGGACAAGCCTTTGCCAATTTTGTGATGACAAAGCATATTGTAATTTGGAGGAGATTCACAAACCCCTACTAAGACCATTTTAGGGATGTAAAGCTCCACATACTTTTCAAATGGGTGCTTTGGAAGTTGCTTTGCTATTATTCTTCCTTATGACTTTTTACAGAAGTCTGCCAGGAAACGAGAGAGTGCAAATAAATTGCTGGGATGGGAAGCAGGAAAGGGGTCCAGTCTATGACCTTCTACTTGAGAGTCTTTTTAGTAGACAGGTCATTTCCCCCAGCCCAGGCCCTCCCTCTCTTGCACATAATTCTCCCCAGTCTAATAGGACAGTTCTGCCTTTTCCCACCATTACTGCTGAGTTTCTCTATCATTCCTTTTCCCCACCAAAATCCACGCATTCACACACCTTACTCATCCCAATCCCCTACCGCCTCCCTGCATAAGGGCATTAGCTGGCAGGTACATTAAACACTAACAAAAGGTATAATTTTGAACTTGGCAATGAACCACAATCTAGGTGTGAAGTTCTAGAGGGGTTAAAAGTGATGCCTAGGTTTGTATATAGACAGGATGATGCTGTCAAATTAAAATACGTATTTTACCCATCTAAACAGCCTCTTGGTACTCCAGCAAGAGCTGGAGGGGAAAAGGCTGCAGGTATCCAATGAAAACTGAAACCTCCTCTTCCCATCCAAATGAACTGAGCTGCCCATCAGTTCCTCTATTTAGGATGAAGAACTTGACTGGGACACTGGTCTGGGGTAAGCTGGTTTTTCTTACCTCGATAATCAAAATTTCCTCGTATTTAAAAGTTTAATTCTTCCTGCAGATACTAAAGTCAGCCCATATGCTACTTTCCCCCTGGTATATCAGTCCATAAACTGAAGTGGTCCCAAAGCATGTTAACTAACCCATTAAGAAAAAACTAAGCCCGTTATCCTAGTCTAGACAGACACCTAGGGGTAATATTTTAACTCCCTTAAAAGGAATTAGACATATTACATGCATCAACAACAGCAATGAAAGACTAGCCTTCCTGAAAAGGATTTCCCCCAGGACATGTGTTGGCACCTCATGGAACCCATTTTAAAAACTTCAATTTGGAAACAGTTTAGGAAAAGACATGAGAAGCAGGATACATGTTTTCAAAAGCACATTTGGCATTTATGGATCCTTTCATCCAAGATGCTCTATATCCTTTCAAGATGCACTATTTTAGCTTTACAGAGGAAAAGTGTTTCTGAGGTATGCCTGTAGCCACAGGACAAGTCATGGTTTTGGTTGGCAGCATTAGCCTGATGCCACAGAAAGGGCCACAGTCACACTCTTAATTGTCTTTAGTATTGTTACCCACAGCCACACTTTCACAAGCACACATTACCACAAATATCCCACACCCTAGCGGTGAGTACACTCGATTGCCCCAGTACACGTCAGGATCCAGGTACGAGCAGGGCTTTTGTGTTTGTGAAGCTTTTAGAGACCTGTTCCAGTTGAATTACTGACAAGTAGCTGAGGTCTGGAAGCAGTCTCAAGCCCAGATTTGTAAATCTGAGTCATGCCTCTTCTGGTTTGAGAAAGTCATGAGCAACTGGCCCTTCATCCCCTCCGAGGACATTGCTGGGTCTCTTACCATTCCACGTCCAGCTGACTCCAACATTGGCCTGACATCTGTGCCTAACAGCGGGACCCTCACAGCTCCCACCAACTGGAAAGCACTTTTTTTTCTGGACCACCTCAAATCCCCATCAAAAAAACCCTTTTCCTTAAACCCCAGTGTTAAGATGGGAGAAACTCCCAGGTCATTAACTCTGCTGAACATTGGGGGATAGAGTTGGTATGAAAAATGCTCTAAAAATAAGGCTCTATTGTGGTACTTCCATGTGACTATTGTTATTGCAGGAATGCTTGTGCCCAACACTCTTGCATCTGTGCCTTGCAAGACAAGCTGAAATACTTCAGATCCCAGTGAACACTTGGGCGTATGCAAAAATTGTTCTGCTTCAAGTTTGCCAGCACAGTCCACAGCATAGCTCCCCTCTCCAGCATGAATACACTTACTAGTATACCAGTACAAGCACATTTATGGTTTATTCCCATAAATCATAAGGATAAACTTTACATTAATATGACCACAAAATTAAAGCTAGAGGTTGCACCAACTATGAAACAAAACCAAAAGAGCTGCAGAACAACCTCCTAAAAATAGGCTTAAAGTAGAACAGAAAACAAAAGCAAACTGCACGCTCTGCTGACAGAAGTCTTTCTCTGCTAAGATTTACTTGCCTAGGAAGACCTGAGTGAAGAATGAGCTGCAAAATGAGTTAGAAGAAAGAAAATTGCTAGAGATAGGGACATCAAGAGAAAGGACGCACCTAGGGAACTGACTGTAAGTTAAGATTGTCAGCGAAAGGTGCAGTGCAGAAACAAAAGGGCTGTTCGTTTCCCAGAGATGAACAGATGCCTGCAGGTACGATCAAGCTTCCCTCGCTCTATATTCTGCCTGTGCATGAGTTTATCTACAGTTATTTTTCAGATTCCAGTAAAAAGCTTCAGTCTCCCATCGCGCTCTCTTACCCCTCAGATTTGCAGCCTCCAAAAGAACAAACAATTGCTTGAGCGCTGCACTGCGAAAAGGGACTATTTAGGGAATGTCAGCATCAGTTTTAAAAGTCTGCCAAGAGTTACGGCAATGATGGAAGGAGAGGTGGCGAGGAAAAGCAGACAAATCACAGAGGATAACTGCATTGGTGCCTCGGTGTCAGGACCAGTGCCGACACCACGGTGACTGCGGCACCCAGCCACCTGAAAAGGCTCTTACGAGGGGCTCTAGGACAACGGAGTTCGTCTGAGACGGGCAATGCCATCTGCAAGCAAGAAGAGGATACCCAGATGGCTCAGTGCAACTGCCCCAGTCCTGTATTACTGCAGGACATATACCGGCACAGAGATTATAACTGTTTTACTCTCCAAAATGAAAAAGCACCCTTCACAGTCAGATGTAAAACCCATCACAGACACCAGCCTCAGGCGTGCAGGAACAAGTCCAAACAAAGGTGCAGCTAAAGGTAACATGTCTTTCTACCACAGGCAATACAGAAAACCTGTTTGCAATTGTCCCAGGCTATGAAATAGGTCAGAGTTTTCAAGAAGGGTGGAGGATCCAGGGAGAGCTATGACTTTTACAGGAAACTTACAGCACTTAGCTGACAGCAGGAGCAAAGGCAGAACTGGATCAGAAATGGTGTTCTTATAATAATCCCCATATTTCCCCAAAAAAGAGAAAGAAGTCTTCCCACAGAAGGCTTCATCACCTAGGATTATTGCGAGGTACAGCCTGGGTACTACTACACCTCTGGCAAGCGAAGCTTGTTTTCTCCTTGATGAAGTCACTGTGCTCATCGCTACTCTTCTACTTTTGGCATGCCAGTTTAATGCAAAAGGTAAAACAGAGCTAGGAGTTAACTTTTTATGAGACTGAGCTACATGGGATTAATTCGCAGAGACTAATGAGTCGCAAGGCCATCCCAGATCAATTTGGGTAACTTTGTTGAGACCTGGGAGCCATGCCAAGAGCGTTAACAACCAGAGCCGCAATACAAACAAGCCTATTCAAACACAAATAGTGCTCAAGACGCTAGACCAAGCCCCAAGGACAGGCAGTACACTGCTACTGGGAAGAAGAGATAAAACCACAATAAACTAGATTATTATAGATGGCTGCACAGAATCTGTGCTGTAGCATACATCTTACTACAGGAGAATATACAAGATCGCAGGCAGACTCGAGACAGAATCTGTAATTGCCACTGGGAGCTGGAACTGGAAGAGAGGTTGGTTGCAATCAAAAACCAAACTGCTTTTGGTAAGTATGAGGGAAAGTCAGACTAAGACGGCCATTTATACTCCGCTAGCCAAAAGAGAAGGAAGCATAAGGCACTGCCCCAAGCTCTCAAAAATAGTAAAAGATTTCCCACTAAAATGCAAGGAAGGAAACATGTTGCTTTGAGACCGTTCCAGGAAAGGCTCTTTATTATTTTTCTAAGTGCAGTCATTAACAGCTCTCTGCCTCGAGCTTCCTGACCATCGAAATGAATATTCAGCACACAGTTCTCTGAATAGGTTGGGATCAGCAGGGTCACAGAGGCAGCAACAAGAGGCAGCTGCACCCAGAAAACGCACGGAGGGGAACCCAGTCCTTCCACAGCACTTGGCTGGGGTTGTGTCAGCATTCCCCTTGCTACCCTGGATTAACGTACAACACTGCGGTGACAATTCAAAACACCATAATCCATTGTAAAGTGGGGTAAAAATGAATAGGTCAAGTTCCTCCCTACAAAAAAAAAAAATCCCAAACAAGCCACATTTAGGTTTCCTTGTTGCAGGGTTAGCTCTACAAGACAAAGGGCTACGGGCCCAACCTGCTTTTAGGTGCTTTATAAAGTCAATTTGGCACCTAATTTCCACCAGTGAATGACTGCTGACTCTCAAACTAAATAAGATGCCTGCAGGGACTTAGGAACAGAGCTTGTTCTGCACCTTTGGGTGCCCAGATCTCTGTTTGACTATTGCCAGCTATTATACACCCAAAGACATTGCGAAAGATTTTAAGTTTTACAGGGAGAGGCCACCACCAAGCCTAGTGAAAATGCGCAGGCTGCTGTTAGTCCTAGGCTTTGACTTTAAAGTTATTTTGGGGTGTGAGCGAAGGAGTGAGAATGTTTGCTTTGTAACCAAAAAGCTACAAGAGAGCTTAAAATTGTCACCTGGGAAAGAAGGCCAAAAGCCGACGCTATAAAATCTGCTTTAGAGGCATAACACCCTTATGCTTTATAAGCTTGATAAAGCAAACCCAACTGTATAAACTGGAATATTGGCAAGGAACTCACTTGAAGTAAATCTCCAACAGACATACAGTATTTAACAAGTCATTACGAGTTAACCTACAGCACAGGGTGAAAGCAAAGTCCAACCACATACCATCTGACTGTACCTTTCTGGGTGTTCAGCACTGCTCTCAAGCTTGTAGAGGATCCCCTATCCACAAGAGCATCCCCAAATAGTTGGGACACTATCACCTCGATAGCAAAGATGCACTATGCCCTCGCTTCTTGCTTGCAAGTGCCTTAAAACAGCCATGGAGCTTCACCACCCCAGCGAGCTGTGGTTGCTGCTATCAGAAGAACGACCTTTCCTACCAGGCATGACATTAGACCCTAAAGTGATTTAAAAAGCAGCTCTCCTCAACTCACACAGGAGCAAATTAACAGCCTGACTGCAAAGAGTATTTCCATGTGCTTTGGGAAAAAAGTCAAACCTTACATGAAGCAATGGCCACGAACAAGAGTCGCTCTCCTCCTCTCAGTGCACGAGCGATGGGATAGGGAAGCATTGTCAGCATCCTGTAAAACAAACTCCAGCAAAAGGAATAACGTGGGCCCCAAACCAGCACATCAGCCATGAGAGACTTCGCTGAGACCAGAAAAGCTTTTGCCCTGCAGTTAGAGCAACAAATCCCCTCGGCTGAGAGCTCCAGGCAGCCAGAAGGCTTTTCCCAGCACAGCTTCCACCAGTCCTCCCAACTACGCAACTTACACTGTTCATAATGCTCTTATAAACACTAACAAATTTACTGTTACCATAACAAAAAGTGTAATTCCTTAACGTTGCCGCCACATTAGGGTCTGGCAGGATAAAAACCATTATAGAAGCTCCATTGTCCAAGAGCCTGCTCGCACTGGCCAGCCTCCAGATCAGATCTGGCCTGGCCTCCGACTTCGGAGCGAGGTGTTAGAGAAAGTCTCGTGTCATCTCGGCACAACTGGGCCCCAGCTGAGCCACGGGTCTGCCTGTACATCACAGGCAGCACAAAGGGAAGGATACTGTATTTTTTTAATCTATGCAGAACACCGTGGCAAAAAAAGCAAGTTAGACCAACTGCAAGAAGCTTGAGTGATCTGGAACCGTCTTCAGGAGGTCCTTCTGCTCTCTAACATCGAGCTGAGGGACACCGGTGTGCAGATGCCTTGTGAGCACTTCTACCGTCTGGTGTTTTTGAGGTGTGAGGATGTCACATTTCATTGCACTAACAGCACGCATCGTCCTGCTCCTCCTTTCAGTGTCAGATTCCTGAGAGAGAAGTAGCTGCTGCTCTTCAAATACCTACTTTAACAAATCCTTGCCAAACATCACCGAAGCAGCTGTAGCTTGGCAAAACATGCTTTAACGCAGGCAAGGTTTCTCTAGTTAGGTGCCAAGTATCAGATTTCTAATATGAAAAGGCACCTGTCCAAAGTGTTTCAAAGCCTTTGATGAACATGAGACAAAATCCAACATAAACCAGCAAGTCAGCAACTTCCCCAGGCAAGAAGATGGAGAAAGACCATCTCTAAATCATCATCCAATTACTCATATGCCAAAGTTGTGCTTCCACTCCAAATTTCTGGAGGAAAGATGGACTCTACAAAGTGTCCCTAAGGTATTTACAGAAAGACACAAAGGAGAGACCAAACTGCAAGACACCGACAGCGGACAGAGCAGGACTCAGTGGCAGCACCTGGATAAGAATATTTGATGGGGGCACCTAGCCAGCTCCCATCAAATACAGCATCCAGCCTCAACACTGCAATAAGCAGCAAGGCCCCAGGCATGGTTCACCAACTGGTTGCTCCAGGACCTCCTCCAAAACAGGAGGAACTACATGGAAGTCCCTGAGCCTCGCCACTGCTGTCAGACAAGCCTCCACTTAATTCCCACCGCTGCTGTCACCTTTGAGATCAGAGCAGACCCTGCGCTTTTGGCTAGACCCAGAGGTACATCTGTCACCAGGAGCAAGGTAACAACCTAAGCGTGAACCCAGAGCAACAACAGACGAGAGCACACCTGTATCCAACTCTAGCCAAAGCAACACAGCACAAACCTTCTCCAAAATCTCAATTAAAAGCTTTTCTTTCCTCCTTCACACCACAACCAATTGAACCCTTGCAGCCTGCCGAAAAAGGGGCTCTAAGTAGACATCACCAGGTAGGAAATGTTTCTGGCGTTGCTTCCAGCAGGTTCGAATATGTAGCATGACGGCACACTGAGTAAACAGACACTCTAAAAGGCAGACTCCAAGACCCACGCAGGCAGCCTCCAGATCTTGGCACTACAGCTCTCAGGTCGCCTTGTGCTTCTTCATTAGCGGTGATACATCTTCAGCTATATACTTCCTCACAGCAGGGACAACATATTGCAAGAGATCTACTACAGGAGAGAGAAATAATTCAAGTTTAAGAAAGGAAGGAAAAACCTAAGAGACCCACTGTTTCTTACTGAGTAGAGATAATTATAAGAAAGCCATGACAAGCCTTAGAGAATGCATTATTTTACCTAGGAAATGCCTAAGTGACCTAGAAACTGGAGTCCCATTTCCTGAAATTATTTAGCCACTTAAGAGCCCTTATTTCAATGAAGGGGAGAAAAAAGCTGCTGAAAATGGGACATAAGAGCCCAAGCCAAGCTTGAACATATTTTCCCCACAATGGTGTGTGAATAGTTTTAAAGGAAAACCAAAGTCAATGCTGCACGGAGTTAAGAACAGGAGAGCCCCTTATATAAGTGACTACCTATGGATAAAACTCTTGTCAATGAATTAAAGTAACTGAAATAGCACCAGCGGGACAGGGGACAGAAAGGCACGACACTCTTGTATGTACGCATGGTCATAAAGTAAAAATATTTTGTCTCACCTGTTATTATTTACATCACATGTGGGCATTTTTATTTATTTAGCATTCAAAGGCACACACATTTTATGGCATAATTATTTGATATGCGAGCCCTAAAATCAGAGGGGAGCAAGAAATATTCCAAATATAAGCAATGTCTAGAAATCTGGTACATTATTGTGAGTTGTTTAACTAGAACTGCATTCTGCCTTTGGAATGATTGCGTTTTAGTGGTGAACAAAGCAATGATTTCCTATATATAGTTTACATAATTCAAAATGTGAAATCTTACATAGATGAAGGATACAGCGTCCTAAACGTGGATCATACAAACGGGTGCTCTATATGCATTAAAAATAGAGAGCTTTCCAAAAAACAAAGGAAAAGAAAGCAACATGGGGTAGAAAGATGAAAAACATCCACACGAAGAAAAGCGAGCATCCCTCAGGAAGTTTCTTACCACCTCCACCAGAAAACATACTCACTCATTAAAATGCTGCCAACACACTCAGGATTATGTTCAAAAAAAATCACGTTTCGTCATGTTTGCTTTGCACATGGCTTGGTCAAAGCGAGGATCTGGATGATGAGCAATGCTCACTCTTACATAAACTCTCCAGGTTTGTAACAGTGCACTCTGCCATATAAAGACTTCTAATCCGATTAATGTTGTAGATAAACTTCCTCAGCTTCGCTTTCATACAGTAAATCTACCCTGCACTGCGGGATGCTCAGCTAAGTCTCTGCCTTCACATTTTTGGGACCCAACGGTTAACTCCAGGAGACCTGACACCCAGCTGCTGTCACCCCTGGTGACAATCTGCCTTTGGGTCTCAACTCCCTCTGCTGCTCCTCCTCTGGCTCTATTTTACCAA
The DNA here is from genome assembly GCF_900496995.4 of Aquila chrysaetos chrysaetos. Taxonomy (NCBI): domain Eukaryota; kingdom Metazoa; phylum Chordata; class Aves; order Accipitriformes; family Accipitridae; genus Aquila; species Aquila chrysaetos. Next base: position 29,912,032 of record NC_044018.1, on the reverse strand, counting down.
CACTCAAAAAAGTGAGGGAATATTCCTACCCCAGGAACAGCGGAAGAATGGCCCATGAAAGGCTGCCAAGCCTACCTTCAGATCCTGCTGCAATGAGAACAGCATGAGGTAGAAGAAAACTTTACATTTCACTGCAAGGAGATTAATTGGCAAACCTTTCCCTGCCCACACGCAACCTACTTCAACTTCACCAGCAGCAGTTCAACCTCACTTTCAAGACTTCTAAGGATTTCCAGCATCTTCAGCCGTGGACATGACCAGCTGTACCTCTAGAAACAAGTCTATTTTAAACACCGGCTATTTTAAATAATTGCAAGCATTAACCACTTAGCGATTTGAAGATCTGTTCCCTTCATCTCAGCAGACTCAGCACCAATGAGAGCTTTTTGGCAGAAAACCCAAAAAGCCATGTTCTGCTCCAAGTCTGGTTTACTCACTTTGGAAACAGTTAAAGGGTATAAGACAGCTCAGTACGGTTAGTTACACAGGTATAAATACACTCATTTGGGCATTGCTTATTCCCTAGCACTGCCAAGTCCACGTCTAGCCAAGTCTTTAATACACTGAAGTCTGTGAAAGACTGCTTTTTTATTATTATTATTATTTTAAATAGTAACAATGGTATTCAGAACAAGGTCTTTGCCAGCCAGGGCTGAAAACATTCTCCATCAGCAAAAAAAGCAGCAGCAAGCTGTGCAAGAGTTCTGCTAAAGGCAGCACTGCAAGCGTGGCAGCATGTCCCCAAAAGGCAGAGAGAAGTGGTGAACTTTGCAGCTTTACACACTTCTGAACTCCAGGTACAACATGCATTTCATACCCATGGAGTTCGAACATCTTTTTTTCAGGAGAAGGGGAGGAAAATGTCTTTGTACAGCTTATCTTTTAGGGTTTTTGGTAGCCGTGCCTCACAAAGAGAGCTCAGAGCTCTGCAGAGCATGCACAGAGAAATACCCGCAGTGGGTAGCACGGCCCGTAGCTGGCAGAAAAGCTTTGTTTATTCATGAACCAGCTTGCAATGGCTGGCACCGTGTCTCCACTGCCGCTTTATTCTCTCGCACAAGGGTGGGACAGCAGAGTGGCATTCCAGACCGCTGCAGGCTCTCTGCGGGCTGGCTCGCTCCTGTGACGAGAGCGGCAGCGCCGTTCACAGTCCCCACGCTGCTCCCCGTGAGCCAAACACATTGCTTTCGTCGGGAAACTTCAATAAATGGCTGCTGTCGCCTAGAAGCTCAGCTCTGTGCTTGTCCCAATGCAGGATGGTAGCCCCTGCTCACAGACAGCAGCAAATGGGAGACGTGGACATAGGAAAATTCACCCCGGCCAGCTTGGCCTCTCACCACCACCCCAGCAAAGTGTACAAAGAGCTTAGAGGAAAGAGATGCATGCCAAAAAATCCCGCTCCACTAAATAATTAGCCTGCATTAAAATTAGTCTTAGCCCCAGTGAAACCACACTGTTGTGGAGTTGGTTAAGGCGCTGAATTTATCATGTTTCAAAGACAAATGTCAAACTTTGGCATGCATTAAAATACACCGTGTGCTATATAAAGGCTACTGTATGGCTGACTTCTGCATCGCACATGCCCCACCAGGTGTATCAGGGAGGTGGGAAAAAAAAAAACCAAGCAGCCTCCTGGAAGATTATGAAATTGAACTTCAGAGAAGCAATTAAGCCAAACTCCCACGAGCCAAGACTAATTGCAGCAAAACACACTGTAAATATCAGCTCTAAAGAGGGAGAACAAACCCAAGCACATGAATATCAACCAGCAGCTTGGAGGGGAACCTCTCTGGATACCAGCACCTCCAAGGGCTTTAAATTAGGAAATCCTGGTGTCCTCCAGCATGCGTGCTCTCCATGGCCTGGTCTCGCAGCTTACGCGCCTGCATGTGGATTGCTTGGAGGACGGCTGAGGCCACAGATACAGCTCGGCCAGCCTCAAACTCCTGCTCCTACTGCTTCTGCCAGCAGAGCAAGACTGCACGCAGGTTAAGCCTTAACTTTTTTGGATCTGGGCAAAACAATTTGAAGAAGCGGAGGAGCAGAATTAAGAGATTCGCTGAGGACTTCAAGTGACATGAGTAGGAATTCAGCAGCCAGACAAAAAAGTGTGACAAATATTGTGAAGGCTGATTAAAACCTCGGTTTTATATTCAAAAGGAAGCAAGGCTATAAACGTGCTCTTGTTTTAGTCTCTATAGGCAGCTTCCTACACACCTCTACACCAAACAGAAACCATTTCTAGCTCCCCAGGGAAACCCTTGCTTACATCTCTGCTCAGCCTACACTACTCAGCATTCACCCATTGTGTCACAAGTTCCTTGAAACCAAAACCAAGAACCTAGATTACTTTAAAAGGGGGGAAAAAAAAATTAATGAAGTTACAGGAAGCAACAGGTCCCCACTCCTGAAGGTCTATTGCAAAAAAATGTTTTCTCCCAGCTTTTCCTCTCAAAATGCATCATAGTTGGGTGCTAAATGACTGGGGGAAGAGTGGTTTTGGAAATCTGGCCTCAATTCTCAGTGCTAGGAATGTTAAAAAAAAAAAAAAAAAAAGGCCCCAAGAAAGTCAGAAGGATAAATAAAACCAAATAGAACATGAAAAAGCATCGCATGTGATGCAGCAGAAAATGTGTCCAAAACAAAATCCAACCCAGAGATCCTCTACTAACACATGCTGCAAAAAAACAACACATGCACCACGAGGCCTGCCAGAAGCTGAGCGTATTTTACTAAGCCATTTTAAAAATGTTTCCACCACAAAGAGGCAGCAACCTGCTCTGGGTAAGGATGTGTCCTTGTTGCCCTGATCCCCACTGCACACCCTCAGAAGAGCTCCAGTTCCTCCTGGCTGCCTCGTCACGTGAAACCGGTGGACTTTGCAAGCAGGCTCCTGCATGTTCAAGGAGGACCAAAGGAGGATTCGGTTTCTTCCCCTCCCCAACCATCCTCTCACACCCATCCACTCACACTTCCTCTCTCAAACTTCCCCATCTTTCAAAACAGGCAAGGGAAATTTCCTGCCTGCCCCATGCCACGTCCACAAACCCCTTTCAGCCATCCCGAGAACGTCCTCCAGTCAGCGTCTCCTCCAGTTGGGCTCCGAGGGGTTTCGGAAAAGATGGTAACAAAGAAATTAATGTGAAGTTTGATTTTTTTAAGCCACATCCTTTTATTTTTGCCATCTTCCTACACAGCATACCTATGCAATCACCATCACAGTCGTGCCACATGGATTGTACAGCGCTTCCAAGTTAACTCAGACTAGCAACAGTCCCATCAACCAGCTTAAAAAGAGTAATAACACTTGCAACATACCAAGGTGGGCTCAGCGTCTAACAGCGGGACTCAGCAAGGCTCAACGGCAAGTTCATTTTCACGTGACATCTTCATAAATCACAAAGAAAATCAGAGCACTAAATACATACAGTGGGAAATGCTGGAGAAGACTGGAAAATAAGGAACCTTGAGAAAATAGAAACATGAGCAAGAACAAGTAGAAACTAATATTAAAAATACCCCTCAACAGGGAAAAGTTAAGTTAGAGCAAAAGACAAATTGCAAGTGGGAGGTTTAACACCTTCACAAAGTTTGCATAAAGCTTTTCCTTCTTATAATCTGAGGAGACAGAGAGCAAGGAGGGAAAGTCCCCATCTCCAGCACTCTGATGCAAACCACGTTCAATTCCAAACTATTTGGTATCAGAAGGATATTGGCAAATTGGAAGGCATTCAGGAAAATACAGTTAAGCAGCTGGAGGGATTGATTTACAAGGAAAGATTAAAATAACTAGATGCCTAGTTTGGCTAAGCGGTAAGTAAGGTGGACATGATAATTTTTACAGTTAGTTGACAGGCAAGTGCCAAAAAGGAGAGGAAGTGTTTATCATACTACAATTAGTTATAACCAAAGGATTGGCACGCAGTTAAGGAAATTCACGGCTGCATTAAAGTTCTCAAAGCAGTGAGGTCTATCGGATACTAAAATAGCCTCCTAATTCTCAATTCCCAACCAACTTCTAGGATCAGAAATAAAACACTCTTCTGAGAAAAGACCATCCTGGCCGCAGGTAATCATTACAAACCTCGCAGGTCGATTGCTGACTAGCTGCTTCCACCAGCTGAACCCACACCTTTTTTGTTTGTTTGTTTTTAACACTAAGAGCAAACAAGCACTCCAGCACTCTCCAGCCCGCAAAGTGATTACAGTTGGCAACAGTCATTACCCCACTCATGTCACGGAAGGTGAATATGATCTCTCACTTCAAGGAAACAAGGACCAAGGATGTTAACCCTACTCATTTTCCAAACGAGAATCTGGCTGTTCAATCCACCTCCCACAAACTTCTCCTCCACATTCAAATAGTGAAGTTATTCTTAGTATCCACTGAGAAAACCCCAATCCAAAAAAACTGTTCAACAAAGCCAGTGGTTGAGAACTACTGCTGAATTCCTCTCCAGAAATGACTGCATTTTAGTGATAACTATTTTAAAAGCAGTTTGCAAAGAACTAGACAACTCCTTCAGACCATGCCTGGCAGAAGAAAGTCCCTGCCCAACAAGCACTCTAGTGAGGCAAAATAAATTGGGAAGTCCACTGAAGTGTTAACGACACTTTTACGTTGTACTCCTGAATGTTAAATTGAAATGTTGTCTTTCGAGGGACCTGAGCAGGGAAAGAAGTGATAGCTTCATAAAGAAAGATAACGATGGGACTCGGTGAAGAAGAGGTGACAGACAGAAAGAGCACAACGGGGAAAGCTGAGCAGAACAAGGAGTTTTTGTTGTCACACGCATTTCATCTCACATCTGAACCAGCCGATCTCTTTTCCTCAGTAAGTTTGAGGGACTCTGTACCAACACTTCTGGCAGTAGGAACAAAACAGCTTTGAGACGTAACCCAGGTTGTGCTCGCAAAGTTGGAGCTACTGAGAGGCAACAGATTCCGTGGCACCAGTGGCATATGAGCAAGTGCGCGGTGAAATCTCACCACTTCAACAAGCTCTCAGAAGTCTGAGCTCTCGAAGTGCCCCAGTGAGAATTAACCGCTGTTTCAGACTTCAGAAGAAACTACTTAATTCTCTAATTCCTGCTGTTTGCATGTCTTCCTTTACTCAGTGTTGTGGGAGTCACTGATCCACCTGGGACTGCATGGGGCTGAGAGTCCCCCGCCTCCCAACACCCCGCAGATCCACAGCCATACCCCAGCCTACACCCTATTCCCCACCTCACCCCCATGAGCACCTACAACCCCACCACATCCTTTACACATCTGCTTGCCACTGGCAGCCCCCACATATAGGCCTGGATCCTCCCCAGCTGCCCCAAAAGAGTTACGAGCCACCAGGCCGAGTCCAAACCCCTCTTCATCCAGGAGGACAGAGTCCCAATTAAAGGGGCTCCCCCAGCACTTGCACCTCAGGGGGTCCCCCACACAATCCCTCCCGAGGCTCCTCTAACCCCTGAGGTCCCTGTATCTGCCATCCCCCAGGACACCCCATATCTTTTCAAGGTCCCCCAGGACCTACATACCAAAGAGTCTCCCATCTACAATCTCCAAAGACACCCCCCCGCCCAATTCTCTCTCATCTTCCAAAGCTTCCTCAGCCCTCAAGACCCCGCCCCCATGTGCAGTCCCTCAAGACTCCCCAAAACCTCTCCAGGGTTCCCTCCTGACTCCCACCACATGACCCCCCTCCCCTTAACTCCCCCCATCTGCAAACCTTAAGGCCCCCTCAAGACACCCACCCCCTATTTGCAATCCCTCAAGCCCCCCCCCATATTCTCCAAGACCCCCCCAGGCCCCTACTCGAAGCGTCCCCCCCCCCAGACCTCCCCCCTATACTCCTGACGCCCCGTATCCCGCTCACCTCCCCACACCTCCACCCCTAGCCCCCCAAGTACCCCCCATTTCCCCGGGTTTCCCCCCACCCCGGGGCCCCCCTGGCCTCCGAGCTCCCCCCCAGGCACCGCCCGGGCCCCTCACTGCCTCCAGCAGCCCCGCCCACCTAGGGAGGGGCTTACCCCCTCGCGGCGCCCCCCCCTAAAGCCTCCATTGGCCGCGGCGCCCGCCACTCCGGGCCTGGCGGAGAGCCGATTGGCCTGCGGGGACTGTCATTCAGCGAAAGGGGCGGGGGAGGGCAGAGCGGCTGCCTCACGAAAACTCGGGGAGAGTTGTGGGGTGGTGGGGGGGGGAGGGGCCGACCGGGGGCTCCCCGCGGCCCCCCCGGGGGCTGCCCCGCCGTCTAACTCTCGCCGCCGCCCCCGCCTGGGTCGGCCCCATGGCCCACCGAGCCCGGACGCTACCGGTTACCTGAGGGAGGGCCGGGCCGGGCAGGGCCGCGCCGCCGCCGGGGCCTCGCGCTGGCTGCCTCTCGCGCTGGTGCTCCCGCCTCCCCTCTCAGCGAACCACCCCCGCCCGCCCCCCCCCCCGACGCTGCCGCCGCCTCCTCCACCCGCCCTCACGCGCGAGACTCTCGCGAGAACCCGAGGGGAAGGTAAAACGACGCCGGGGCCAATGGGAGGGGGCTCGGGGGCGGGGCCTCGTCAAAAGGGGAGGGGCCTCGCCGCTAAGGGGAGGGGCTAGCCACGCCTCCTTGGGAGTGGTCAGAGAGAGAGGGAGGCCTGGGGGGGGGGGGGGGGTGTGGAAGGACAGAGAGAGCGCCCCGGGGGGGGGGCCCTCCATACACCCCGATAACGGGACACCCCTGATACCAGCACCCCAACACCCAGGGACAGCCCAGACCCCAGCTCCTGGGGCTGCCAGGCGGCTGGTCGCTGTTGAGGTGTTCCCAAGGGGATGATGTCCCCAGGCAGGGATAGATGGAAGGTGACCCGAGGGCTCCTGGCTGTCCCCGGGGATCGGTGATGTCCACGTCCCCTCGGGGATGTGGCTGAAGGCTCAGGGTGGCAGCAGGACTCAGCTCCAGGCACTTGGTGTCACCTCTGGGGACACTGCCACCTCCCCAAGGCAGAGGGAGAAAGCAAGGCCAGGGTAGTGTGGTCCGGTGCTGCGCCGTGCCACGGGCAAGTGACACAGGACAGGGCCACCAAGGAGACACGAGGAGCCAAGAGCCCGTTATCAAACCGTCTTTATTCGCCTCCCGCCCATGGCAGGGCCGGGGCTCTCGCCTACCCCCCAGCCGGCATTCACGGCTGGGCATGGGACCGGGCACGGCGGCGTGCCGGCTCCGTCACCGTCACCATCTCTGTCACATGGCGAAGAGGATGAGGAAGGCCACCATGAGGCAGAAGAGCCCCATGGCCTCGGAGAGGGCAAAGCCCAAGATGGCGTAGGAGAAAAGCTGCTGTTTAAGCGAGGGGTTCCTGCAGGGAGACGAGAGGCTGGTCAGCGGGGGCACAGCCGGCCCCCAACCCCCCCATTTCCACCCCCCCCGCTGTGTGTCCCCCCGACCTGGCATAGCCGATGATGAGGCTGCCGAAGACGGTGCCAATGCCAGCACCAGAGCCGGCCACCCCCACGGTGGCAGCGCCGGCGCCGATGAACTTGGCAGCGGTGTCGATGTCCTGGTGGGCCGCACTCGTCTGGATGGCCCGGTGAGCACTCGGCCGCGCCTGGGGGACGGGAGGGTGGGCAAGAGGGGGGGAAGCTCAGCCCAGCCCCCCCCCAGGGGCCTCAGTTTCGCCCCATCGAGCTCCCTGCAGCCTCTTGGGGAGCCCCAGAGCGGGCAGGGGGCACAGTTGCTTCCCTGTGCCCCTCCCAGGGCTGGTACTCAGCACCCCCCAGCACCCCTGGTGTCCCGCAGTCCAAGGTGGGCACGTTACCTGCTCTGTCTGGGCCTCGGGTCTGCTCAGGACAGAGGCAGAGAGGGGCTGGCACAGCACCCGCGAGCTCCTCCTCACCTACAAGGCACAGCACCCTCAGATTTGGGTGGGAAGCCCTACCCCGTGCTCCCTCAAGGCAGCAAAACTCCACCTGGGGGTCGCCTGAGGCCACCGCTGCCACCTCTGCTACCCCCCAAACCTGCTCAGCCCCTCAGGGTGCCCTGTGAGCCAGCAGCACCCAGACAGGAGAGCCTGTCCTGGCACCTGGCAGCAAAGAGGAGCTCCTGGGCACCCCACGGCCCTGCCATGGGCACCCCAAGGCTACAGGGGTCAGCGTATGGACCCTGCATGCTGCCAGAGCCAGCACCCAGCCAAAGGCGCTTTACTCCCAGCACCGTATCCACCTCCACGTGGGTAATTAGTAACCATCGAGGGATGGCAAACGATCTTTAAGCAGAGCGGCTGAGCGCTCAGTGCTCTGGTTGCCTTCAGTGCAGCCCAGGGTGGCTCTAAATGTGCAAAAGTGTCCCCAGACCTCTCCTCCTGTCCCCAGGGGGGGCACACGTTACCCCCTGCACACCCTCATCCCACGGAGGGGACATCGAGAGCGAAGGAGAGGCTTGTCACTACTCACTAGCGCAGGAGCGGAGACGAACTTTGCACAGGCGTACATGGCGAGGGACGGAGGGACACACGTGTGGGACACGGCTGGAAGAGACACACAGAGACCGGGGTGTGAGGAGCCGCAGCACGTGGGATCCAGCCTCACAGATACGGGATGGCCCCTGGGGACAGGCAGGGGACTTGGGGACACACAGGAGGTCTGAGCCATGCGGGAATGGCGGGGCAGGACATGTCTTTGTCACCCAGGTGACAGCTCCTGGCTGAGTAGCACCACGGTAGCAGTTTGGGGCTCAGGAATTTGTGGTCCTGGAGTTGCTCCAGTGCAGAACCCTGGGGGGTTTCACCCACCTGGAGGGCAATAGATGCTTACGAGGCCCCTGCTCCCCAGCAGGCAGGACAGGCCCTGGGGATCCTGCCTCGGCCCTGCCTCCTGGGGCTGGTGTGGGGAGGTCACGGCCTGGGGACCCCCAACTCTGGGAGACCTGAGGGCTGAAGAGGACAGAGCATGGAGGGCAAAACCCCAGCGTGGAGGGGGAGGTCACCTCAGAAGGCAGTGTAAGGGGATATCGCCCCAAAACAGTGTGTGGGGGTCACCCCAAAACTCAGTGTGTGTGGGGGGGGGGAGGTTGTCACCCCAAAACTCAGAGAGGGGATGCCCCAACCAGCTCTTTGGGGGATGGGGGGCGGAATCGCCCGTCGTGTCCCCACCCGGGGGGGGGGGGTCTCTCTTCGCTGTCCCCCACTCCTGAGCGGGGGCCTCCCCTCCCACACACCCCAGAACTCTGTCGCCCTCCCCCACCCCCGAGGGGGGTCTCTCTCCCCTTCCCCTTGCCCCCACCAAGGGGGTCTCTGCCTCCCGCCCCAGACCCCGGCCCGCCGCCGCCGCTCACCTGGCGTACCGGCGGCGGGCAGGTCGCGGCTGCACCCAGTGCGCAGGCGCAACCGGAAGCACCACAGAGAGGTGAGGCGGTCCCACCGCCCAGAGCGCCGCCCGCCCCGCGGCGCCGCCTGCGGGCCGGGAGGTGGCGGGGCTGGGGGCTGCGCGCCCTCTACGGGGAGGTGGGGCGCGGGGGCGGGGCCGGGAGGAAAGGGGCGGGGTCTGGAGGAAAGGGGCGGGGCCGCGCGCCGCGCCCCCTGGCGGCGGCGAGGGGCGCTGCGTGCGGGGGGGGGGGAGTGTGCCCGTGGGTGCGTGGGGGGGGGTGTGCACGCGTGACACGCGTGAGCGTGCCCAGGTGTGTGTACGTGGGGGTGTGTGCACGCGTGACACGCGTGAGCGTGCCCAGGTGTGTGTACGTGGGGGTGTGTGCACGCGTGACACGCGTGTGTGTGCCCAGGTGTGTGTACGTGGGGGTGTGCGCACGCGTGACACGCGTGAGCGTGCCCAGGTGTGTGTACGTGGGGGTGTGTGCACGCGTGACACGCGTGAGCGTGCCCAGGTGTGTGTACGTGGGGGTGTGTGCACGCGTGACACGCGTGTGTGTGCCCAGGTTTGTGTACGTGGGGGTGTGTGCACACGTGACACGCGTGTGCGTGCCCAGGTGTGTGTACGTGGGGGTGTGTGCACGCGTGATACGCGTGAGCGTGCCCAGGTGTGTGTACATGGGGGTGTGTGCACGTGACACGCATGCGCGTGCCCAGGTATGTGTACGTGGGGGTGTGTGCACGTGTGACACGCGTGTGCATGCCCAGGTGTGTGTACATGTGTGTGCGCGCACATGTGACACACGTGTACATGCCCAGGTGTGTGTACCTGGGGGTGTGTGCACGCGTGTGTGTGCCCAGGGGCGTGGGCATCGCTGTGGTCCGTGGGCTTTACCTGCGTGTGTTTGCACGGGTGTGTGCAAGGAGGGTGCACGGGTGTGTGGGGACAGGGGGGCATCGTGTCACCCCAGGGGGTGTGTGTGGGGGGGGGTCATGTCAGCCCAGGGTGCTGGAGGACTGGGGGCCCCCCGGGGTGTGTGTGGGGGCAACGTCACCCCGGGGTGCTGGAGGCCCCCCATGATGTGGGGGGGACACGGTGTCACCCCAGGGTGGGGTGCGGGGCGGCGGTGTTGCACGGGCTGTCAGGCAGCCGTATTTATGGGCAGCCCTAATGCGGGAAGCCATAAAGGCAGAGAGAGCCGCTATTAATTAAATCATTGTTATAATTAACTTTCATTAAAGGAAAATCAATAACGAGGAGCCGGGATTGAAAGGAGGCCATCCATCAGCCCTGCCCTGCCGCCGCGGGGGGAGCGCGGGGGGCTCCGTGTGTGTGTAACGTGTGCGAGGGGTGCCTGTGCATGGGGCTGTGCGTGCACGTGTGCGTGCACGTGGGTGTGAGCGTGTGTGTGGGTGTGAGCACGTGTGTGCATGGGTGTGAGCGTGTGTTTGTGCGCATAGGTGTGTGCATGGCGGCGTGAGCGTGGGTGTGTGCGTGGGTGTGCACAGTGTGTGTGTGGTGTGCACGCAGGGGGGTGTGTGTGTGTGTGTACACGGGGGGTGCGTGCACACAGGGCTTTGTGTGTGCGTGCACACCAGGGGGGTGTGCACACGTGTGTGTGTGTATGCACATGGGGTGTGTGCGCGCACAGGGGGCGTTGCACAGGGACACACGTGTGCGAGGCGTGTGCCAGTGCCTGCCCGGGTGTGGGTGGGCAGGTGGGTGCCCCCAAGTGGGTGCCCCCCTCCAAACCACCACCCGCAGCCCCAAGACACCCCGCACCCCAAATCACCCACCAGGGCACCCCAAACCACTGGCTCACCCTCCCCCAAACCCACCCCACTGCCCCACTTACCCCTTTTAACCCCCTCAAACCCCCAGGCAGGCCTGCCCCAGCCCCCCCCCCACCCCTCAGCCCCCCCAAAACCTCATCTGCGGCCTGTCCGTCCGTCCGTCTTTGTCCGCCTTTCCTCCCCCCTCTTCTTTTTTTTCCTCCTTTTCCCTTTTTTTTTTTTTTATTCCCTGATTTAAACCTCGGCTCCATTTGCTGCCACTGACCTTAACGGCTTAAATTAAAAAGCAATGTTCTGTGCGCGCCTCCAAAGCCGTCGAGCCGGGAGTGGGGGGGGGGAGAATCGAGGAGGGCCCTCCCCCAGCCCCCCCCCCACATCCCCCCCCCGTGGGCTCTGATGGTTTTAATATCACCGTAATGGCTTTGACCTTGCGATTAATAGCGGGATTTGCAAAGCCGCCGTGGCGTGACGGCGGCCGCCGCTCTGAGTGGGTGGGGGGGTGTAGGGGGGGCTGTCCCACTTTTGGGGGGTGAGGGGGGTTTGGGGTGGGGGGGGTTGGTGCTGGGTGGGGAAACTGAGGCACGACTGGGGAATGGTGGGGACTGAGGGGATGCTGTTAATTGCGGCAGGGGAGTGAGGGGGGCTGGAGGTGGGAGTAGGGGTGCGGTGGGTGTTGGGGGGTTGTAATGGGGGGGGTGTATGGAGGATGGGGGGGTTAGTGGGTGGCGCATGGGGGGGGGGGCTTACGGCTGCCTAAGGGGGTTCAGAGGGCTGGGGGTGGGCACGGGGAGGGGGGGGCAGGGGTTCCTGGGTGTCCTCGGGGTGGGGGGTACCGGGGCGGGGGGGGGTGCGAGGGGGGGTGCTGGTCCCCGTCCCTCTCCCCGCTCCCGGTCCCCAGCCCCGTCCCGGCGCTGGCGCAGTCGCCTCCCGCGCTGCATCCTAATGAGGCGGCGGCGGCGGGAGCGGGACCGGCCCCGCGGGGACCCCGGGGAGCGGGGACGGGGACAGGGATGGGGACAGGGAGGGGGACAGGGAGGGGACCGGGCTGCCTCCCACCGCCTCCGCGCCCCGACAGAGCCCCCCCGAGGGACCGGGGGAGGAGGGTTTTGGGGGGCCGGGGGGATCCCCCCCTGCGTCCGCAGGGTCGGTGACAGGCGGTGGAGGGACAGTCACCCACACCGGGCACAATGGCTCACACACACACACACACACACACACCCCCGTGGGTGTGAGCACAGGCACCCCTGCATCGCCCGGCCATGCCACACCCGCACAGCTGGATTGGGGGGGGTCACTCTCACACCCACAGCTGCATCCCAGGGATCACCGTCACATCCACAGCTGGATCATGGGGGTCACCATCATACCCACAGCTGGATCCCAGAGATCACCATCATTCTGGCACAGCTGGATCTCAGGGATCACCATCACACTCACAGCTGGGTCCCAGGGACCAGCGTCACACCCACAGCTGGATCCCAGGGATCACCATCATACCTGCACAGCTGGATCATGGGGGTCACTGTCACACCCACAGCTGGATCTCAGGGACCACCATCACACCCACAGCTGGATCGGGGGGGTCACCATCAAACCCACAGCTGGATCCCAGGGAACACCATCACACCCACAGCTGGATTGGGGGGTCACTGTCACACCCACAGCTGGAACCCAGGGACCACCATCACACCCACAGCTGGATCTGGGGGTCACTGTCACACCCACAGCTGGATCCCAGGGATCACTGCCCCCGCTTCCCACCTCCCACCCCAGCCCCGGGGACCTCTCCCTCGCCGGTCCTCCTGTCCCCAGGGCCTGGCCCAGGGTGTCGGGGTGCAGCGGGGACGGTGTGGTGCCAGGGGCCGGCTGCCATTTTGCCATGGGAGGGTAGAGGGCAGTGATGGTCCAGCCATGCCAGGACCGGCCCCATTTCTGGACAGCGGGTGACACTGGGCTGTGGGTAACACTGGGCTGTGAGTGACACTGGGCTGCAGGTGACACTAAGTGGCGTGTGTGCGTGATCCTGCATCCAACCTGGCTCTGCTTTCCCCAGATTTGGGTGGCATCCAGGCTGGATGCCCAGCCAGGGTCCCCAGGGTAGCATCCAGACAGAGGCACACGGCATGCATCAAGCCAGGCGGATGCTGCGCAGGAGCGGAGCAGGAGCAGGAGCGCTCACCCCACCACCCCCAGAGCACCCACTGCCCCCACGAAGCACCCAAAACCCCCACCCTCTGCCAGCAGAGCAGCACCCTTGGGTGCTCATCACCTCCCCTTGCATCTCCCACCTCCTGCCTCCTCCGCGGTGCTCCGGCAGGGACTTTCCCCACCCGTGTTTGCACCACGGGGCATGACCAGCTCTGGAATGGCAGCCAGGAGGACCCCCAGCGTGGCAACCGGGACCACCGGGGTGGTAGCCGGGACCCTTGGGTGCCGCAGCCACATGAGGAGGGTGCTGCGGCTGCAGGGAAGCGCTCGCGGCCGCGCGGTGCCACCGCACACCTATGCGTGAAATACGGCCCCATAAATCCATGCCCTGTTGTGTCTTATTGCTTAATTAGTACATGAAACGACATGATTCAGAAGAGCCCAAATGGGATGGCGTCATGGGAAGCATTAAAATGGAGGGGAATTAGCGGCTGGCGAGCCAGGCGGGGAGAAAAAACTGAGGGGGGGGGGATGTCTTTTGGGGGAGATTTGGGGGTTTTTTGGCCCCCCTGGTGATGCCGGTGAAGGGTTGGGATGCGCCTAATTTATCCGTTGGGATTTGGGGTGCCAACCAAATCATGCTGCAAAAACACCCTTAACGCCGCCCCCACTGCACCCATGCCATCCCTGTCCCCTCTCATCCCGGGAGCAGCGGCTTGATGGAGCCTTTTTGGGGTGGGGAGTATTAAAATGGGTGTCCCCCCCACCCCACAACGATGGGGACAGGGTACCCGAAACATCCCCCAGCGCCTTCGGATGCTGCCACACTCCGTTCTGGCTCCCGGCCCGCCTTGGCGGGGTATTTTCTTCTTTTTTTTACAGGCTTTTTTATGACAAACTTTACTTTACGTTTGACATTTAAAAGCTGATCAGATCTTCCCTCCAGGACAGCAGGAAATGGAGATATTTATTGGGGTCTCGGCGATGCTGGGAGAGCCGCGAGATTTACTCCGACAGCACGGCAGGATTATAGATATCGTCTGTCCGGCCGGGACGCCGGTGCCGCGGGACGTGCCACAGGCAGAGGACAGCGATTTACTGGGGGCTTGCGGCTTGTTTTAGTCCCCCTGAGAAGGGTTGTCAGGAAGGTGATGAGAGCCCAGCCGAGCCGGTGGGGATTCTCCGGCGGCAGGTATGAGGCTGTGCTGGGGTGACCGTGCCGCTTTCCCGAGGGGTTTTGCTGTTGGAAAGTGAGAGGTTTGGCTTTTCCATGTCACTCTGCAGCTCCTTTCTGCCCTCCAGACCCCTGCCTGCTGCTTGCCTGCTTCCCTGCCTGCCCCTCAGCTCTCCAGCATCTCCTGCCTGGGGACATGCCTTGGGCTGGGGACAGCATCTCGGATGTGGGAACACGTCCAAGGTCGGGGATGGTGTCTTGGACCTTGGAACATGACTTGGGGACAATGTCTTGAACCTGGGGATGGTCTCTCAGGCTGAGGACCATATCTTAGACTTGGGGTTGGTGTCTTGGGATGGTGTCGTAGAGCCGGGGACGTGTCTTGGGTCAAAGGAGAGTGTCTCAGACCTGGGGCAGTGTCTTGGGAGTGCCTTGGACTGGAGGATGGTGTCCCCAGTAGGGGACAATGCCTTGGACCTGGGGACATGTCTTGGGTTGGAGGATGGAGTCTTGGGACAAGGGATGGGGTCTTGGACCTGGGAATGGTAGCTTGGGGATGGGGGACGGTGTCTTTGGGTTGAGCGACAGCGTCTTGGACCTGCAAGGAGCATCTTGGGACAGTGTCTTGGACCTGGAGTCATGTCTGGGGCCAAGTGACAGTGTCTTGGACCTGGGAATGGTGTCTTGGGTTGGCGACAGTGCCTCGGACCTGGGGACGGTGTCTCAGACCTGGGGACATGCCTGGGCTGAGGGACGCTGTCTGAAGACGGGGACACCCTGGGGCCCAGGGCTGGTGTCTGCAACCCTTTGGGGACACACATTTGAGGACAACATCTCGCAGCTGGGGACACCAGCAGGATTTGCAGGGATGGGGCAGGGGGGGACAGACTGGCCACGCGTTTCTCCTCCGGCACCGTCACGCTCCACCTCTCCAGCAGCCACCAATATATCACGCTCCCCTCCTTGTGCCAGGGCGGCTTTCAAGAGCCAGCCTCGTAAAAAGGCACAAATAAAATATTATCGCTGCCTTTTCATGCCCGCGCCGCTGTTTTCCACCGCTAATGAAGGAGATTTCCCCTGCGTGGGAGGCAGGTCACTGCCACTGCTGGCTCCGCAGTCCCGGGGACCCCTCGGGGACCCCCCACGTCCTCTTTATTTGCTGCATTTGGGCACAAATATTCCCGGGGGGGGGTGATTTTACTGGTGCTGCCGAGGCAGGGGAAGATGAGCCTTCCCCCTTTCGCTCAGGCCACCCCACCAGCAAAGCAAGCAGCGAATGCCCATCACCAGCGTGTCTGGTCCAGACCTGCAGCCATGGAGTGGAAGAGGTGATGTCACTGCTTGCCTTGATGATGTCATCAGTTTTCTTAGCAAGCCAGTGATGTCAGCAGCCCCCCAAACCAATCCTAAGAAGGTTATTTGGCTTCTGGACCAATCCAACCTCAGCACTTTGCCCTGCCCTGTCCAATCGCAGCCAGAGCTGCCCCCCCTGCCCCAAGACCGGGAGAGCCCTGGGGGTACAGGGGGAAATTTGGGGACAACCCCCCCCAACCTGAGCCACGTCCAAGCCCAAACACCCACCTCGTTCCCAGCAGCACCAGGAAAGCCAGACTGAATTTTGGGTTAAAAACTCCCAGTATTGGGACAATAACCCCAGGCTCCAAGCAGAAAACTCCACTTTCCCAGCTGCACCAGGGAAGCGGGGCTAAATTTGGGGCTAAACCCCCTCAAATTGGGGCAAAACCCCCAGTGTCTGCCCCAAACACCCACTGTGCCAGCAACTGGCTGGGAGGCTGAGACTGGCCAGCTCATGACATGAGCCCAGGGCTGGGCCCCGGCATGGAGAGAAATGGGGATTTGCTGCTTTTTGTCACTAAAAATGTAGCAGAATTTGTTTCTCCCCTTCCTCCTTTTCCCTTTTTCTTTCCTTTTTTCCCCCATTTTCCTCTTTCCTTTTTCCTCCGTTTCCCTTTTTCCCCACGTGCGAGCGTGATGCCCCCCCCGTGCGAGCGTGATTCCCTGCTGTGTGAGTGTGATCCCCCCCATGTGGGTATGATCCTCCCGTGCGAGTGTGACTGCCCCCCCGTGCAAGTGTCCCCCCCGTGCAAGCGTGATCCCCCCCACTATGTGTGATCCCCCGTGCGAGTGCAATAAACCCCCCATGCAAATGTGTCCCCCCATGTGTGATCTCCTTGTGCAAGTGTGATTCTCCCCTGTATGAGTGTGACCCCCCATGCGAGTGTGACCCCCCATGCAAGTGTGACCCCCCCATGCGAGTGTGATCCCCACCACAAGTGTGACCCCCATACAAGTGTGATCTCCCCATGTGGGTGTGATCCCCACCACAAGTGTGACCCCCATACAAGTGTGATCTCCCCATGTGGGTGTGACCCCCTTGCATGAGTGTGACCCCCCCAAGAGTGTGACACCCCACGTGAGCGTGACCCCCTGTGCAAGTGTGACCCCCCCCATGCATGTGGCACCCAACGTGAGTGTGACCCCGATGCGAGCGTGACCTCCCCATGTGGGTGTGACCCCCCTTGCATGAGTGTGACCCCCCCCCACGAGTGTGACACCCCACATGAGTGTGAACCCCCATATGAGTGTGGCCCCCCCACGCAAGTGTGACCCCCCCAGCATGTGACACCCAACGTGTGTGTGACCCCCATGTGAGTGTGACCCCCCCCATATGAGTGTGACCCCCCCATGTGAGTGTGACCCCCCCATATGAGTGTGACCCCCCCCCGCGTGAGTGTGACCCCCCCATATGAGTGTGACCCCCCCACACACATGTGACACCCAACGTGAGTGTGACCCCCCCCCCAGGGGTCACACTACGGTGACCCCGCACATGAGTGTGACCTCCAACGCGAGTGTGACCCCCCCCCCAGGCGGTTGTGACCCCCAATGGCAGTGTCACCCCCCCCCCCGCCCGCCGCGGTCCCCGGGGGATGCTGCGGGCTCCACGGCGACCGTTGCCGGGGCGACGGCGGGGCCGGGGCGGGGGGGGTGGACGACGACGGGGGGGGGGGGCGACGGAGGGGGGGGCGGGCCCGCGGCGGGGGCGGGAGCGATGCGGGCCGGGCTGCGGGTGAGGCACCGCCGGGGCACCGGGACCTCGCGCCGGGCCGGGGGGGGCGGGGGGGGGGGAGCCGGTGTGTGCCTGCGCGCGTGTGCGTGTGCGTGTGTGTCTGTGTGCGTGCGTGTGTGTATGTGCGCGCGCATCTGTGTGCGCGTGTGTTTGTGTGTGCGTGTGTGTTTATATGCATCTCTGTGTGCGTGTGTGCATCTGAGTGTGTTTGTGTGTGCATGCATGTGCGTGTGCGTGTCTGTTTATATGCATCTGTGTGTGCGTGCATCTGAGTGTGTTTGTGTGTGCATGCGTGTGCGTGTGCATCTGTGTGTGCATGTGTTTGTGTGTGCGTGTGTGTTTATATGCATCTGTGTGTGCGTGCATCTGAGTGTGTGTGTATGCGCATGTGTGTGTGTGCATCTGTGTCTGTGTGCATGCATGTTTGTGTGCATCTGTGTGCGCGTGTTTGTGTGTCCATGTGTGTGCGTGTGCATCTGTGTGTGCATGTGTTTGTGTACATCTGTGTGTGTGTTTGTGTGTGCATGCGTGTGTGTGTGCATGTGTGTGCTTGTGTGTGCATGCATCTGTGTGTGCACGTGCATCTCTGTGTGCGCGCATCTGTGTGTGCCTGCATCTGTGTGCGCACGTATTTGCATGCATGTGTGTGTGCATGTGCATGTCTGTGTGTGCATGTGTGAATGCCTGTGTGCATGTGTGTGTGCGTGTGTATATGCACGTGGGCATATGTGTGTGTATCCTTGTGTGTACACGTGCATACCTGTGTTTGCATGTATATGCCTACACAGGCACTTGTGTACACGCATGCACGTGGCGGGGGAGTGCAGGAGTGTGTCTGAGTGCTTGTGTGTGTGTTTGGGGGGGTGCAGGCAGGCACGTGCAAGGGTGCACACTGGTTGTGTGCGTGCAGGCATGGGTGTGCACGTGTGCATATATATGCAGGCATATATGTGTGCGCGTGTGCATGTATGTGCGTGTACTGCCACCTGTGTGCATGCATGTGTGTGTGCATGTACTGACACGTGTGTGTGTGTGTGCGCAAGCATGTGTGCAGGCAAGTGAGTGTGCATGCATGGGCGTGCCCAGATTGGGGGTGCGTATATGTGTGTACACACCTGAACACGCGTGTGCACGCACGCAGTGGTGCAATCTTGTCTGCCCTTACGATTTACAACCCCTTCTTCTCCTCCCAGGAGCTCACCAGCTGTGGGGGTGCGTGTGGGGGGGGCCCACATGACGCTCGCCCCGACTCCGCTCCCAGGCAAGCCAAAAACGGGTATTTTTTTCCCCCAAGTGCAGCCCAGCAGAGCTGCGCTTCCCTTATTTTTGGGGAGGAAAAGAGGGGGTTTGGGGGGGGTCCCTTCGCCGCCGCTGCTCTGCGGAGCGTGGGGGGCGGCGGGGGGCGAGGGCTCGGCTCTTTCTTCCTCATCTGCTCTCTGCACTGCACCACGATGCTACGGAAAATAATATCCCCGCAGCGGCGAGCGGGAGAACATAAAAAAAAAAAAAAAGGGAAAAAAAGCGAGACGAGAGGGAGGGGAGGGGGAGGCAGAGCCGGGAAAGGTCGTCCGCTCCGGGCAAAGCCATTTGGGGACGAGCCGGGTTCTTCCCTTAGCCTTGCCGTGACCCCCTTTTTCCACTCACCCCCATCCTGCAGCTGGGAACCCCACAGAGCCCCAAAATTGCCCCCGCAGAATCTGGCCCATTATAAATACCCCCCCTCCATGGACCAGACCTGGTTTTGGGTGCCATCGGATGCCCACGGCCTGGGTATCGGGGTGCTGGCACGAGGGCAACTTCGTTAGGGGCCCCAATTACAGCAGGTGAGTGAGGAGCAGTGATTTATAGGCACAAAGCTCCCCCCCCCCCACACCACGAACCTGCAACAAAAGGCTGGGGCGGGGGGGGGGGGGAATCAATCCGGCGTCTTTTCTCCCAATATTTTCTGCCGTTCCTTTGTTCTCCTAACGAAGGTCTTCAAACGAGCAGTGCTGCAGGGACGAGCAGCGCCCCGCCTGCGAGGTCTTCATCTTTTCCCACGGTTTTAATCTTTTCCCCTTCTCCTTAAGAGTTTCCACCTAAACTGGGGTATTTTTTTTCCCCTGTTGCCCCCCCCCTCTGGACCCTCATCCCCAGCAGCGTGACGGGGGTGGAGAGAAGATGGAGGTTGATGAGCCCAGGGATGGGTGGTGGGTTGTGGGATGGGTGGGGAGCAACGGGGTGGGGTGGTGGGACATGGGGTGGGGTGCTGGGTCAGGCTGTGGGGTGCTGGGTAATAGGGTGGTGGGACATGGGATGGGGTGGTGGGACGTAGGATGGGGTGGTGGGGTCATAAGATGGGGTGGTGGGTTGTGGGATGGGTGGGGAGCAATGGGATGGGGTGCTGTGTCATGGGGTGGGAAAATGGGTGATGGGATGGGACGTATGGAGAGCCAGGGGACGGGATGGGGTGAGACAGGGTGGGATGGGACAGGGTGGGGTGGGGTGGGATGCAGGGTTCCAGGATGGGAAGGGGAACCACAGGCCAGTGCAGCGGGGCATGGGATGGGGCTGCGTCACAGGATGGGACACAAGCACCCATGGGTGCCCCACAGGGAAGAGATGCAGTATGGGACCCGGAGCACCCAGGGGTGCTTGGGGGACGCGAGCAGGACAGGGGCACTGCAGGGACTAGGGGGGGACTCGGGGCACCCAGGGGTGCTCAGATGGCACCCAAGGACCCGGCGCGGGGCAGAGCCGACATTTTGGCTGCCGCCAGGCCCTTTGCCCTCGCAGCCGGGTCTCCTGGGCTGGAGTCAGTTCCCTGAAATGGGGAGGGGGGAGAAGGAACCAGCAATTCCCATTTTCGGGACAATTGCTCCACCCTCCGGGCTCGTCCAGGAACGCAGCGAGGCGGCCGCCCCTCGCCCCTGGGACCACCCCAGGGTCTGACACCCACCCGGGGGGGTCCACGGGGGGCCGAGGGCTCGGCTCGGCTCCCCACCCACCCCCCAAAACCCCAGTGACCCCAGGCACAGCGCAACACATCCCCCCACCCCCGCCCGTACCCTGCCGCAGTGGATTCTCTGATGTCTAATAAAGGTTGTGCTCGCTGGGCTGTTCCCCACGGGACCACGCCGGCTCTTTGCCTAATTCCCCCCAAATTTGGCAAAACCGGTGAACTCTGTATTTTTTCTCCCTGACTCCCAAATTTGGTTGAGAAAAGCCAAAAAAGGACAAAAGTTATTGAGGGAGGAAAAAGCTGAGGTTTGGGTCAAGGGGTTGCAGTGGAGCTGGCTGGCTCATACACTGACCCCCCTCCTGCCATCACCCCCAGCCCCGGCTCTGTATTGGGGTACCCCAAAGCCAGGTAGAGGCTTTCTCCCCCCCCATGGCAGCATTTTGGGGGAGCGGTGAGTTCCCGGGTCCCACGGCCACCCCAGCGCTGCCTCTGAAAGCCGCCCGTGTTCAAAGAGAGCTGGGAAATGGGATTCGTTCCACCAGCCCCGGCGACAAAAGGAAGGGAAAAGAGCCGCCAAAGCTGCTGGAAAATGAATATTTAAAAGAGAAGGAAACCCATTAAAACGGCTTCATTTTTATTCCCATTACAGCCCATTAAATCAACGCCGGGGCAGGCAGAGGCAGGGCGGCTGCAGGAGGGGAAGAGGGGGACAGCCCTGCACTGGGGGGGGACAACAAATTCGGCCACCAGCTCTGCCCTGGGGAGACCTGCGGCAATATGGCCCCTCCAGCACCTCCCTCCCTCCTGTGCCTCAGTTTCCCTATGTGCAAATGCAGGGGAGGATGCCCAGCTCCCTCCATGTCTCCCTGTTTTCCTACCCAGATGGGAAATTCAGGTGCGGGTTAGTGGGGACGAAGCTGCCTCGGAGTTGGGAGCTGCATCTTGGGGCTGGAAATGGCTCCCCAAAACCCTGATAACATCAAGGCCACAAGGCTGTGGTGCCGCCTGAACCCCAAACCTGATAAAATCGGAACTCCCCAATACCACCAATTCCACGGCTGCTTTTATGGTGCCGAACATCAGGACTTTGGGTAATATAGGCAGGTTGTAAAGGCGACATGAGCAAAGCTGCAAAACGGGCAGGGAGACCCATTTTGGGTAAAACCCGGGCAAAATAGGGAGCTATGCCCACACCACTGTTTCATCCTTCCCTGTGGGAAAGCTGCCTGGAGGGGTTTATCCTCAGGGGATGCTGCAGGGATCTGCTCCACCCTGAACCTCATTTCTCAGCCCCAGGGCAGGGGACACCCAAGGTCACGGTCATGGTTGTGTTGGGGACCCAGATGTCCGGGGCTGCCCTTGGGTCCTTATCCATCACCCAGTGCGTGGCACATTCTCACCCATCCCCACGAGCCCTTGCAGGGTACCGCGGGGACCACTTTCCAGCTGAACGGCCGCCACATTGGCCAGGGATGCTTGGAAAGTTGAAGAGCAGCCGAGGGAAGGTTTCCATGGCAACGGCCAAAAAAAAAAAATCTACATTTCTCCATTTGGGGGTAAAGGCTGTCATTTGTATGCAGGCGGGCGCGCGGCGCCTTTGAAATTCAAGCAGAAAATCAAAAAGGCGAAGGCAGGAGCGTAGCTGCTGGGTGATTATGCGGGAGGTGGGAGAGCGGCGCGGCCCCGCTGTTATTTAGTGCCGTCCCCGGCGAGGAGGACAGGGATGGGGACAGGGATGGGGACAGGGACAGCAGGGAGGTGTGAGGGGTCAAGGTGCTGTGGCCACGTTAGTGTGGGAGCAGTGAAGGCTGGGGAGAAGGAGAGGGGTGCCAGGGGGGAAGGAGATGCCCAGGGAGGTGCCCAAGGAGAGAGAAATCCTTCTGACCATCTGTGCTTCATATCCCGTCTGTCCTTCCTTCCTTCCTTCCTTCCCCTTCCTTCCTATCTATCTCTCCTTTCTCTCCATCTGTCCTTATCCATACAGCCTTCCTATCCCTGTATCCTCCCTATCTGTCCTTCCTACCGATGTTTGCCCTTTCTGTTTGTCTGTCCTTTCTATCTCTTTCCCTGTCCTTTCTATCCACCTATCCTTTCTACCCATCCATCTACCCCTCCTATCTATCTATATATCCTTTCTATCCATCTATCTTTTCTGTCTGTCTATCCTTCCCATCTGTCTACCTGTCCCTTCCCTCTATCCATCCTCTCTATCCATCTAGCCCACCCAGACATGTCTGTCCTTTCCATCCATTTATCCATTTTTTCTCTCTATCCTTCCTATCCATCCCTCTGTCCTTCCTATCCACAGCAGCCCCGAGGGCGGTTTCTCCCTTTGGGTTGCAAAATCCAGATTATGGCCCTGGGGGTTCCCCAGGCTGGTGGAGCTGAGCCTCCCAGTCCCCCCATCCTCATCCCAGTGGGTTTGCCCCATCCCAGTTTCCGACCAGTTTCCTGCAGGTTCAGTGAGCTGAACCGGCTGGGGCAGGGACCGGGGAGGGCAGACACAGCCCAGACCTGGACACGCAGACCTGTATTAATCCCTCCATCCTCCAGCGATGCCACAACAGGCACCAAACCTCACCCTGGGGGTGGGTGATGCCACAGACCCCCCCACCGCAGGGAGCGTGGGTGCTTTGCGGGGGGTGACACCCAGCCGGAGCATCCCCAGATGTCCCCTGTGCTTCCAGCCCCAGGAATGGGGAGCCACACCGGCACAGCCGTGATTTAATAACGGCAGCTCCTCGGGAGGCATCTGCCTCCTGTCAAGGCTTTGTTTCACGCGGGCGCTGCAGTCCTTTGTCCGCACCACGCTCCCAAAATGGGGGTTTTTAACCTTTTTTTCCTCTTCCAGCAGCAGTTTTCCTTTACCCGCAGCAGTTTTCTTTTACCTGCAGCTTCCCCAAGGAAACAGGGATGGGGACAACAGGGACATGGGGGTGTGAAGCACCGGGATTGGTGTTTCACCTTGGTTTTAAGGTTTGGGATGCTGTGGGGATGCAGCCCAGATGCCACGGTGAAGGGCGCCTGCCACCTCCACCCCCCAATTCACATCTCTCCCTTCATCCCCCCACAGCGGATGGCCGATAGGATCCATTTGGGTTAGAAACACCCCAAAATACAGCAGAGAAGAGCTTCTTCATGTTTGCTTGGCCAAAATGCCCGTGGCGCAGCCCCTGTATCCCGGCCGGGTGCTGCAGGATGGGTGATGGGGGGGCAGGGTGCCGAGAGACCCCGATTACTCCTGAGGCTTCGGTTTTGATCACATTTTGCCCAAACCAGGAGGCAGCAGCTCCTTGGAGGTGTTACGGGGGCTTCTTCCCTCCACCCCCCCATCTCCCATGGGTGCTCCCCAGGTGCAGGCGAGGCCTGGATGAGGCAAGATGTATTTTGGGCAGGGTGCCTGGCTCCATCCCCCAGGACCGGGACTTTCCAGGGAGATCCTCCCTCCTCCGGGACGGGATCCTCCATTTTCACCCCAAAATCCCAGCTTATTTCCTTGCACCAACTCCCCTCCAGCATCTCCTGCAGTGGCGCTCCCGGGAAGATACCAAGATCAAAAAACCCAGATAGATGGTGGTGAAATAGCAATTTTTTCCACCATTTTTCAACCATTTTTTTCCTCCACCTCATTTTTGGATATGGATGTTTTTGTTGGAAGCACCGCTTCCCATAGGGAAGACTAATTTTTGGTGAAGAAACCTCAAATTTGGCCATTTTCAGCCTTGAGGTGGAACATTTAGGAATATTTGGATGCAGGTTCAGGTCTGGTAACAGCAGCCTTGACCCCCACGGCGTATTTTCAGCCCCCAAATCCAAATTTCCTACTGATGGAAAGAGAATTAAACGACATTTTTGGGTCCTAGGTTTTGCCCCGGTGGCTTTTGAAGACCCTCTAAGGGTCTAGCTGCTGGTTTGGGGGTTATTTTCCCACGCTTAAAAATACCCATTGCAAATGGTTTTACATTCCCCAGCCAGGGAAATCACCAAAAATCTCAAATATTCACCCCAAAACATATTTTCTCCAGCCCTTTTTTTAGCCGGCATTTCTGCTCCTTGCGACAAGAGGAGGTGAAACCTTTGCCGATGGGAGCGGGGTGGAGGTTGGCTCTGTCCCTCTAATATATCATTTTTATTTCCTGTTGTAACTGACAAATTGTTCTGTATTTTATATCGGATCCCTCCAGGCAAAGGGGCTGCGGGATGTGCTTTTTTTTTGGTATTACCTGGGAAAAAAAAAAAAAGAGTCGTAAAATCAAATAATAAAATAAAAAAAAAGTTAAAATAGTCCGAAAGAACAGATACGGTGGTAATGAGCACCGCAGAGATGCTCTATAAACCTGAGCAAGGCTGCAGGGATGGGGAAGGAGGGGGAATAAAAAGCGACCGGGCAGAAATCCCCCCCCCCAAACCCGTTATCACCTCCAAAAAAACGCTGGGGAAATTTTCAGCCCCCGCACTGTGCCCAATTACCATCAGCAGGTGCAAATGCACCCAAAACCCCACTTATTTCCCCATAAACCAGCACCGCTCGCTGCATCATTTCAGCTGGCAAAAGCAAAAACCTTCCTTGGGAAAAAAAAACTGATTTTTTTTTTTTCATGCAAAGCTTTGATTATTCTCCTTAAAACGCCGTTTCCGTCAGGATTTTAATTGTCTTTGAAAAGGTCAGGCGACGCTCCTTCCCGCAGGTTTCATTTCGCTTTATTTATTTGCCCCCAGAGAAAAACCGCGTTGGCTGCGTTCCGCTTGAAAATCCACCGCTTTTGAAAAAAATAATGTTAATAAAATTAAAAAGAAATGAAAAAAAAGAGGGTGTTTTTTTGGTCTGAAATCCTCGTATGGCTCTTGCTGATCTTTGCTGCCAAGGGCTGGTTGGCTCCAGGCTCCCTGCAGTGCTCCCCCGTGGCAATTTTTTCCCCTATATCCATGGGTTTTGCCCCATTTTATGGAGATATGTGGGATTTTGTGCACCTGATTTAGTTGGGGGGGGGGGGTTAATCAAAGCACAAACCCATCCCCATCCATCCAGCCTAGTGCCAACCTTGGACACGTGTACGCGATGGGATGGATGGACAAAATGGTTCTTTCCCATCACCCTGGTCAGGAGTGACCCCAAATCACCAAGAATTGCCCCATTTTGCATTTTGTGCTCCTTTTCCTGCGATTCCAACCATCGGCTCAGCTGCCATGTCCTGGGGTGTCATTTGGGGTGAAATTTGCCCTTTTGGGGTTGGGGAGGTGGCAGACCGGGAGTTTTGGTGGCTACCACTCTGCTTTCAGTAGCCCCACAGCAGTGATGAACCCCACAGAGGAACACCCATATCCAAGAGCGACTGAGACCCTTGGGGGGCATTTTTGGGTGGAAAACCAGGATTTTCCAGCCTGAAGAGCCAAATCCCTGGGGAAAAAGGAGCAAACCCCCATCTCCCAATGCCCCGCAGCCAGGGGATGCTCTACGATGCTGCAGACCTTAGCTGGCTTCCCCCCTTCTCTTGCCGTGTCCACCTTGCAAATCTCCTTATTTTTATGGGTTATTCGATCCGTTCAGAGTGTTTCTGGCTTGTTTATAAATATCCTCGTCTATAAATAGCTGCACGGGGAGAAAGGAGCCGTTAGCCCAGGGCTCTTCAATCAGGCCGGGGAGCTGCAGGTAAATAAATTCAAGTAGGAAACGAGATGCTCCTCTCTGGCAGAGCAATGGCATCGTGGCAAATACGGATTCACCAGGCAGAAAGGCTTCTTATTTGAGATAAGGTGGTGAAAAATGTCACTCGTGGATGGGTTATTCCCCTGGGGAACCTGGTGGTGGCTGGGGAAGGGGACCGTGGCCACATGTGGTGGCAGTGGCAGAGGGATGTCCCCGTTTTCCCCCGGGGTTGGCTGCTGCAGGGTGGCTTGCCTGGTCAAAAAAGTAATTAAATGGTTGTATCGAGGGAAAATTAGTAATTAGTAATTAAATGCAACTTGTGGGGCTGCATGAACATGGATGCAGGATCCCCAAACTGGTGGAGAAACAGCCCCACGTTCCTCCAGGCACCCCAAAAGGGGCCATCAGCTGAACTAATGCCCCTTTTCCAACCTGGCATTCCCCCCCAGCTGCTCTTCCCTGGCCTGAAACCACTTCCTCTCCCCAGAGATTTATTTCTTTGGGGGAAAATATCTATGAGATGAGATGAAGTTGAAATGCTGAAAATTTAGGGGTGCCGAAATGCCGTGCCGAAGCCCCCAGTGTCGAGCAGCATTTTTGCAATTCAGCTTTTCCCTTCCCCGAGGTTGCAAAGGGCTTGGAGGGGGGGCAGGTCCAGCACAACACGATGGAGACGATGAGGTTTTGGGGGGTGAACACCCCCCCACACTCCCCAGCCCCATTTTCTCCCAGCTGGAAGAGGCAGCCGTGGCTCTGCGGCAGCACCGATGGATCCCGGTTTTCCAGCCCATCTTCGACAGGGGGAGCGTTGTGTCCGCGCATCCGCAGCCCTGCGTGTCCCTACTTGCAGCGGGGACACCGCCGGCATCCCGCGACCTTGGGCGTCCACAGCACCCCCATGTCACCCAGCACCCTGGGGTGCTCCTGGTCCCCTGCTCCCCCTCCCAGTTCTTCTTTCAGAGCATTTCTTAACACTTTGAGGAAGCATTCTTGCAGGTAGCTCATCCCCTTGCCAAGATCGAACCGAATTTGGCCGATTCTCAGCCATGCTAATAGCAGGGAGAAAAACTCTAAATTATCCTGAATGAGGCAGCTGGGAAAAGGGGAGACACAGCACCGATGTCCTCTGCAGAGGGCTGGAGTATCAACCTCGTATTAGACACTAGAGAAGCCAAGCAGAAGGCAGTGAGCCCCAGGGAAGCAATCCCAGCTGATGGTACTTTGCAGCCTGGCCGAATCCTGCTGCAGGCACTCTCCGAAGGGCCAAATCCTGCAAAATCCGCCGCTGTTTGCAGAGGAGCATCGCCAGCGGATGCAAGACCCAGCTGTTTTGGGTGGAGAAAAGACAAGAAAAGGGGGGAAATAAAAATTAAAAAGATTGAAATCCCCTCGTCGGTCTCTGTGCTGACAGTGAAAGAAAAAAAAGACAGCAAAAACCCCCGACTAATTATATTTTATTTGCTGATCAAAAGGAAAACGAC
This sequence comes from Aquila chrysaetos chrysaetos, assembly GCF_900496995.4. Classification (NCBI taxonomy): domain Eukaryota; kingdom Metazoa; phylum Chordata; class Aves; order Accipitriformes; family Accipitridae; genus Aquila; species Aquila chrysaetos. The sequence continues at coordinate 29,884,427 of NC_044018.1, read as the reverse complement.
TCGCTGCAGGCAAGGAGGGAGCGGGGTTTGTAAGGGCGTTTGGTGGAAAAGGCGGCGTCTGAAGGTTTGCATAATCCGCGAGGGTTTTACCTCTCCAGGGTGCATTTTCTGGGCAGCCGCCTCCTGTCTGGGCTCTGCTAGTCCCAGCTTGTTGCCGCGCTGGCGTTTCGGGCTCTGCGGCGGGTTGGGCTCCTTTGTATACCTTCCAAAGCGGCCGAGATGAGGGAAAACGCATGAGGGCACACAGGGAAAAGTCCCCCGTGTGGAAATGCTGGGGTAGGAGGCGGTGGGTGCCGGTTGGATTTGCGCAGGGCTGGGGGTGCGGAGAGACCACGGGGCTGGTGCAGGACCTTTTTGGGCTTGCTTTTGTACTGGGGGAACATCCCTGACTTGGTTTTGCTTTTGCATGGGGGGAGCACCTCTAGCTTGGTTTTGCATCACAGCAACAGCCCCATCTTGATTTTGCTCTTGCACCGCAGGAGCATCCCCATCTCAACTTGATTTTTGTACTGGGGGAACATCCCAGCTTTGATTTTGTTTTTGCACCAGGGGATCGTCCATGTGGCAGCTTTGCTTTTGCACTGGGGGAGCCTCCTCGTCTTGGCTTTGCTCTTGCACCGCAGGAGCACCCAACCACCAGAGCAAAGCCCAGCAAAGACCTCACCCCGGTTCTGCACCCGCTTCGCACCAACCTCTCCATGAGCTCCGCTGGGCAATTATTTGCAAGAATTGCATGGGGATGCCAAAGGGAAAAAAAAAAAAAAAAAATAGAAAAAATGTGGGGAGAGCACGTTTCTCCTTGTGCTCCATCCCGAGCGGAGCTGGGGTGAGCCGGGCGCAGCGGGCGGCTGTAGCCTGGGCGGCTCGGCCTGTTGCAGCTTGTTCCCTGCATATTTCACGGCTGCGTCGGCAAGGTTCTGCCTCCCTTTGGGGCTCCGCGAGGCTCCAGAGGCTGCAAAGCAATTACCCCCTCCTCGCTCCTGCGATTTCGGCATTCCTGCCAAAAGACGGCCCCAAATTTTGCTGCCTGCCCCAAGCGGGGCCGGATCCTTCCTCCATCCTACGCCCCGTTTGCAGCCGGGATGGAGCCCTCTTGCATTGGGCAGGCAGGAGCAGTCCTGTGGCTTGCTTTTTTGCAGGAAAATGAATAAAAACCTTAAAAAACGATGAAAATAAACCTGCCAGGGGCCAACATGCACCCGAGCCACGGCCGCACAATCACCCCCGCATTAACCTGTAATTAATGCCATGATGAAATTCAAACAGGTTTCGCTCCGTGGAAAGTCCGTCTCGCCTTCCAGTAAATTCTATCTTGGTTTAATTGGCTTTAATTTGCATGAAAACAATTATCGGCCGCGTTTTGCCTCTGGAAAGGTTGGGAAAGTTATGGAAGTGTCTGGAAAAAAAGGGATTTGTGAGTCACCAGCATCGGCAGCCGCGTTGCATCTGGGGAGAGCCGGAGCCTTTGTGTCTTGGGGTGTAAAGCTTGAAATGTCCCATGAGATCAGAAAAGGAAGGGGGAGGATGGGGTTTGTCTGGAGAGAGAGTCAAGGATTGTTTGGGGTGGGGGGAATAGGTGCCCTGATGCCCTGGTGATGGGATGGGGGATGGGGAAGCCAGGCCCGAGCATTGCCATAGCAGGTTGCAATGAATCAACCCAGAGCAAAGACGCTCCCTCAACCCCCACTTCACCTTAAAGGGGAAAAACTGGGGTGAAAGAGCCTAAAATCAGCGTTCACCTGGGTGCCCAGGGTGCCCAGTGCTGGCGGGTGCATCCCCAGCCCATTCCCAGCCCAGCTGCACCCTCCAGAAACAGAAGCAATCCTTGCAATCCAAGCAAATTTTTGCTTTTCTTTTTTTTTTTTTCTTTCTTGCTTTTTAAAGCCAAAAAAAGCACCATGTGGGGTGCAAAAAAAAAAAAAAAAAAAACAAACCAAAAATCCCCCTTGCGCATCCCATTGGCCTCCGCCGGGATTTCAGGGGCTCGGGGCGGGCGCCCACGGGAGCTCGGCCACGTGGCAGCGTTTAGGCGAGAGCCGTAAATCACAGCCAGCTGCTGAGTGGGGAAAGCAGAGGAAAAACCCCGCGGCGGCTGCGGTTGGAGCCGCCTCATGCTCAAGGCCTCCCGGGGCGGGGATGCCTCGGGGTGCCCTTTGCATCCCCAGTTTGGGGACACGCAAGGAACGTCGACCGGACCCTCTTCGCACGGCTTTTGGGTGGCATTGCATGGGTGGCACATCCAAGCGCCCACCCAAAAGGTTTGGATTTTGTGTGGGGGGGGGGGGGTATTTTCCAGGAGCTCTTGTTCCGTCCAGTGTTTATTCAGTTCCTAAATAAATTGGGAGCATCCCAAATAATTTGCAGCATCGTGCATCTTGCTATACGTGCTGTGGTCACTAGATGGGGAGATAACAGCTTAGCATGAGCGCGCAGAGCTGCTGCCTGCTCCTGCCTGGCTGCCAGAGCTCCTCTGGCCCCGCAGAGCTGGGATTTCCAGCCCTGAGCTGGAGATGGATGGGTGCTGGAGATGCACCCCAGCACCCCTGCACCGATGCAATGGGCACCCATCAAGCTTCATCCCAGCACGTCCAGGTCCATTGAGATGGGGGTTTGTGGTCCAGGGCTTGTCCTGGCCCCATGACCACCTGGATCCTGCTGCTCCTGGGAGCGGGAGATGATGGAGGATCCCCCCAGCCTCTAAACATCTGGCCCAACACCAAAACCCAACATGAGAAGCTGCAGGAGATGTAACGGGGGCTCCACCAGTGGCAGTGAGGTGCCGTATCCTTCCTCCCCAGGAGGCAAAGAGGATGGCGAAGCCACTGCACAGCACCCCAGAAAGGATGCTCGAACCTAGCATCCCTCCCACACGCTCTTCACTGCCATCTCCCCCTTCCCACGGGCCATGAGGGTCCCCAGTTCGGGGCACCGAGCCCTCCCTGCCATCCACCCATGGCAGTTGGGAAGCTGGGAGTCCTTGGCGGTGAGCGTTGAACAACTGGCTGGAGCCGTATCTTCCCAGTGCCACGAGACTCCGCTCTATCTCGCCTCCCCAGGCATGAGTTATAATGTGCAATAAAAAGAAAATCAGTGCATTGATGCCAGTTAGTGTGACTAATCCAAGACCCAGCCTATTAACTGGTGAGTGGAGCATCCGTCTTGGCTCTCATTAGAAACTCAGCCAACTACCCAGGGATAAATCTTTCAGCGCATGTGGGAGTGCGGCTCAGTGGTCAGAGCATCCAGGTTACCAGGGTTTTGCTCGTGGAAGCCTTGATGGAGCCAAAGGGCATCTGGGCTTTGGTTGTTTACTGGGGGATGCACAGGGATGGAGCTGGACACCTGGGTCCTGTCCCCAGCTTGGGAATGGGAATGGGGGGGCTGGTGTGTTGCAGCAGGGGATGAGGAAGCAGGAAGAGCCCCAGGAGCATCCCAAGCAGATGGAGGTAGGGAAGGGAAACTGAGGCACGGAGCAATCAGGGCTCAGGTGGTGCTGGACAGCATGCCATCACCAGCAACATCCCATCACCAGCAGCATCCCATCGCCGATGGCATCCCATCACCAACAGCCTCATCCACCCTTCCCTGAAGGACACAGCGGCTCTGCCGCGGTGCTGCCGCTCCTGCACGTGCTCTTATTTGCTTTATCTTCAGCTCTCTCCATTAATCTTGGCGTGATTTACGGGGATGTGTTATTTATCTTTTTCTCCCTCCTTCACCAGGCTGGACTGGAAGGTCCACACCTTTTTATAGCGCAATAAAGCCCGCACAATGAAGAGGATTTCGTAAGGTTTTCCAGCCGTAGGGGAGCAAGGGAATGTTGCAGGAAGCAAGTTGGGGACCTGGGACACCGCAGCCACCCGTGTGAGGAAGCGAGGACTTATGGATGGAGATGTAACCCATCCAAATCGCCTCCTGGAGATGTTTAGTGGCATCTTGCAGAAGACTGTGGCTGGCCACAAAGGGTGTGGGTCCTTGTGCCTCAGTTTCCCTCCTGGCCCCACGCATTTGGGCATTGCGGCTTTACCAATGGGGACATCCATCCACATGCAGGGTGATGAGGTGGAGAGACCTCTCAGCCCAGCGATGACCACAGTGGTGTGATCACAGTGGTCCACCCCGACCCATCCCAGAGCAACGGCGCTTGGGCTGGACCCCCAGATTCACTCCCTGAAATTCAAAAGGCTTCCACAACCCCTTCCTCCCTGCAAAACTCTGCCTCCCAACCCCACCTTTGTCTTGAATTTTAAATAAAATCCCATTACATTTGCTTCCAGCCCAGCAATGGCGCAGACGCTGGCTTCCAGATGACCGGCACTTTACGGGAATACCTCCCTATTAAGCTGCCAGTGCCAGCGCTGCATTGGCCAGGGGCGTTGATTTAAAAGCGCCTTACGGCTGCTTAACATAAAGCGATCGTCTACCGACTTAAGCTAAATCAATAGAAAGCAGGTTCGAATCAATTTGAAAGTACCCAGATCCAGGGTCTGGGTGCCATAAATCAATATCAAAATCAGACGTCGAATTAAACAGGTGCAATCTGGAGGGGAGATGGTGAGTTAAGATTTTCCTGCCTGTTTCTGAGTGCGGCCAAGAGACTGGCTGGGAAGCACGGATGGTCCCACCTCGCTGTGGCTGCATTGCTCTGGTATCGCCTGGAGAGTGGTTGCAGGGTTTGAAGGGCAATGCAGTGTAGCAGGAGGTGGAAAGGGACCTCTGCTCCCTCCATGCCAACTAGGAGACAAGTCTGGGCTCTTGTTGAGGCTCTTTGGGGTGTCACAGTGGGATTTGGCTCAGTTGAGGTTGCAGGGACCAACGGTGTTGGCTGGAAGGGACCCTGGAAGACTCTCGGCCAACTTTAGACCATTGGAGATGACCAACACTTGAAGACCTCAAGGATGAAGATGCCAAGGATAGAGATTGTCCACTTGCCCCAGGGCTTCCACCCTCCTTATCCCATGGAGGCATTGAGAGCTAGAGTGAATGGGGAGTGTGAGGACCTTCGTGGTGGTTCCTCTGCCCTAGCTTCAATGTCACCCCTCCAATGGGACAAGTTGGAGGATGCCCTTGGCTAGAAACCACTGCTGAAGATCAGGGAGGTGAGACCCAGCCAATGCATCTTGGGCTTGGATAATGTCCTCTTCTCTCCAGCCTGGAGCAGACCTTGCCGTTGATCTTGAATTGGCCAATTTTGGGAGGTTTTCCAACTGACCTACATGTCGCAGCGGACAGGGAGCCGGCATCCCGCTGCCTGCCACCGGACCTCCTCCTGGAGGACCTAAATCTTTTTGGAAGCAAGTCGTAAAATCCTAGGCGCAGAGGTGTTTTTACAACCCCCCCCTTCCCACCCGCGGCTGCGGCTGGGGCCAGCGCAGAGCAGTGTCACCGCGGGGAGCTGGCCCTCGCCTCTTGGCCGGGGCTCATCTGGCATCGCCGCGTGTGAGTAGTCACCTTGTCAAGGAGCTGGAGTGTCTCCAACCTGATGTTTTTCATTTCGTTGTCAGCTCCTTGCCAGCATCCGGCCTCATTGGCTCTCCGGCAGCAGCAGACCATGGGGGGAGCGTCCGTTGGGTGGGAGAGACCTGCCAGAGTGGGTGGTGGTATCATCCTGACTGCTGCTGAGCACCTCCCAGCCTGGGCTACCCCACTGATTGGTTTCCCCCCATCTGCCCTTTTTTTTATTTTTCACAGAAATACCGCCCGAGCAGGCTCTGGAGGTTGAGTCGTGGTTTCTGGATGGTCCCAGAGCATGTCTACCACCCCCGAGGACATATGTAGCTCAGCATGGTGCACATGTGGTGGGACCAAGACGTGCTGAGGGCTGGGGTCATTGCTCACACGTGTTGGACCACATACATGGCCACCTTTGGGCGATCCTGGTTGCTCTTCCCAGCACCAAACGCAACGGCATCGTCAACTCAACGGTGTTGACCCGGTGGCAGCAAGCCACCATCGTGGATTCGGTGATGTGGGGGACCTCACAGGGGCTGTGCCAGCCCCCCGTGATGGGGACACATCTCAGCTCCCCGGCGCAGAGCCTGGCTCCTCATCCTCAGCCAAACAGCAGCCTGGCCAAGCGCCCACATCTCCCACCTCGTTAACGTCAGGGGGATTGATGGGGCTTTGGTATCGCCCCAAATGCCCTGACCTTGGAGAATCAGCCATTTCACATGGGCTTAACGGATAAAATGACGCTTGAGTATTGGCCGGGCACAGGCTGCCTTATCGCTTTTGCAGGCTGTAGTGTTTGGGGCTATTACAGTAGCATACTGTACCGCAATCGCTTTATAAGGATGGATGGTTAGATAGAGATAATAAAGCCCAAGAGCATTAAATCTTCGCAAGACACCGGCCACACTGCCTCATCCACCAGGCTGAAAAGGCTATATATGTTTTTCATAATTTGTAATTACTTTTTTACAGTTCTCTCCCATAACTCTGTCCATCATCTGGGTCAAAATATACAATGTGTGTGGGAGTAAGAGTCATAAAAATGTGAAAACAAACAGTTTGTCTTCGGGGAGATTAACGCACAGTTAAAAGACCCATTTTAACACTCTCTCCATGCCGTCAGCCAATTAGCCGATATAATGGGCTCCACTTGATATTTTAGTTTTATTTTATTTCGCAACGATACCAACGTGCTTAATTGTGAACACATGATCCCTAATTGGTGGTGGTGTCATCTTCGAGGTATGCGGCTTATGCAAGAGAGCAGCGATTTGGGGCTAATCCGGAGAGGACTGGGCAAGGGAATTCTCTCTGAAATTCAGCTGCCGCAAAAAGGCATCCTGGGTGGAAAGAAGAGGATCCTGAATGGCAGATGGGGCAGCGTTGGGTTCACGGTAAGTGACTGTGGAGGATATGCTGCGGTGTGGGTTCTCTGATGTTTACAAAGGCTTGAGGGTCCTCCTTTGGGGATCTTTCTTCTCTGCTGGTTCAATGAAATTTGGCAGATCTGAGCATTGCTGCCTCATCCAGTTGGTATTGGCCTCCAGGTTCAAAGTTATTAGGTGACACACACACTGACATGCAGAAAACAATTGCATAAATAGCCATTTTTTACCCCTTCACCTTCTCCTTTTTTCTACTTCTAAAATAAATGACGTCGGAGATGTCTCTTAAAAAAAAAACCAACCCCGCAGCCCTCCTGCCCCTCCTTCTGCTCTTTGAGAATCCCTTAAAAAAATTGTAACTGGTTTCCAAACATCCCATTCATGGGAGCTGGAAAGGGGCCACATTTGGCTCCAACGGAGCCGTGTCTTTTCTTGGCTGCAGCTGGAAAGATCTGGGGCAAAATATCATGTGTTTCATTTCTCTGCTGGCTGGAAGGGATGCTGTGATGGAGGGGTGGGGGTAGGGAATGATTTTGCCCCAAGAGAGGAAGCCGAAAACCATAACTCCTCGTGAAAGAGATATTTTTGGAAAGTTTGCCTCGGCTGGTGGTGCTGGAATGCGGCTCCTTGCAGCGAGTGACAAGGAGGAATTATGCTGGGACAGAAAATGGCCTTTCTTCGCCCGCCTGCCCAGCTCACATCAGGGCTGACACCCAATATTATTTTTTTTTAGGAGAGGAATGGCTGCATTTCCCAGAGCGGTCCCAGCCCCTTCCCACCTCTGTGGCTGCAGGCGATGGGTTTGCTTGGGGACAGCATCGTCCCTCCCAGATGTCCTGTCCCATGTTGTCCTTGCACAGCAGCCACCCTCCTCCCCCCAGACCCCATTTCCAGCTCAACATCCCTTCTCTGGCCATGGAGAATCACTTGCTTCAGTAGATGGGGCCACCGATGGAGCTTTTCCACCCTCTATTCCCTTCCCAGGGGCTTTTTGCTACGAATTTCTTTCTTTGCTTCAGATTAATGCATCTGAGCAGGAAAGCAGGCCCTGAGCAGGAGGGATCCAGGCTTTTTCTCTTAAAAAATAAAAGCTGGTTGCTGGCAGGGGATGGCTCCCTAATGCCTCCCCCACCCAGAGCAGCCCAGGACCCCCCACCCGTGCTGGAGGACTGGGGTGGAGAGAAACAGCCGAGAGGGACCTTTGGGGGATGTTGTGGTCCTTGGGCACCCCTGTGGTCTGTGGGTTTGGGGTCCTGACTTGTTTCTACCCCCATGACATTTAAAGAAAGATTTTGGCCCATGGGAACTGCTTGGGGCAGGGCTGGAGGGAGGTTATCCCTGATGGATCGCTGGGGCTATCCCTGCAAGGGGGGAAAGAGCATGTGGGGTTTGTAGCTTGGAAAGAAAAGGGGAGAAAAAAATGCATATGGGAAGGGAAGAGGAAAAAAAAAGAAAGAAAAAATCCATTAGGAAAATGAAAGCAACTGATGACTAAATTGCTTTGGTTAAACATCTGCACAGCGTTATGGACACGGCGCTGTCTTCAAACCAGACACGCTGCTCCAGCCGCTCTGCTTCGCCTCTCCCAGATTGTGTGAGCCCTCCTCGCTCTCCCGCTCGGCTGTAATGAAAGCAGCAGCTTTTATAAATAGCAGCTGAGAGGTCCTGGATGGGAATTTGCCTGACTTAACAGTCCTCTATTTAGACTAAGTTTTGGCAGCTCCCGCAAAGGGGAATCGAGCCTAAGCCGGCATCCCAGGTGACCCAATCCTGGCCCATCCAGGTGGTGGGAGACGGGGGTCCCAGGCGGGGGGTCAGGTTGAGTTTCCATCTCAGCAGCTTGGTGGCACCTCTGGCATCTCCTGGCCACCCACGGCCATGACCCAGGGCTGGGCTTCATCATCTTCAATATCAGGAGCCCCCCTCAGAGCCATGAGAAAAGGTGTCTTTTGGGCCAGCTCTCCTCTCCCTTCACCACCGCTAGATAATTTGGGGGGCTATACATCAAGTGACCACCTTGATGACTCCTGAGACTCATCCCAGGCTGAAATCGGGGCCAGTGGCAGGTGAAATCCCCCCCGGCTGCTCCACACTTTGGTCCATCTGGATGGATCTCGGGCTGCTCATTCACAACAGGGTCCCCAGCAGCCCCCATGCGCCTACCCTCACGGGCACACCTGCATCCCATCGGATTTCGGGAGCACCGTGAGGAAGGACCGCAGCCGCCGGGTGTCCCTGCTGCAGCGCGGAGCAGCACAACCCCCCCCCGCAGAGGCAGGGATGCTTGGTGGCCAAGCAGCCGCGGGACGAGCCAAGAAACTGTTTATATCCAGCAACTCGAAATCTGGCAACGGCTCCGTCTGCGCAAAACTTTTCACTTGGCTACCAGGCTGTTTTCCATCCTCGGGTTATTTCTCCAGCTTGGTTCATGTTTATAGTGGATTAACCTGCTGTGAGGAGCCTAGGTATTATTTATGGCTAATTATTGGCATTTGGCTGGCTGGGAGGATTGCAGGAATACGATACCGTGGTGCTTACACGGCTTGTTCCAAACTGCGTTCGGCTCCTCCGTCTGAGTGTGCGTGTTTACGATGCCAGCTCACGTTATTTTCATTACCCCCTTTCCACTAATAAACTTTTGGTTGAACCAGACTTGAGAAAGAAAATCCTTTGCAGAAGATGTTTTGGTGTCTTTCCAAAGAGCCATTGTCAAGAAATCAAGGGCGCAGCCTTACTCCGGGATGTAAGGAGTTCAGCTGCGGTGGATTCGCCGCATTTGCATCGTATTAACTCCGGCTGCCGGCTGCCAAACGGCTCACTCTTTGCATCTGAAAATAATAAGGCTGAGGGAATAATAGTCCTAAAGTGAATTTTTCAAAGCATCTTTTAAAAATACCAAGGCCAGGCTTGTGTTTACACTCAAGGCTTTCTGCATGGTCGGGAGACGCCGCCTGCTTCAAAGGCAGGAAGAGAAAATGTCTTCGGGTCAGAGCTCAACCTGGAGAACTTGTGGAAAGGAGATGAGCAAGAGGTGATGCCCTGCAGATCCCATCCCTGGGACAAGCTGGAAGGGGTTAAATGCAAAAATGCTAACAGCTTGGGAAATTCAGGATAGTTTTACCAACTGGTGGTCAAACGCCATCCTGAAGTGGCAGCGGCTTCTTCTGCTGGGCTGGGTGGAAAACCCATCCCTTTTGGCCAGGAGACCAAGAAAAAGGTGATTCAGCCCTTGGGCTGGCAGCAAGTCAGCACCAGGCAGCTCCGACGCAGCTGCCTCCACCCAAAATCCCCAAATCCTGCCCCAAAACACAGAGTGATGCTCTGGAAGAGGCATCCTGCCAATGCAACATTGGGTGATCCAAGGGGAAAAGGTAGGAGCAGCAAAGCAGGGAAGGAGGCTGAGCCTGGGACTGGTTTTGAACTGGTTTTTGAGCGCGGCAGCTGGGGAGATGCTGCCCATGGGGCCATGTGGTGGCAAGGAGAGGCAGCAGCAAGAAGCTTGTTTGGCCATCACCCTTAGCAGCTGGCTCTGCTGTGCCCACAGCTCCAGCTGGATGCTTTTCCACCATTTATTTTGGGTGAGAAAATGACTCTTTGCTGACCCATCTCCGTGGACATGACCTCTCCGACCAAAGGAAAAGCTGCACAACTCTACAAGCCATCAGAGAATCCACACCATGGAGAGACACTGGGTTATGGGGGACTGAGCAGAGGAGGATTTTCTGGAGGTGGGTGGTGGTGGGTGGGTTAGCAGGGGACCAAGCCACTCCCACAGCTTCTCAAACTCCTGTTTAACTCAGTGGAGGGACACGAGGTCCAGCGAAGGTGACATTTTCATCCCGACTGGAGCCAGACCGCGTCCCATCGCTGTCGGGGACAAGGGTGTCACAGCAATGATGCGTCTCCCAGACTATTTTTAACCACTCTGGGTTTAACACCCAGCCTAAAGACCCCGCTGGAGCAGCTAAGCCCTTCGCGTGATGCTCAACTCCCAGCCCTGAAGCACCTCCAGACCCAAGCTCCCTGGAAAAGCTTCCCTGCTCTGCAGATGGACGTGAAGGGTGTGTTTTTAAAACTAAAAAAAGCAGTTTTTTAACCGATGTAATTATCCTGCTGTAAGTCCTGGCTGCAGCTGGTGGTTCCTCAAGCTCCACTTCCCTGTAGTAACTGTAAAAGCGACAGCGTCGAGTCCTGAAAAAGTATTGGGGAAATCTGCTCCCACGGTGGCCACTGAACCCGGGTCTTTGGGAGGTCCATCACCTGCACATGGCATGTCCAAAGGGCATCCCTCAGCTTGACCGGCTGCATCCATCGGGAGATGATGCTGGAACGCTCTTTCCAGGTTATCTCACATATTTCCCATTTCTCCCCAGCTGCATCACCTGCCTGGAGAAGATCTTTGGGATAAGGTTTTCCCGAGCTGCAGGTAAAGAGCAGCCCGATGAACTCCGAGTCCATGCTCGCCTCTGGCAGAAGCTGCTTTTTGTTCCCCATGCATCAGCACAACGAAATACTTTATTGCTGTGCCTCGCTGAGCAATTTTTATTTATTTCTTCAAAATCTTAAATAAACCTGTTTTTTAAAAGTACCTCTGGAACAAGGGAAATGTATTATTATGGTAATTGTCTTGTGCTAATTATACTTATTACTATAATAACCGTTTTGTTGTCACACAAATAAAGTGGATTACATCATTTGTAAGTGCCAGAGGCAAGTGAAGGCTCTGGAGCAGCGAGCAGGCGAGTTATGCGGGTTTTCTCCTTGGGCTTGGGTGAGATGGTGCCCAGCAAAGGCAACTCTGATTTGGGATCCACATGGAGCTGGTGGATCTGTTCACTGGGGAGGATGGAGCCTCTGCAGATGTAAATCTGTTTGTAGGGATGTTGAGAGGTGGGTGACGAAGGCAAGGTGAGAGGTGGGTGGTGAAGGCAACATGAGGGGAGCTGTCATTCCTCCAACACTGCCTTCTCGCTGGCCTTGGTCACCTCCCTCATCCTTGGAAGGATTTTGGGTGCCATCAGGGATACGATTGCAAAAGCACCTGCTATCTAATCCACCTTGCGGTTGCTTGAGTAGATGGTGAATGAGATGCCACCTCTCCTCCCCGCTCACCGATGCACACGTTGCTTGGCTGCCCCAGATTTGGGATCCCGTGGCCACCGCTTCTCTGGAAAATCCCAGACATGGTGCCGGGGCTGCGGGTCCGCTCTCCCACCCAGCACCTTTCCTCACCCAGAGCCGGGAGCTGCGAACGCCTTGGCGTGTTGCAGCAAGCCGGCTTTGCCTGCGTTACCTACGTGACCGTTTCAGGAGGATGCCGACGGCCGAGCCGGGCTGTGCCCGCATGCGCCGTCCTGCCGACCATGGGATTTGGGTCTCGCGTGGTTTTGGGGGCGAGTTTTGCCGGGCTGCCTTCAACTGGCTCCTTTCAACCGCTGCCTTCAACTCTGCACCCACAACCACTCATCCATCCCCCAATGCAACCCCGCATCATTCCCCTTTTCATTTCATCCTTCCCCTTCCAGCCTCATGGCCTACATAAAAAACCACCGACCCCCAACCAACCAGGTCCTCATTTTCCAGGGTATTCAGCAAAAGCAGGTGTTTTGCCTTTTTTTGTGTGTGCGCGCACGTGTGCGTGTGTCTCTCGCCTCCTCTCTCGCACTGATGGGCCCCTGGAGCTTATTTTACACGAAAGCAACACAGGTTGATGTATTTTTAAATGGCTTGATTTTATCACCCTGCTTAATGATTTGTCGCGTTATTTATTAGACAGTGTGATATCCAGAGGGATTCATCGCATTAACGTATAAATAATGTGGCAAATAGTTCAATAGAGCCATAAAAAAGGGGATTTAGAAATAAATTGACCTATGTTTGCTACATGTAAACGAAGGTGGTGAATGATAATGTGTGTCATGCCCTTAAGCATGAAAAATGGGGGCCAAGAATAAATCAGAAAGTTTCTTTAGCAGGTAAAACTGCAAAGCAAAAAGAAAAATCCTAAACTCTTGGGCTTTTTACCCATCTTGCGTCCCCTGCTCCAGCCACGCTGGCATTTGGACGTGGCCATACATCTCCCGCGGGCTCGGAGAAGCTGTTCAGCTTCTCACTGCAAAGGCACGTGGAGGTCTGTCCCCACTGGGAGGTTTGCAGGATCCAGCACAGAGCCGAAACATGCTCTCACCTACACAATAAATAAGACCCCATGTCCTTATTGACACCCTGCAACACTGATTAAAGCAATAACCCAACCACTCTGTGTTCCCACGCTGACTTACAAGTTCACAATATCACCTGATGTTGGGCAATAATTATTTTTTAATAGGTTTTCCCATCCCCTAAAAAACCCCTTTCCACCATGGCAAAGCCAGAGAGCTTTTCCTTCTGCTTTGGGGGCCAAATCCAGCACAGGGGTCATCCGAAATCCCGCAGATCTGCCGGGCCGCCAGCCCCAACCCGGGCCCAGCTTTGGCACCGTCGCCTGCCAGAACGATATCTGATCTCGGCATCAGTGCCAAATGATTTTATTCCGCAGCTGTAAGACAGATCACTATTTTTTTTCTCTTTTACAACGTGCTACGGTTTAATTATTTAACACCATGGGGGTACGCGAGATGACACAGACAGTTGCAAGGAGAGCGCGCCAAGCTAATTGATGGATGGGCTCGATGAAGGATGGATTGCAGTGCCAAGCAGAAAAGGAAAAGGGAATTTTCTACTGGCATTGTGAGGCATCGCCAGGAGCACGGGAGGGAAAAGGTGGGCACCCCCAGGTGGATCTCAGCCCCCCCAGAACCTCTTAGTTGTTGGCACCAGCCTAACTTGGACCACATGCAATAGGCAGGGTAATTGCAAATGTTGGAGATCTCCGCCCCGAAACACTGAGGTTTGCAAACTCCGGGCTCAATTTCCAAACTTTTGCAAAATCAAAAAATGAAAAAAACCCCTGCAAATTCCACCCCAGGATCCTCCAGCACAGCCCGAGCATCCCAGGGCTGCCAGGCTTTAGCATCAGACCCCCGGCCAGAGCCAGGCTCTTCTCTTTGCCCACCGCTGGCTGCAAAACCAGGGCTCCAGCTTTGGCCTCGCTCCCTCTTCCCTTGCCAACGCAGCGGGATCCGAGGCTCTAAGCCGGTGAGTCAAACTCACCTCCTCCTCCTCTGCCGCCTCCGCTTTGCACGCACAGAGCCGGCATCGCTCACATCCACGGGCTGGGAACGTCCCCTGGGCTCCTGGTTTAAATGCCCTTGCCTCAGTTTCCCCTGCTCCAGCTCACAAACCCACTGTGGGAGGGCATGAGGAAGCCTATGGATAAGAAGAGATGAGTATTATTCGCACTTCAGAGGAGCTTAAGAGTTGGGCAACCAAATTTGCTCCTTTTTTTGCCAATAGCAGCTCTGTAAGGTAGTTTTTGTTTCCCAACCATGTTTCTGGGTCTTGCTGGAGTTAACCCCAGCAGCAAACCCCTTCCTCCCCCAGCTTTGGCATCTTGGGCTCCTTTGCGAGGTATTTATTAATCTTGTGCACGGGATGGGTTTTCCAGCAGGTAAATGCATCCACTGGGCAAATATTTCTTTCCTTTTCCCCCTCCTGGCTGCCTCCGGCTCTGTCCAGCTCTTGGAGAAAAACAACCCTCAACAGCTAAACCTTCCCAAAACCTGGAAACAGCTCGGAGATCCCTTCCTGGAGAAGGAGGACAAGATCTTCCAGCTTCCTTCACGAGGAATAAACGCTCATTTTAGTAGCCAATTTGATTCACTTTTCAAGGAACAGGTTTTCATGCTTTGTGCATTTATTTCCTAATTTTATTATGCCATTTAATTAGATCATGCACATTGGTTTTATTGTTAAAACATGTCCTTGTTTTCTTTATAACTGGATTTCATGGCACTACAGGGACATTTAGGAAAATATCACATTCCAGCATCGACCGTCGAAATCAGACCTAGATCTGAACGGAGCTGCCGGGTCGTAAATCTAGTCACAGATGGAAAAAGCGGAATATTATTCACAGCATGCGGAGCGCCAGCGGTTCCAGGAAGGGACGCACACCCCCTCCGAGCCCTTAAATTACAGCCCGAGGAGGGACGAAGCGGAGCAGCAGCTCCCTTGGAAGGACACTGAGAAGTTGTTTGCAGGATTCCTTTTTATGGGCTGACAACGGCCAGGGCTGGCCCCCCGAGACACCCCGTTTCACGGCACCGTGGATGCTACCGAGCTCGCCCTCTCCCCCATCTGCTGCTCCCCAAAAGCTTTCTGCTTGCTCCGGGTTTCCTTTGAGGTCCTCTCCTGCCGAGGAGCTGTTTCCCACGTCCCTTGCAAAACCCATGTGCGACCCAACCGGGTTGGATTAACGCGGTTTTTAAGGGGAGTTTGGGAGGAAGGGAGACTTTTCTCGCCGTGGGTCGGAGCAGATGGCTGGAAGAAATGAGGAATGGTTCTGGGAACTTCCCTGGGGATGCCTGAGAAAGGGGAAGAAAAAAAAGAAAAAAAAAGAGAAATCCACACAACTTAAGACACTTGATCAGATGTTTGGAGGTTGACTACAGGAAACTGAGACCCTGGGGCTTTATCTCCGGGTTCCTGAGGGCTGGGGGCTAGCAGGGGGCTGAAAGGGAGCCGGCTGCAAGCAGAAATCAATTAGTGCTGGGGAGAACTTGAGCCGGTTCAGACGGATCCATTTGGAGAAGGCACGCAGCGAGCTGGGCTGGGCCGAGCTGCAAATCATCGCCGCGCCGAGAATGCACCGGCAGGTCCTTGCTGGGCTGGGACTCGGCAGCCCTGCGGCTGTAATTCATGGCAGAGCGGGGGTCCTGGTCCCATCCTGCTCCCTTTCCTGGCTGTGGACCATGAGATGGAGGAGCTGCGACCTAAGCTTGCTCCTGTTGGACACCTAAAGGTCTGGCTGAGGGGGGCAATTTGGGGTGGTCCCCCTTGGAGGGGATGCTGTGCAAAGGGTTGCCCTTGTGCACACTGAAACCAGCCTCGGTCTCATGGCTGAATCAGGTGAGAAGGGCTTTGGGGCAATCGTTGGATGCTGTGAGATCTCAGCTTCTTCCCATCTTTCTTCCCAGCTGCCGTCACCCAAGGAGACACAACAAAACCACGAGGGCAACCAGGGCTGGTGGATCTAGCAGAGCAAAGCAGAAGACCTGTAGTAGATGCTGGAGGGATCTGGAGGGGAAAGGAGACCCTGAGGAGGTGACTGCTCATTGGGAAAACACCTCGAGGAAATCACATCCCCTTTTGAAATCAGATGTGATCTCCAAGGGAGAGGGGTAACCCCATGCTCTGACACGGAGACGCACAGATCCATCCGTCCCATGCAGACTGAGAGCACAGTGATCTAGCCAAAGCACCGCTTTCCCTGCAGATCTTGCTCCAAATGGTCCACTGCATCACCTGGGGCCATGCAAAGGTCTCTTTTTTCCTAGTCATCAGCCCCATCCTTGTGTCTTTTGCCTCTTGGAGCCTGAAAAACCAGAGCCTGAGCTTGGACATCGCACATGGCATCAGCACCTCCAGCCAAGGCGCTCGATCCCTCCCAATACTCTTCATCCCCTGCAATACCCAGGAAAGGTTTCATTGCGTTCCCCCTGACACGGGGCCCTCCGTCGCTGCCTTGCCCCAGCCAAGGCTGCCGGCTCATGCCAAGAACGGGCAGCTAACGGCCCACACCGGCCCCGGGGAGCAGCCCCCAGCCCCGATGGCCGCATCCTTTCACATCTGCCCAGCCGCGGCTTTTACAGCCCGGTGTAAACCCAGCGGCTCAGGACGTGTCAGCCCTGATTTATACTGGCATAAACGGCAAAAAAAAAACCCGCCGAGGCGCAGGTACTGAGCTCCATTACGGCGGCAGCGGGCTGAAGGCACCCGCAGCAGCGCCAGTTCAGCTCCAGCCAGGCTGAATTTGGCCTGACTTGTTTAAAATTCCTTTCTCTGCACACGAAACCATTTTCTGCGAAGTTTAGCCTTGGGGAGATTTATTTCCTTGTTAGCTCAAGATTTTCCTATTAGCCCATCTCAAAGAAACATGGCTGCATTTTCTCCAGTGCACCAGCTGTTGTGCGAGATGCAGGTACATATTACAGCCGTCATTAAACGGCCTGTCATTCCTAGCTTTCTAATTACCGTATGAATAGAGAGTAGCACGAACAGAGCGGCCGATTGTTCCACTGTGAGTTACAAGGGGAATCAAAAATGGAAGACGCAGCCATCGCACTTGGGTTTTTTCCCTTCCAAATCTAATTGACAAGGAAATTCGGGTCGGCTTTGGCTGCGAGCATAGCGCCGTGCCTCGTTTTTCAAAATGGTTTTGCAAAAGGAAAAGCCCCCAGTGTGTTTCCAGTCTCCCCTCTCCTCCTTCCTACTTTGGTTGGCTTTAAACATGTAATTTAGCAAAGCAGCACAACCTAAAATGAGGGAGGACAAACATATGGTAAAGTAGATGCAGGGAATATTCCAATAAGCAGTAATATACTGCGAAGATGTGTCCTGGTTGCAGTCAGCAGGTTTTTTGTTGGTTTTTTTTTGCGGTAATAGCTCCCTCCTTTGTTGCAGGAAGTCATGGTTTAGTTTTGCAGAGAAATGATCTTTTCCGTGCAAAAAAAATCAGCATCGCTGTGCCGGGGTCACAAAGAGCCCATCGGCGAGTGGCAGCGTGTTTAGAATCCAGACACCCTTGATTTGCAGCACCTATTACTGCCATTTTATAGACTGGGAAAGAAATAAAAATAAAAATACAACAAAAGACGGCACAGAGGTACCAAGGGCTGGTCTTGGGAAAGGGAGAGATGAAGTTTTTGAGCAAATGTGATCCAAAAACGAGGTGAGAGCCAGCCAGCACACAGGCTCATGGTGCAGGACAGCTGCCGGCAGCTACCCAAAGGCTTCGGCATCCATTGCAGGAAGATCTGGAGGAGGAGGTTGCTTGGACGTGGTTTGGATTTCATCTTTCCTAAACCATCCGATGACTGGAGATGTCCCATCATGTCCTTTCTCCTGCTGCTACTCTGCAGCAACCCTGTGGACTCACCGATGTCTAAAGGAGGTTGGGCACATGCTGTGCATGGAGGTGAGATGCCAGGGTATCCTCTGCTCTCCACAGCTGCCCAAGTGCATGAAAATTGTGAGAAATGAGCACTTTTGGGGTTTCTACCTAATGCAACCCATCCCACCCTTTCCAGGGGCAGTTTTCATACTGAAAGGTGAAACATGAACTTCACAGCATGCCCCTCAAATCAACACATCAAGGTTTTTGGATCCAAGAAAGGGTCACCTTTAGGTGTCAAGGGAAGCCAAGCAAGCAGACCTCCGCTAAGACACATCTCATCTCTCTCTCTCCCACACTGGAGACAGAATTTAGGTCCAATGGGGCCAGACCGAGGGCCATGTCTCTGCTGGAAGACAGGACTGCGGCTGGGCACGCACCTAACCAAGGAGCCCCACCAGGATAACAAACATCTGGAGATACAGCAGCCGTCAGGATGGATTCAGGAAAGCCGAGAGCCCGACCTCTGCCGAAAAGGCCAAGGCGAGGAGGAGCGAGCTCACAAACCACCCGCTCTCAGGCTGCTCAGGTTTTATAGACCGACCCCGTCCCCTTCCCATTGCGCCAGAAACCCGGCGGCATTCTTGGGATTAACGATTTCCAGACATCCCCGCCTGCAACTGCGGAGGGGAAGGCACAACACCAGCCAGCAGCCTTGGCTGGAAATGGGGCAGATCTGGAGGAGAACAGGGTTTTAGGGGGTGGGGGGGAACGGGCCAAGAGAGCTGCCTATGGAGAAGCGGTGTTGCACCTCCCAGTGTCCTCAAATGGAGATGCCAAGGGTTCTTCTTGAAGATGCAGGAACCCATCTGGGTCTTGGGTGTCTCTGGGTGAAACGGGGTGCTCTGGGATGCAGGTAGAATACCACCGCATACCTTTTGCCCTTGAGCAACCCCCTCCTTATCACCCCCCCAGCTTTTTCTTTAAACAGAGCTGAGCAGTTTTCGGACACCTTCAGCTCCCGTTTATCCTCGTGAAGCTCAGCAACGAACCCCCAAACCCGGCACCTCCCGCTATTGCACCCCAGCGTTGCGGCACAGCTCTGGACCACCACGGCCGCACAAAAAATGGGTGTTTTCTTCCCTCCCCTCTTTGTTTCTCACCAGCTCCATCTGCCCGACTCCCCACCTGAAGTCCTCTGTGGCATCTCAACGCGTTGCCATGGAAACTATAATGTCACAACCCGAGGATGATGGCTTGGAGTGGGAAGGGAACAGCAGGAAACAGTTTCCATGCAAATATCCGTTGCAATAAAAGGCCAATAAATAAACAAGCAAAGGAACTGGGGAGAGTCGAGGAGAAATAGGAGGGGGGGAAATATAAAATAAAAAAATGGGATGCTGGCTCGCTCCTGAAGAGCTCGTTACCTGCAGCTTGGCATGCAAATGAGCTTTTGTTTTAATTGCAGCTTCATGAGGCATGTTGGCAGAGCGGTGACACCAGGCAGGGGTTAATGAGAGCCCCCATGTCCATAGTGGCTCTGAAAGGCAATTAGCACCAGGCCCTAACGAGCTCAGGTGGCTTTAGGGCCCTATCCAGCAGGGAGGAGGTCTTGTGGGGTGCAGGGACCCCCTTTGCCCCCCCACGGCGGACAGTTTTCAGTGCTCTAGGGTGGCCTCACTAACCCCCAAAAACCCATTTTTACCCCCCAAAAAAAGCAGAACACCAAGGTTTACACACATCCTCTAGGGCAGCAGCTGTGGCGGGAGGGGGTTTATATATCCCGGGGGCAGCACGGGATTGGCTGGGAACATGGGTGGCAGCACAGGATTGGCTGGCAGCAGAGACAGGTGGCAGCACAGGATTGGCTGGCAAGAGAGCCAGGTGGCAACATGGGATTGGTCAGGAATGCAGATGGCAGAGCAGGATTGGCTGAGGGGGTGGGTGCAGCCAGGCAAGGGGGGTGGCGGGGGGGGGGGGATGCCCCATGGGGCCGCAGGACCAGGGCAGGATGGGGCCCCTTGGATGGTGCTGGGAAGGGGGGATGTCCTATGGGAAAGGGGGGGCTGGGGTGGGATGCATCCTCTGGAGCAGGATGTGCCCCCCCCCCCAGGACAACACTACAAGAGGAGATGCTCAGCACCATCCAGTTTGCAAACTGTCCGCCGGCCTGGAGGACTGACGCCCTCAAGAGCCGCTGGGATGGGGACGGGAAAAGCCACAGGGCTGCCATGCCCCCATCTCTGCTGACCCCACAAACCCATCGTGTCGGGGCAACATGGGAAAACACCCCAGCGGATCCCCCGTCCCCCCATCTTGGGGATACCCCAAACCCCCACATTTCGGACCCAGCCGCAGCGCGGAGCCACCCTGCCCGGCTGCAGCCGCACCGGCGGGGATTAACCCAGCTCCAGCGTGTGCGAGCTTGCAGCATCCCTCCCGACACCGAGCCCTGGCTCCGCTTAACAACCCAGGAGCCCTCACGTAGGATATCGTGCGAGAAGCTCCCAGCCATGAGCTGCCGAGGAGGGGGAGGAATGCGAAACGCGGCGGCGAGGGGTGAGGCCGGTCCTGACAGTGGCTGGCCTTGAGCAAGTCATGGCCCTGTGCCTCGGTTTCCCTGCCCGTAATGCCGGGAGGGCAGCGCTGACGCTTTCTTCTGAAGGTGCTGGGGTAGACGTGGTCGGTTGAGCGCTCGTTATCTCCATACCCATCTTTGGCACCTCGGTGCCGTTGTAACCGTGTCCCCCATAGGGGTTTTGTTGGTGTAATTATAGTTTGTGTAAGCAGCCACGCCTAGAACCGAAATAGCTGTGCCTGAACCCAACCTGTGTGCGGGGCAGGTCTTGGATTCACCAAAACTGGGAGCCCCAAGAGGAAAAGAAAAGAAAGGAATTGCGAGAGGAACGGATCATTTTTTGGTAAAATGGAGCTTTTTTGGGCAAACTTGATTTGCACACGGAGTTATTGGGTGTCTTTGGGTGGAGAAAAACCAAAGCATAACCCTCTTTCAGTGTCTCCGCAGCTTCTCTTAGCACTGAGACGGCCACGGATACAACACACTAAGCCTGGCTACCAGCTGCCCAGAGGCCACGGTGATGGGCGCCCTTGGAAAAGCCCAGCCAAAATGCAGGAGTGCCGCCTCAATGGGGCCGTATCCTGCCATAGCCATCCAGCATGGCCTGAGCCAGCCCTGCAGCAAGGCTGGGGCTCTTCTCAGTGCCAGGGTCAGTCCTTGTTGGTATTTTCTGAGTTGGGCTGCTGCCTGCTCACAGTTATGGGCTCCAATGACAGGCGAGCGGCAGACGAAGTCACCTACGAGCATCCACGGTCTGGGGATTTCCTAAACCCCAGATGGTATCTGCACCTGCAAAGTCCTGCACGGCCGCTCACTCATGCATTTGCCCCGTGGGGTTTGATCCTGAATTAGCATCGCTTCTGGCCCCATCTGCCCTTTCTGAGCTTGCATTTGCCGAGCAGCAACACTTGGGGTGCTGCCACCCCACTGTCCTGGCCATGAGGACAACCTCTGCCACCGTGGAAGGTGCCCAGGATCTGGCCTCTGCCCTCCCTCCCTCTGGACCACGTTTGTTCCCAAACATCCGATTCTCTAATTTTCCTTTTAAAAAAACCATTAGGGTTATACAACCACATTAAATGTCTCCTGACGGACAAGAAAGGACACGAATCCAACCTTTCATCATTCCCCCCCCCAAATAAATCCAGACAAGGTTCCTTTGTAGCAGCTAAGCTGAGACACCTTAACATTTCCCTGCTAGCAAGCTCCAAGTTTCTTTACTCACCATATATTTCCCCTGACAGTTTGTACAGATACTTAAGACACCATATAATTATCATCACAGCTAAAAGGCAAGGGCTGATTTATTTGTGACAAGCACCACCTTTCCGCGATGACGCCATTGACACTTACACCGAGGGTTTTTTTGGCGTGGGGAGGTACGGAAAAGCAGAAGCCAGGCTGCTTTATCCTCCTCTTTTTTTTTTTTTTTTTTTTTTTCTCCATGCTCATCCTTTTCCCCACAGGCGCTTCACTGCAAGACAACTGGCACCCAGTCCCAGGACCGTCCCCACCATCCCCGAGCCCCCAAGGCTCTCCTGATTTTGTGGCTTGGGCCAACACAGGTTTCTCCGTCTGCACTTCTTTGACTCTTGGCGTGTGAACAATGCGTGCACTTATCTCAGTACTTATTTAGTGCCCAGCTCCACACCCTGAAATTGCCTGATTATAGCTTTCGGAGCCTGTGTGATGCGTTGGGTTAGGCAAACAGATGTGCCAAGCAGTCTTGTTGAAAACCCACATCCAGGCAGCAGCTTTCAGCTCTCCAGGTTGTTCCCTTTCTTTTTTTTTTCCTTTCCCCTCCTCTCCCTCCCCCTTTTCCTTTCAGAAGTAGCTCTAATAATTGCCTTCATATTGCTCTCAGCGAGGGAAGGGCTGGGGAGAAACACTCAATGTTTCAGCCATTTGCCAGTAATTTTCTCTCCGAGGAATGGGCCCCTCCATAGCCAAGAACTCATGACTCTTTTGCCTGGTTGTCTCCTTGCCTAGAACAAACCCACCCCCTTGCCTCCTCCCTGCCTCCTCCGCCAACCGAACCGCCAAGACGTCTCCTCTCAACTCGTGACCTCTTCAGGTGCACGTCTCCGCACGGCAAGAGCTGCAGGGGGAAGGCAAGCAAAGCTGGGCTTTGTTGATGCCAAGGGTGGCCTTCTACAACCCATCCTCTACCTCTCCAGGCCACGCCCTAACCCTATGTCCAGCCTGAAAGGGCTTGAAGGGAGAGGGCAATGCGTTGGCCCTGGTATGGAGGCCAGGAGATGTCTCACCCTAGCCTTGTGGCGTGAATTTGTCCAGTCTTCTTCTGGAGCCAGTGGAGAGAAATGGGCACCTTGGAAGGGCCATGTGGCCCATCTAAGATAGCAAAATCAGGATGGGAGGAGGTTTTTTGGAGGTACCAGTCTCTCTGTTGAGTAAAAAGGCTTTCATGGCTGTTGATAGACAACTTAAACTCTTACCCAAGAGGACAGGGAGAGATTTGACAGGAGTCTCTTGGTTCCTCCAGATTGTCCTCCCAGCCCAGCCTACCACTAAGCCCTCATGGTAGGAAACCTCCACATGGGGAACAAGCCCTGTGAGACCCGAGCTGCCCAAACCCATCCACTGGGACGCCAGTATCGCTGCTCCCATCAGTGCAGCCCTGAGACTCACTTTGCTCTTGAAAGCTGCTCTCAGGTGCCCATAGCTGAGGTCTTAGGGCCTAGTGGTTGGGTTCTTCCTCCTCCTTGCTACGTTACCATGCTTTGAGGGGCTGTTTGAGACTTGGGGCAATGAGGAAGGTGAGCTCACATGCACTTTGTGTTTGCTCCCAGGCCAGCAGATGCAGAGACTGAGGTGGCACTTGGTGGCACTGGGGCTTGAAGAGATGGTAATTGGGGCACCTACTGCATGCACCACCTCCATGAATGCTGGTGTTTGAATCCCATGAGGAATCTGCCTTTCTGTGTCTTGCCATTGTTGAGATGGAGACCAACGTGCCGCTGTGACGGTTCAGGAGCGTATGGTCCCCTGCATGGGTGATACAGGAAACCTGGCAAGAGCAGCTCACATGGAGGCATCTTCCCTGTGGTCTTCTAAGATTGCATGAGATTAGTGTTCAAGGACTCATAGGTGTCTGGAGTTGTTTCAGATGCCCCAGGGTATCTGAGACATCTCACAGAGCAGGTTTTGTGTAGATCGCCCACAACTCATGCCATTCAGGGCAGGCTGGTTTGGCCCATGGACAACGACATGGAGGGACCCCAACTCAACAAGCCAGATGTCCACCCACCCGTGCACAAGCCAGACCCATTCCCACCCAAGCCCCAGTCCCTGCCCAGGTAACACTGGACTCTACACTTGGAGAATGAGGATGGTGATGGATGGACAGTGCCCACCCATCCTCCTCTTCCCCTCCTGTGCTGCCAGAGCCATGGTGAGCAACACCGCTGTTTCCAAAGCTAACTTCTTGCTGAGAAGCCACAGCTTTCTTCCCTGCCTCTGCCACGTCGATCCTAACCCTGCCTGCCCTCCCTTGCCCACTCTCACGTGCAGCGACGGGCTCAGACTAGCTTCTCTCCCAGCAGCAGCTACAGCGGCTTTCTGAGTCACCTCGACGTTCCCGCGTGCCCCAGAGAAGACGGGATTGCAACTGCTCAGCTCAGTGCCGTCGCCGCCTGTTTGCATCACCAAGCTCCCCTTGGAGTGGCAAATTAAGCCTGTATATCCCAGCTTAGCTCCAGAACAGATCTCTTCTCTGCCCCACCTCCTGCTAATTCTGAAAGCTATTTAAAAAATGTCCTGGAATCAAACCAATGCTTTGTGGAAAAAAAAGAAAGAAAAAAAAAAAAAAAAAGAAAAAGAATTTTAAAAGATTAAAAAGGGAAGCCAGATCCTGTTTGCTCCCTGGCACTGCATCCGGGCAATGCCGGACTGTTGCACACGTTCACACCAGCTTCCTACGGGGATGCATAAACGAGAGGGGCAAAGTGACCCCCCCCACCTTCAATCAGCACAAAATGCCACCTCAGCCCATGCCATCCCATGTCCAACTGAAATCCTGCAACATCTAATTTAAGCAGGTTCCACCTGGTTCCTGACATATGCAGTGGGGAGAAGTACGCACACGCTGAGGACAATTCATCTGCGCTATCTTGGGTACCAATCTCCAGTGATTCACCCTCTGCAGGTGTCTCTTCCTCACCTTTGATTATAACGGGAGTCTTTGATATCTCAGCCTTTATCATAGACAGGTCCTACCTGTGCGTCTGCTTTTGAGCACCTAGTTCAAGACCTATCTGGAGGATAAATCAGGAAAAATGCTGAGAATGATCAGAAGCCTAATAAAACACAACCCTGCTTGTGCAATCTTTGCAAGGACTCTAGAGAAGAGGAAGCAAAGGGAGCAGCAATAGCTGCTTCATGTCAAAGTTTGCTGGAAGAAGAAGACTAAATTAATCCCTCTGCTGGGGATGAGAGAAGAAGTCAAAAGCTTGAGCAGCATGTAACAAGCTGAGTCTAATCCGGGCTGTCACACCATGGGGCAGCTTTTGTGCCTTGAAGAGCCCAAAATGGAGGAGGAAGGGAAATCTCAGAGTCCCAGTCAGCAGCTGGGCAAAAAAAATGGCTTTGATGGTGTATTGGGTTTGTGTGGCAGCGTTTATGGGTTTTCCTATGATTGCACCTCTTTAAGAGGCTTTGTCTACATTAAATATTAATCAAAGCCTAACACCAACCTCTCTATGAAGAGTATGTCATCTGAGGTAGTTTAGAGCTGGGCTACCAACGGAGGCCCTTGGAGGTCTGATAACCAAAAATGCTTGTTCTTCCCCCTTTCTAAAAAAATTGGGGCATTACAGGCACTTTTAGTTGAACACCTCTTGGGAATGACCCAATCTCAATCATGTTTGGTGCTGTACAACGTGCACCATATAAAATGGGTTCACCATGCCCCCCTACTTTAGGAGTATAGACAAAGTCCACCTGAAAAACTCTGACCTTTTCCCCCAGGGACTCAGGAACAGATGAATTATGGGCAGAGGTTGGCCAATGTTGTGGTGGAGAGGAGCCGAGATGTCCTGCATCCCAGGCCTGTGGCTTCAAGGCAAAGCCTCCCAACTCTTGCATTATTCTTGGCCCAAAAGTGGTGTAGCTGCAGGCCCAAGTGGTGCAGGGAACCACAGGCTTCATTAAATTTGCCCTTTCTCACAGACTCTTCAAAAAAAGAAAAAAAGAAAACACCCAATCCCAGAATGGCAAAGGCAAAAGCCAAGGAGAAAGACCTTGGGTGGCAAAACCACATGTTTATAGCCCTCAGGCTTTGACAGTTCGTTGGCTTTAGAGCCTTTCTAGCTCCAGAGAAGTAGGAGGCAGCCAGCTCCCAAAAATATGTCATTGCCAGCATTTTGAGAGACACATTTTTGGCAGGCCAGCTCACGAAGACAGGCCCTCTGTCACCGCAAAGTGCTCATCGGCTTGCCCACATATTGATGACAGCTTTGAGGCTCTCTTGTCTTCTTGGAGGCTTTTCTCAGGAGGAAGGGTGCCGAGCCGTGGGTGCACTGCAGTTTGTGGGTGGAAATACTCTCTGCGTGCAGGCAGGAATGTGAAAAACCTGAGCCCACAACCACATTGAGTCATTGGCCATGGCAAGCAACCGCGGGCTGAGCTGCCGCCCAAGCCCTGAGCCTCCTGCACTGGTAGCGTGGTTTTCTGTCATGTTTTGGTCTCCCTCAGTGGAAATCCTTGACTTGACCACCTGGTGTCAGGGGAAGGCTATGGAGAAGTTTGGGCTTTGTCAGGAGAAAGAGGTCTCCTAGAGTCCATGCATCTTGGGTGACCCAAAGGAAGAGAGATACCCACCTGGAGAGTGGGGCTTTGCACGTTCCAAGAGCAGCCACATCTGTGGGATCCATCTCAAGACCTATGAGCAGATCTGCTCTGTGCTGGAATCCTCCTTGGAGCAGCTGGGAGCAGGATGTGCTTCACATACCACGTGTGTCCCATCCCACAGCTGCATGGGTTGCCCATGATGTGGCCAGCATAGGGGTTGTTGGGCCTTGAACCACCACTGGCGAATGGACAGAAAAAGATTATTTAAATCCACCCTTGCTATGTTCAACATCCCAATTTGTGACTCTCAGCTCCCCCACTCTGCTGCTCTAGGCCTCTGTGTGCCCCAAACCCCACCTGATGGCACTGCATTTCCGTGGGATGCCACGAGCAGAGAGTCCCAAAAGGATCCAGGAGATCCGAGACACCCACCTGGAAGGAGAGATTTGGGGGCAATAGCAGGTGAGCTCCCTCCTGCAGCGCAGCTCTCCCATCTGGGGCTGCTTGGGGACTCCTGCCCCACAGACCTGTCTGCCCCACAGATGTTCGGTGCTTATGCTGATGACTGGTTGGAAAACTCCTTAGAAAAGCAACTGTCACTGAAAAGCCTCGTCCCTGTGGCTCAGCAGCTCCTCCTAAGCCCTCAAGACCAGATTTTGCTTTGGGAGCTTTTCTGGTCTCCCATGTGGGGCATTTCTTCTGCATCCCAATACACATCTGGATGCTGCTTACAACCCATGAAGGCATGAGATGCAACTCAAACCCAAACCGCTGTGACTTATTGATTTGGGTCTGCCCTGAGCACTTTCCCTCCCCACCTCTGAAATGATGCTTAAAAAACTCCTGCTTCGCTCTCATCTGGTTGCAGAAGAAAATAAAATCATCAACAGCAGGAGCGGTGGTGTCTGCAGGTATCACATTTGCAAAGCCAGGATATATCAGGGAGGAAAATAAAGCAGGTTTGTGCATAGGCAGCGGGAAAGGATTTTGGACATTAAAAGCCATTACAGGTGGGTGATGCACCAGGCTGGGATAAAATAATATGGGAAATGGAGGGAGAAAGTTGAAGAAAAAGGGTGGGTGGGTAGGCAGATGGATGATGAAGCCCTGAGCAACCTTGTCTGACCCCATAGCTGACCCTACTTCCAGCAGGAGCTTCAGCTAGGGACCTCCTGAGATCCCATCCAACCCAAATTACCCCATGACCCAACCCAAATTTTGCTATAACCCCTGCACACCGGATAACACTATCCCATACCACAGTATAAATCTAAGCATGCTGCTGCCTCTCTTTGCAGGAGCTGTTGCACAAGCGAAGGGGTTAGCAGCACGCGAGGCACTAAATAAAAGGTGCAAAGTCCTTGTCTGGTTCCCCCCCCCCGGGCATTTCGGAGCCATCCCAGCCCCAGAGGCTTGAACGCATCCCGGGGAGAGCCTGGAACAGGTCCCTGCCTTGTGGTCGTGATGGGCTGAATCAGCTCAAGGCAGTTCTTATCCTGACATGTCTAATTGATACCTTGGGTCCAAGGTGTCATTAAAACGCTTGGATAATCGCTACAGGTACAGAAAGCCGGACTGTCAGTTTAGGTAGGGTGATTAATGTTCCCGAAATCCAGCATGGGGTGTGGGAGGTGGAGGGGGGGGGAGCAGAGGGGATCGGGGGCTGGAGCAGCCCCAGTGGGTCCCTGCAGGGAAGGGCCCTGGGGTGGGGGGTGTCCACGGGGGGTCTGTCCCAGCTCCTCCAGCCTGGCCGTGCTGTGCACGCTGTGTTGGCACTGGCAGGCTCAGCGGGTGATTACGACCTCTCGTTTAATCTTTTTTTATTAGCATCAAACACCCATAGTCTTGTAAGTACATGTGTTCTCCTATTGACGCGAGGGAGCCTTTGATGCTGATTTACGGCAGCGAGGTGCAGCCAATCTATAATTGTACCCTAAAAAAGGGGATATTAAGGAATTAAAGGCATTTCTGCAGAGCCAAGCGATCCAATCCTCCTTTCCGCCACCATCCTGCGACACTTTGCTGTGTCTCTCCCAAGGAAGGGAGGTTGGACCCATCGGGGATGTACCATGGGGTCAGACCACCCTTGGGTTATGGGGACAAGGTGATTCCCCCAAAAACCTTGTCCTTGGACCTGAAAAAACAAGAAACCCTGGGGAATATGTTGCTTGGCTAACCCCAGGAAGGGAAAAAAACCTAATTAAATCCCATATTAGGGAATGGGGAAGAAGGAGGTTGGAGGAGACCCTTTATGCATCATCTTCGGGTGTATAGGCTCCTCCAGTTCCTCGTGCCACCGTGATGGGCTGGAGGCATTGGCAGCGCAAGAAACAGGTCATTGCTGCAGCATTTCTTGGCAGAGGAGACTGCTGCTGCTAAAGAGGCAGGTTGGTATATAGGCCACTGAAAGCGGAGCAGATTTAGTTAAAGGCATTTATTTTCTTCTTAGCACTGAATTAAACTCTGCAGCAAGTAGGTCACCCCATACTTTTCGTGACAGCAATTGCTCCGGGACCTGCTGGCTACCTCCATTCTGGGAGAGGTTTTTGGCAGTACCTGTCTGCATCGTGGCCCTTTCCCATGAGCTGCAGACTCTGGATCTGGTTCCTTACCAACTGCCAGAGGGACACGGTGTCTGTCCCCACTGTCACCCCGCTCTTGTCCATCACCCAGCGCAGCCTTGCCTGTGCCCACGCTCCAGCCCTCGCCCAACAGAGCTCCCTCGCTGTAACCCAGGAAGTTACACCCCAGGGACCTGGGACTGATCCAGTTGTCCTCAGCACCCTTTGGAGTCCCCCAGGAGAAAGAGGTGCCTCCGGTGGGTGGTTCGCCCCATCCTGAGATAGGTAGCTTGGAGAAGGTGGCCAAGGTGCCCTCTGGGGGCTGCACATTGGGTGCTGGCAAAGCCCAGGTGATGGGAAATGGGGTGCAATGGGGCATCTCTGGGCACAGGGACAGGATTGTGCCACGGGCTCGAGGCAGGGCTCACTGGATCCCTTTTTGGGCTCTTTGGGGTCCTCTTCCCTCTTGCCTCCAAACAACCCACACCAAAGCCCATTTGCCTGCCGTATTTCACTTCAGGGCTCCCTGAGACCTCTCCGAGCAAGCAGTGTGCCGTTTTAGAGATGGGGAAACTGAGGCACAGCACGGCAATAAGACTAATTCGCATCAGGGCTCTGGGACATCATGCAGCACAGCGTAGGGCAGAGGCTGGGTGGAAAGAGCGCCCAATGATGTTAAATTAGACATCTATGTTCCCAGATCTTTCGCTCTTCTTTTTTTTTTTTGCTTTCCACCAGTATTTTTCCCCCTCATTTCTTCCAACGGGTCATTTACTGAGTCAGAGATCCCCCGAGCGATGAGCTCATGGAGCGGCTGGCGCGCGGCAGACCCGGGGCCATGGGGACGTGCCACAGCCGGTTGCTCTGACCCCCCGTGCCCTGCTCACACCGGGACGTTTGCTCCGGCGTGGGGGCACCCTGCAGCCAGACCCCGCGGGGCCAAGCCTCACCTGGAGGCGCCGAGCCCCCGAGGACCGTGCCGTCGCGCTTCCCACCCCCGGCTCGCTGCAGACGGCTTCAGCCGGCTGCATCCGCAGGCAGCAGATTTACAACCACCCCATCGTCATTCACTGTCAAATTAACAGCTGAGTCAAAACAGGAGAAAGAGCCGGCATGCTTCCTTAGTCTTCTTTTCCTAAATATTCCCTTTTCCCCCTTAATAAAAGCCTCCTGGAGCTGCCCCTTATCTCCCTGGCATCAAACCAAAGCTTTTGGTGGCAGGAGCATCCCATTCAGGATGGCCCATCCATGCAGAAACCCCCCTGCCTGGGCACGCCAGATTTATACCGGCTTCGAAACATAAATGTCAAGTGATGGGGCTGCGTAAATTACTTTTAATAAGAATAATGCTGCGTCTCACTGGCATGTTAATACATATATTACCCATGCTGAGCGCAGAGGGCTCAGCAGGATGCTGAGCGTTTAATACACTTGTTCGAAATGCTCATCAGAGAGAAATCAGTGGCTCCCACTGGCAAACCCCAATGTGCGCAGCTCAAGCGTTGAGCGGTTAATGCTCTCTAGCTGGGTCACAGGCACACACCCCCCGAGCGGCCCCACCGCCGGCGCGCTCGGCGCTGGCACAAAACCTTCCCATAAAACCCAAGACGCCGACTCTCGGCGTGCCGGCGGCCAGCAGCTCCCCAGGGCCAATTTCATCCAGGGCCTGGATTTGCGGCGGGTGCTCAGAGTGGGCAGAGGTTGAGAGCAGAGGGGATAAATGCACGAAGGTGTTCGCATCCCAAAGGGACTAAAACGGACGAAGCCACACTCAGACCTTGTTTCCCCAAAATCCAAGTGGGAAAGGTGCTCCAGCACTAATCCCCTTAACAAGCCCCCTTAATCCTCCCCTATCTAAATACCTATAGTTTCCAGGGCCCCTTTTACCACCCTCCTGGGTCTGCCCACTCTGAATGAAGGGCTTTTACACTCTCAAGACTTCTTTATATTTTGGAGAGTGTTTTTCTTGCCAGAGTTGCATGCAGGCTGTGAAGCATGAGCTCCGCCATCGCCTCATTGCATTCACGGGCTGGAGGGCTCGGGAAGAGATTGATTTACGATTCCCTAAAAGTGATTTATGCTCTTAGCAGAGCAGAGCTGCAGAGGCCCCCCCACGCACGCACACCCCTTCTCTGTTGAAAGTTTTAAGATGAATTCACAGGCAGCCTCAAAAAAAAAAAAAAGGGGCTTCCCCCCGCAGCCCTCCAACCGCCAGTGTTGCGACTATAATTACCCAACCTGTAATCAAGGTAATTTGCATCCAGCACGACCCAGAGTTGCACATGCCCAGCAGAATTTTCCAGCCCGCTGCAATCCTGCAGAGCAGGGCGAAATTTTTTATAAGGAAAATCCTGCCACGTCATTGTATTCCTCAGGGTCTTGCGCAAGCGGCCGGCGCTGGGGACAGCAGCGGGAGAGGGTGCGATCCAGCTGGATTTAAGTATTAACTTAAATTTAGGTGGTGCTGAGCTCTCATTCCTAGATGTGGGGTTTCTCTTCCAACTGTGCATCCCCATTTTGCCTGGATCTGCCCACAAAAATCGCTACTGAACCCATCGATGAGGCTCGGCTGCTTTCCTAAAGAAATTATTACTCGTGCTCTGTGTGTGTCCATGTGAGGCAGTGTATAAATTCCCCCCTCTCTATGTCTTTTAGACCTGTTGGCCATATTAATATCAGTACTGAGCTAAAGGTCTCAAAGGTAATTAAAATCCTACAGTATTGATGTAACCGGGTGAAGGCGAGGGACAGTATTTCTATCTCGGGGAGGTCTGGGTGAGCTCCACACCAGCGTAACCTTTGGAGCCTCCCCGCCAGAGAGACACACTAATGCTGCCCAAAGCCCAGCAGAAACTTCACCCAGAGCCTGGATCCTGCTGACAAATGGAAAAATCTATTTTTCAGACAGTGCTTTAGACTTAGTGAGACTTTGCTCAAAAGGGTAACCTATGAACCACTGGCAACCGTGTTTCCACCATCCCAGGACTCATGAATAGTGGCTGGCTCAAATAGCACCCAAAAACCACAGGTACCACATCCTGGGGAGCTTTCACCCAACCTCAACTCACCGTCAGTGCAACCGTCCCCAAGAATGGCATGGGAAGCCATGGTGTGCCGTGACCCTGTTGGGCATCCTGTGGCCGTGAGTACAAGCAGGGGAGCCTCTCCATCCTCCTTTCCCAGTAATCCTCTCCTAATGGGACCAGTAGTGGGATGGTGATGCAATGCTCGTGCCCGAGCAGTGCCGGAGCCCAGGCTGTGAGGAGCGAGCCGCCAGCTCCCTCCTGGCTCATAAATCACTGTCTGTCCCGTGGCCCGGCGTTATCATTCATCTTTGAGTCCACACAAATCAATGCGGTTGATGGCTGCCGTCTGCGAAACACCACTTTTTGCTGGATAACGTGGCATTAGGAGCTGGAGGGAGAGGCCATTTTTAAAAGCTGCCAGTAAAGTGTTTTACAGGACGGCCGGTAATTTATTTTAAAATAAATAAGTTCAGCAGAGGAATGACAGGAGGAAAGTGAACATGCCGGTTCCCGGCTTTCCCCGAATTGAGTTATTTTGCTGAACAATAATTGTTGGTTTCTCCTTCGAACTTTCTTTTCATGGCATTTTGAGCATTTCTGCACAATTACAACAGCTGCTGTGCAGGGACAAGGTAAGCCTCTGAGAATTGCTGGGGATTTAAATCTTGGTGCAACTTCCCCAAATGGGAGATGAGGATTTACACAGTGATTAGGCAAGGGGAGGGACTCTTGGCCAGAGCTGGCTGGAGTGGAAGGGCCAAAGCATCTGCCAAAGTAGAAAGAAGGCATGGCCCAGTGTTTGGCTCTCTCAAGTCCCCCATGGTAGAACCAAAAGCATCTGTAGTTTTGCAGGATGAGTTTGGGGCTTGTTGGAATCAATGGGAGAACTTGCAGCCTGTTTCTGACAGGTCTTATGTGGGATCAGGCTTGGCCACCACTGAAGGATGCCTATAGTTAAACCATCTCCTGCAGCCAGTGCTTGGCTTCTCCAGGAAGGATCAGGGCTGGTTTCTTGGCCCCGTAAGGTCACTGTGAAGCGTTACGGGATATTTGGGGTGAACTCAGGCTGAGCAGCCAGAGCCTGCCCAGTCCCATCACATTCAGCAAGGGGTCTGTGTAAAGGCATGATGCACCCTTGAGGTCTCGCCTTTCCTCCAGGTGCTGCCCCAAGGCCTTGCCTGAAGCAGCCGTGAGTGCTGAGAGCCCTCCAAAATACAAATAACTTCAGCAGGGCCAAGATTTTTGGGCAGAAATGTCAATGCCCAAGAGCATTGCTGCCCAGAACTTTACAGCATCACTTGGGCAAGGTGACACCGCGGGCTCTGCACTTCCCTCATCCCTCACACTATCCCCCAGTGCTGGTGCACATCAAGGCTCAGCTTGGCTCCATGTAGAGCTGACCACGGTCAAACCAGCCCAGTCTGGGGAAACTGCAAAGCTGCATTCACACCTTGCGTCTCCTGACCTTGTAATCCCTTCTGGAGTCGGCAGACCTGGCTGGAGGCCAGCTGGGCACCTACTTCTGCAATTTATCCTGTATTTAACCTGCCCACAACCAGTGCCATTGACTCCAAAGCATGCAGTTGGGGGGTTAGAACCTTCCTCACCTCCTCCTCTTTCCAGATGGAAAGAGTTACAGATGCAGAGGAAAGTTATTTCCATTCCCGATGCAATTTCTGCAGGATGCCTAATGCTGCCCACTCATGTCCATGCTGGTCTGCCTATTCATTTGCCCAGGTTGATAGGGACTGTCAAAATCTACCAGGGTAGCTGATGTCTTTCATTTGATGCATGGATGTAAGTGGAGAAAATAGGTATATTTTCCAGCTTTTATCAGACCACCAAAGCATTTCCCAGAAGAGGCACCCCTGGCCTCCATTAGCTCATCCCTAAGTACAATCCTCCAAGCTTATAAATTTTTCTAATGCAGAATCTCCGGGGATGAGGGATGAAATACGGCCCTGGCTGTTACAAAAAGGGAGGTGTTAAAATCTGTTGCTCTAAGGGAACATTGAATCTCAAGTGCTGGAAGAGCAGCTCAGACAAATCTCTGTCGGGAAAGCTTTCTGCTCGGGCCAAGATAACCAAGCGGGTGACTTGGTCCCATCCCACCTCATTGACCGTAACTTCAGGATAACAACCACTTGGCTCTGGTGGAAGTGAGCCTTGAGGTGAGGAGTCCTGTCCTCGTTCATGGGTTTGGTTTGCTTTTACGAGGTTAAAAACAGCTCAGTAAATGCTTGAGAGCCATGTAATTCCCAGCAACCCCAAATCTACCTGTCAGATGGTGATAAAACCATCCTCTGCACACAGCAGTTGTTAGAAAGCTTTTCAGCTGGAGTTGTCCAAATGTTTTGCCAGGGAAATCATAGCCATTATCTCTATTTTATAGAATAAGAAATTGGAGCACCAGGAGGGCAAACGATGTGGCTGAGGTCACCGGCAGGCTGATGGCAGAGCCAGGAATGAGCACACAGCAGATAAGGGGCAACAAGATGGTTGAGGGCCCCCAACACTTTCCAAAGATGGATGGAACAGGTGGAGCTGAAAACTCAAAGCTCTCCAGAAGCTGTGGCTGCTTTCAGCCCAGAAAGCAAACATCTTGCTAGGTATAACCGTGTCAAATCTGGTCACTTGAGGAAAGACGTTGTGGAGTGAGAATGTACTAAGATAATGATGTGGGAATGAACCTGGATTTGGGTGAAAAGATGGAATAATGCTAGGAAATGCATCCAGCTCACTAGGCATGGTCCTCTCCTGTTGTTACACACCTTTGCCACTCCTTGGATTTCCAATTTGTAGGGCAAAGCAAGGAGAGCAAAAAATCCCATGGATAAACTGTTCTTTCACCTGCCCCCCTGGCAAATGCAGTTCAGTCTGTCCCAGCTGTGGAAAGAGATGGATCCAGGGGCCAAGGGGGGCAGGTTTTGCAGAATTGCACAGCAGAGGACATTCTTGAAGAGGGATGAGCAAACAGAAAGTCTATGGGTCGTTCCTGATTTCTGGATTTATGAAACACAATGGATATGGTAGTGCACTTTGGAGTGATCCTCATCTCTGGTGTCTGCAGCAAAGTGCGCTGCTTTGGCAGGAAGAAACAAGGTGCAAGCGGGTATGGCTCATCCCCAGAGCTTAGTCATGGAGTTAAAGGGTGGTGTCATCAGCACGCAAACAGAAAACTCCCTGGTCTGAGTTTCATCGCGGCATGATGACAGGGGTAGATTGAACTGGCTTTGCCTCCTCAAAGGTGTTGAGTTTCCAGAAATCCCATTTACTGCCTTTCTCCAGGTCCTGGAGAGGGAAGAAGACATTGAGTCTGCATAAAACATCGCAGCAGCAAACCTTGTAGGAGAGAGCTGAGACCCCCGGTTGCAATCGGGGCTCATTGTGCAAGGTGCTGTGCGGACACAGGACCAAAGAGGAGCTGATCATTAAAGAGGGATTCGTTATACCCAACTTCACTGCCCACAGCAAGACTTTGCCCTGAGCTGAACATGCAACAGCCCAAATCTCTTCCGTGTCTTCAGAAGTCATGAAGCCGAGGGTGTCCCAAATCCCAGACACCCTCAGCTCGGCTGGGCCGGTGCCATCAGGTGCTGCGGCTGGTTTGAAGCGCTGCAGAACTGGTTCGTGTGTGACTGGCCAGGCAGCTCCCGCCTCTCCCGGTGGATAAAGGGGTGAGCTTTCTTTGCCGTCCCCTCAGCCGACTCTAGTCACCCTAATCCATCACGATGACGCCAAGTAACGCGCATTTTGCTGGGAGGAAGCACACCGTGCAACGCTTTGATACCCAAGCTCCAAAATCCCAGGGTGAAATCATAATTCCCTGGATGGGACAACTTCATTGGTGATGGTGGATTTTACTCAGGTCCCAAGACCTCTTGGGGGAATAAAGCTGTCCTTGGTGGTGGCACTTTGGGTACGCAGCAGGTCTGACCCTTTGAGATGCTGAAGCCAAGCATGTGAATGCCTTGGTGCCCATACATCTGAAACCCAAAGCCACAGCTGGCTTTCACCATGTCTTTTCCTTTCCCCATCCTTCTGTCTTATTTTTAGCTCACCAGATGGAGACTTCAAAAGAAAATCTTCCTGCAAACAGAACGGTGAGCCTGGCTCATCCTGGCAGAGGTTGTTTCGAGGTGGATTTGCTGCGCGTGGGTATGAGCAGCCACCAGCTGCCATGAATCACAGGGTTGCAGATGCTGAGTAAAGGTCCACTCCCCGGAGCCGAGCGCTGTGATTCAGGCAGCAGGAGTGTGCACGAGGCCATGCCTGCCCTGGAGATTTTGGGGCTTAAAGCCTATTCCCTACAACCAAACCCTAGGTTTGGGTGAGATCCTCTAGCTCAGTGGGCGTTAATCCCATCGAATCCCAACCAAGCAGGAATTGAGGGTGGGCAGTGACCTCTGGTATGGTCCAGCTGCTAAGATCTCCAAGGACCAGGCACCTAATTCCCACTGAGATGGGCTGGGGCCAGGGGAAGCCTTGGGGAATTGAGTGCTGAAATCCTGGGGGAACCAGGAAATGGGCCTGGAGGATCATTTCACAGGCTTGAGAATATGAAAGAAAGAAAGGAAAGGAAGAGAGAAGAGAAGAGAAGAGAAGAGAAGAGAAGAGAAGAGAAGAGAAGAGAAGAGAAGAGAAGAGAAGAGAAGAGAAGAGAGAAGGAGGAAAGAGGAGGAAAGGAAAGGAAAGGAAAAGAAAGGAAAGGAAAGGAAAGGAAAGGAAAGGGGAAAGGGGAAAGGGGAAAGGGGAAAAAAGAAAGGGGAAAGGGGAAAGGAAAAAGGAAAAAGGAAAAAGGAAAACTTCCTTTAATGCTAGTAAATTGAATGCCCTGGGGGGGAAAATATCCATGAGTTCCCTCCCCAATGTTTGTTTTTGAAAATATTGTTGCTAAACATGAACGATGGGCCAAACCCAACTGGGCGTAAATTGGCTCTGCCCCAAACACTTCAAAGGAGCCAGGCTTGCCTTACACTTACACCACCAACACATTTGGCCCAAGGAAGACTTTTTCTTGGCAGTTGGAGCTTCCAGCCACGCCAGGGCTCAGCTCACCCTGGCCCGAGCGAGATGCTCTGTTGAAAGTTCCCCTCGTTTGGCTCCGCAGCTCAGCACCATCCTGGGCGTGAGCATTGGACAAGCCGGCAAACACGCCAGCGCTCGGGTTGGGCTTACTTCACCCCTAGCATACAGCAAGCTGTGCATTTCATTTATGGAAATTAATACATTAGTTATCCAGAAGTCAGAACAATATCCGCAGATCCAAAATGTGTTGTGGATGGGTTCAAGGGAGACCACATTTGGTTTGGGGTGTGCAGGGGGAAAACCAAGCATTTTTGTGTGTCTGTGTGTACAAGGGTTGGCTCTTGGCTTAATAAAACCAGGAGAAATCCTTCTTTTGGCTCTAGCGCTAACCTAAAAGAGCCACGTGTGTGTTGAAGAATAAACCGTTTTAAGTTGTGGGATTATGGAGGGAATTTACCTTTTATTTCTCTAGCCGCTCTCATTGCTGCTCGTCCCAGCTCGTGTAAATCGGAGCCCCTATGACAAGTTGGGACCTATCTAGGCAGGCTTTTTACCACTGCTGAAACTCAGCAGGAAAAGGTGATCGAATGGGAAACATGATGGTGTGGAGTTGACCCCCTCTTGCCCACCACTGCGGGGTTCAGGGTGGTTTCTTCCCAGACGCCATTGGGATCAAGCAGCTTTGCACCTTGGCCATGTGAAGGGAAATAAAACACTCACGTGGGACCGGAGCAGAGGGGCTGCACACACCTCCTCCAAAATTTTTAAAAAAGGAGATAAAGCAAAAGAACAAAGTGACAATCAAAAGCATGCTGTAACAAAGCCTTCCCTCTCTTCTTCAGGCAGTTTTGGTGGCAAATCCCAAGGCGAAGCAGGCAGGAGAGGTTTTCCCCCAGACCAGT
Source organism: Aquila chrysaetos chrysaetos (assembly GCF_900496995.4). NCBI lineage: Eukaryota > Metazoa > Chordata > Aves > Accipitriformes > Accipitridae > Aquila > Aquila chrysaetos. The sequence goes on along the minus strand of NC_044018.1, from coordinate 29,846,695 downwards.
CTCTCCCATTTTCCACCTGCCCCCAGTCTCCCCAGGGAGCAATTTTCAAAGAATCCTGCCCAAATTTTGTGCCCTGAAATACAGTGGGATTGGAGGCAAAGGAGATGACATTTTTCACCTTATGTCTAAGCAATTTAGGCGCCAAAGAGTTAATTCCTTCTTGGCTTGGGCATTTTTGAAGCTCCTGAGATGAACAGGCACTTCTGAAACTGTTCCCCTGGTGATTTTCCAAGCCTTTGGAAATGGCATCCCTGCATTTGAAGTCCCTTGGCCATTTGCTGCCATTTTTCTCCCTACTGACTCGGAAAGTTTTGCTCTAGCAATGGAAATAAATAAGACAAAAATGTCCAAGAGAAGGGGAAAAAAACACAGATTTAGGGGAGGGGAGAAAGGTCTGGGAGAGGAATATTTCCAGAGGCAGCGAGTCATGGGAAAAATCTGTTGTTTGACTGGAAAACAGATTTTTAACCATGCAAGACACGGTGGAGTGGGAAGGTTTCTTCAGCTTGGCCAACCAAAGGCATATTTAGTCGTGGGTGTGTGTGAGTGGGTTTATTTTTTTTAGCTTTTGTTAATCAGTTCACATAACCACAGCCAATCGCGTTACCCCCTGCGTTTGCATCTGGCCAAACCTCTCTGACGGCTCCCAGGGCGTTTTCATCCCTTCAACCATCCCTCCATCCCTCTTTCCTCTCTCTGCTGCTTCCAACCCTGGCACCCCGCTTTCCCAGCTCTCCCCTCAGCCTTTTTTTTTTGCCTCTTGACTGCAATATTTTGTTAATAATATGGGGTCGTCTCCAGCCATCAATTTTTAAGCATAACCCCAGTCTGGGTCAAGAGGGAACTTTGTTTAAACCCAGTAAAAGTACCATTTTCCTACCAAGAGGACTATTTCATAGAAGCGTGAGTCATTTCTCTTGCTGTTGACATGTTTTATTTTGTTGAATTTACGCCTGACAAATTTAGGAGGCAAAAAATGAGCCTGAACATCTCGTAAGGGCGGCGATTTTTCATAAAGGGCTGTTGTGAGAGGGAGGCATTTAAGGCAGAATAAATCTCTCCTTGCACAGGGAAGCACATGGGGAAAAAAAAAACCAACACAACAGCCCTGTAAGGTGGTAAATTGTAAAGTTGTTGTTTTTTAAAAAGCCCTCAAAAGTCCCCGAGCTCTAGCCGTTGTTTAGGAAATCAGGTTTTTTGGCAGCTGGGCAAGAAGAAAGGGGAAAAAGAACAACAACAAAAAGTCAAGTGAAATCTTCCCACCAAGAAATAATTTATCCAAGATTTCATCTGCAGGCACATCCAAAAGCAATTACAGGAGCCTCATTACCATTATTTATTGAACCACCCCCTCTAGCTAGAGGAAAAGCAAAATACGTAACAAAAACGAGAGGAAAAGGCCTCTTATAAAAATAGTTAAAAGTCCATAAAGGCTGCCGGACGATGTAAAGGAAAACCAACAAAGAAACCGCACTGGAAAGCAAATGAAATGCTTGCATGGTGCCTTGGAGGCAGGGGGAAACAGGAGTGTCAAGCCCAGGTGCACGCTCAGGAGGTCCTGGCTGGGTTCAGATGTCTTCAGACTTCCTCCTCCTCCTCCTCGCAGGGAGCGGGAGGAAGGCTCGGCTCTGCTTGTGCAGTGCCTAGCTCCTCAGTTCACAGACGAGAAAGACAAAATATCCTGGAAACATAATATACAACCTGGGAAATATGCTGGGAAAATATTCCAGAGAATAGATACAGGGTGCTATTGTAGGGCCAGGACATTGCTGTCCCCTTTCTCTGACCATGCACATGTTGGAGGTGGTGGAGAACATCAAGAGTGTCCAAGGTCCCCATTTGCATTTGTTGCACACTGTGATGGATGGATGGATGGATGGGTGGATGGATGGGTGGATGGGTGGGTGGATGGATGGATGGATGGATGGGTGGATGGATGGACAGGCAGCCCTAAGTGCACTTTGCCTTTCTTTTAACTTCCATTGATAATTTTCTTTGGAGACTCTTGGGTCTGTAAAGAGCACCCAAGATTTAAAAAGCCCAACAACTTTGCATTGAAGAGGATTTCAATATTTTCCATGAAAATGAACACTTATGCCAAAAATATCATCTGGGGATGAAACACCTGTGTGCAATGACCCAGCTCATTGGGAATAGACATGTGCATTTGTTTCCGTGTTGAATATCATGTCAACACTGGTCCCTGCAACCCAGGGAGGTTGGGGGGCACCTTCACAAGGGCTTCAACATCATGGGGACTGCAAAATCAGCCCTCTGCTCCTGCCTCCCATCTTCTCTTCTCTCTCAGTGACCTCCTTTCTGGTGATACTGGGAAAAACAGGTCTCCACAGGTGGCCATCTATGAAGCTGGAGAGAGGACCAGGTCTTCCAGAAGAAGCAGTATTTCTTGCCCCACATGTCCCACTGTGGGAAAGGGAGCCCTTTCCCCTGTGTCTCTCCTCCCTGTGCCTCCTTCCCAGCTCCTGCTTCCAGCACACCTGTGCATTGAGAAGGAAAACGGGGGTTTCCCAAAGAGAACAAAACTCCCCAACACCTTTGAAGTCATTCTTATAATGGATATATTTGTACAACAGAGCTCCTGGTCTTGAACCCAGTGGGTCCCCCCTCCTGTACGTTGTTGTCCTCTGGGTCCTTCCCTCATACCCGGCATTTGAAGCGTGTGCCAATGGTCTCTCGAGCTGGAGACTGCAGCCTCAACTGGAGTCTCATGTACCTGGGAAGGGAAATAAAGTCTCATTTTTCACAAGGATTGTTCCAGGTTGGCACAGACGATGCATTTGAATAGTGTGGTAGGGACATCGGGAGAAGAGAAGAAAGGCCAGAAATGCAAGAGGAGCACGGGGAGATGGGCAGTGGGTGGGATGCATCCATCTCCAAGGGACACTCCAACCATCGCTGCCTCGACCTGAAGAGGGGATGCACCCAGACATCATCTCTACACCCCCAAAAAAATTCCCCCAGAAAGTTACAGAGACAGCGGTGTGTTGCAGAGGTGACAAATTCAACTTGGCTTCCCACCAGCCTGAGCCCAGACAGGCACCAAGCCCGCCAGGGCAGAGTCGCACCGGGTTAGAAGGGATGTAACCAAATTTTGGTGTTACAAAAAGACCTGGCAGCTAGGAGAGAGAGAAAAAAATTCTGTGAGAATGGAAGAAGTGAGATTGTGCTTTTTCTTCCTTTTCTTCTGAAGAAAAAGTATTGGTTTTGTCTACATTTTTTATTTAAAGGGGCGGGGGGGGGAATAGGGAAGAGCGGTGCGGGTTGCTTGGGGCAAAAAAAGGGGGAACTGGGGCTGTACAAACACTGCAGGGGGGGGGGAGGCAGAATCCGCAGCCCGTACGCGCCCGCACAGCTCCGCCAAGGAGCCCGGCGTTTCCCATCCCCCAAAATGCGATTTTTTTTTTTCCCCCGGAAAAAAATAAGGATGCTTGGCGGCGGGGGGGGGGGGGGGGGGTGCCCGGCGCTGCAGGTGCCGGGGGGCAGAGCAGCCCCCCCCCCCCCCCCCGCCGCCGGCTGAGCCTGGAAGCGCTCATCGCATTAGTCATAGGTCACCGGGAAGGCTCCGAGTTAAGACATGCACAAATCATCATGGAAATCTCTCCCCATTCCCACGGGAGCGAGCTGGCACCGAACCACCCGTGCAGGGCTGCTTTCCTGGCTTTTTATTATTATTATCTTTTTTTTTTTTTTTCCCCCCTCCTAGGAAAGCCCCAAGTAGATCCATAATTCCCTCCCCCCCCGAAAGTAGCCCATCGATGGGTTTTAAAAGCACTCTCCCGCCTGGGAGGTGAAAGGAAAGACCTGAGCACTTACAGGGAAGAGAAAATAAAGCCCGAAGAAACGATTTCCTTCCTTAAATAAATTATTACCTGCTCAAAGACCGGCGCTGCGGTTTCGCGACTGATAATGATCGAATTTTTTTTCTATCAGTGCTTTACTTTCCTAAATTAATAGGTATTTAAATTGGGGGGGGGGGACGGACTGAGTAGGAAGGCGTGTGTTCACTCAGGAGCAGATATTTCCAAGGTTGGATCCTAAATTGAAATTCCCGAAGGAAGAACATATATAAATATGCCCTGGAAAAACAACAACAAAAAAAACCCAAAGCAACAAACCACAACGATTTTTATTTAAAGTTGGTGCGTTTTGTGTCCTTACAGAAAGCCACAACTTTAAGCCTCAAAGACCTTTTCAAGAACCTGTTTTTTCCATTTTTAAAACAGTTTCTTATTTTCGGTGCTTTTTCCCTTCAATACTTGCAATCTTTGTCCATCAGGTCACTTATCTATAAGTTAAAAAGGCAGCTTTTTGGAAGGGAAAAGGGAGAAACCTGACAAAAATTGGGTATTTTAGGGCTTGTTCACTTTTAAAATATTATCTCTGAGAAAGTTATTTAACTGATTTGTTAATTTTTTTAACATGAAGCTGCAGAAACGACCTGCCCAGAGCACCAGGTGAAAAAAACACTCAGGACACTGCATGGTGGGACATCAGAGGGTGATGGCTTCTCATTTTTGCTAATTTTCATGGATTTTTCGTGCAATTCCTGAGCCCAAAGTGGCATCAAACGCTGGTCCCAGGGAGGATGTTTTTTCGGAGCATCAATTCCCCACGATATTCCGCATTTCATCCTGCAGCTCAGAAAACAACTGATTTGGATTTTTTTTTTTTTTTAAGAAAGGAAGAAAAGAAAAAAAGGAAAGACGAAAAAGAAAAAAACCACTAAATTAACAACTGAGTTTAAAAATTGGAAGGAAAAACCTTGGGAGAGGGTTGAGGAGTGGGGCAGTGACTGGAGCAGTCCCACTGGGCTCCCCAGCTTTGGGGGATGCTGTGAGAGAAGATGTGGAAAAATGGGGGGGGAGGAATTAGGGGGAGCCCAAAAGCGCAGGAAACATGGAAAAAATTAGGCCTTTGCTGGGAAAAAATCCCGAAAAAAAAAAAAAAAAAAACCAACCCCAAACCCCCCAAAACCAACCAAGCAAAACGGAGAAAACTGGGATAAGATAAAGTGGGGAAGGTGCATCACGGTGCCTCCCCGTAACTCATCACCTCTGGTCGGGTGGGAGGTGGATTTTGCCAGGTTTAAGCCCAGACACATAATTGTTTTCATTTTTTTTTCTTTTTTTTTTTGGTGGGGAGAGGCAGGATGGGGGAATCAGCGAGAATTGTTGCTCAAGTCATCCGGGAATGCCCGGCCCAGTGTAATTATTCTCTGACAGTCGCTGTTTTTATTTCTTTGGGCATTTCAGAGTGTCTGGGTTTCAGTGTCAGTTTAAAAGCATTGCCCAGAGCATCTTTTCCATTAATTAAAGTGCAAAATCTATGCCAGACACCCAGGAGCACAGCTCCCCCACTCCCCCCTCCCCATACCCCAAGTCCATTAGCACACCTTAATGCTCAATTAACATGTTCATCGCACTTAATTAGAGCCAGGAGGATCCATTTTTCCTCCCCAGCCTCCTGCTGACTTCCCCAAATCCTGGGGGTTCCCCCATGACACCTCTCAGCTTGTGGCTCCCCTCAAACCCCAAGGCAAGGAGAGGCCACAAGCCGGCTGGACCCCCCCATGGGGAAACAGGCTGGGTGGTGCTGAGTCCCAGTGAGGGCAGGATCCGGCCCAGAGATGCACCAAGTTTTTGCAAAAAAAGCCTCATGGAAGAAACGCCACTTCTCGTTGCCCCAGTCTGGCCCCTCCCATTGCAGACACATCTGAGTGATTATCCCATCGTGCATCTAGACGGACCACAGGTGTTTATGCACACGTGTGTTTGCATGTGCAAATTTACATGCATGCATAGGTGTGGGTGTGTGTTTGCATGTGGATGTGCTGCAGAAGTGTACGAGCATCTGTAGGGCTTTGGACGGATGGATGGATGGATATGCAGATGGATAGGAGGATGGGCACAGAGCTACATGTTCCTATGGGGTGACTGCTACCAAAAATTAAGATTTGGGTTCAGGCTGGGCCTGGGCTGGGAGTGGAGGTTGCCACTGTGCAGCTCCATGTCATGGCCCTGCACCAGGAGGGAGTTGGAATGTCGCTCCATCCCAGACTGTCTCCTTGGACAAGAGACAAAGGTCTGCTGTCCCTGGAGGTGACACCTTTCCTCTCCTGGTGTCAGCTGGATTTCATCCAGGGTGAACGCAGACAGAAGGGGAGAGGGGAAGGGGAAACACACAGGTAGATGCAGCTGGATGGGCTGGAGCAGCTTTTGGGGGGCAATCTTTCCATTCTGGCATCCCACAGACAATGGGCCAACCAAGATGACACAGGCAGAAGATGCCATTCAAAGCTGTGGACGTGGCCAAAGGGGACAATAAAAAGGGGAGGCTGGGAATGTCCCTGCATCCCAGCAGTCCTGGATCAGCCAGGATGGACCTGTACCCCAAATATGGCAAGGCCAAGGGGAGGATGGAGGATGCATGCCCTCGGCACCAAAGAGGCCAGATGTGTCCAGGCCCTGGCTACTGACAGCTCCTATTGTTTTCGGGAGGGTGGAGATGTCCCCATTGTTCTCCTGGGGGGCAGGAGGGGACCTCGGTTGCTGTGACCCGTGGTGGCTGCTGGCACTTCTCCATTGTCTGTGGACCATGATCAACTCCCTGTTGTCCCCCACAGGGGACGGTGGGCACAGATTCATTGTCCTAGTGGGACTGGGTGGGATGCTGAGACTTGAGCAAATTTGGGCCTAAAATGGGCAAAGAAGACCATCTGTCCCAGATTCGGGGTTGGGGCAGGAAGAGAAGAGAGAAAAGCTCTCTCTGAGGACTGTTAACTCTGAAGCCTACAGCCCACCCCTGAGGGTGGGCAAAACCCAGATGGAGGGGAGAGGGCGGGTGGGGGTTGCAGCAACAAGAGACCTTGGAGCTGCAGTTCATACTGATCCCCATCCAGGTGGAGAAGACCAAAAGTGTGGGAGCTGGAAAAGGTTTCCAGGAGCAGGACACATTTCGTGGAGGCACAAGGTGCCCGTGGTAGGGGCTCAGGTTTGTGGCTCTGGGTTCTCAACACTTGGGATACAGCAAGCACCCCACTGGCACCGTGGGGTGAAACCTTCTCCTCGGCTCCGTAACAACCCCTCGGCAGCCCTGGGACTTGCTGGTTCACTCTGCAGATCCCCGGACAAGATTTAGCTCAATATGGGCAAATGGTAAAATGTGTCACTAGGAAGCGAAGAACAAGGAATGCCAAACGCAGCCACCGTTGGGAAGAGAAGAACAGTTGCAATTATCTGAACTTGGAGTTTTGCCAGTAAAATTTTCCTCTTGTTTCTCTTGCCTTTGCTTGATCTCAATTGCCTTTTTTTTTAAAAAAGAGAGATTAAAATCACAGTTTCTTTTATTTTTTTTCCTTTATCTTCTTTTCTTTTCTTCTTTTCTTCTCACACTCACTCTCTCTTTCTTTCATTTCTCCCTTTCTCTCTCTCCTTCTTTCCTTTTCTTCTCCAAAAAGGCTGCAATGCACCACAGAATTTGCAAGGAGATATTTACTTTTTTCACCCTCAGTGGCCTCTGCCTGCCCCAAAATCTGCCTCAGAATTCCCAAATTTGCCTAAAAAGCCAAGGTGAGTATCCCCCAAAGTCACAGCACTGCTCCAGCTAATCCAGAGCAGCCAATTAAGCTCTTAATTAAATTCCCCCAACCATTTATCCATATCTGCATGCAAATATGCATGTATGTATACATAACCACAGGCGTAGCCATAAATATATATGTATGAATCTGTGTAGGCATAGATCCTTTTATCCTTAGATCTCTGGCTGTATATGTAGGAGCAGGAAAAGAGGAACAAATCATCTTTAAATTGCTTAACTTCCCTTTCATGAAAATCATTCCTGCCACGGAATGAAGAGCAATCAGGGTGACTTCGGTGCTGGTTCACCATGAAATGCACAGGAGATGCAGGGTTTGGGTCTTTTTAGGAGGATGTTTGTATGTCAGGAGGTATTTGGGGGGTAAATAACATCTCCGGAGCCAGTGTCTGGGGTCTCTGCCCATCTCAGGGGTCGAGGAGGCAGAAGCATCCTGGGCTTGAGCTGAGAGCATCCTCCAGCCCTCCACGGGGCTCTGAGGGGTAAAACCCGAGACACCAACCCCAGGCTTGGGCCATACTCTTCATTTTCCGTTTCTTTCGCCAGGGAGAGATGGCAGATTTGCAGATTTTAACTCCTTAGTGCCAGTAGTTCCCCTCCTCTGACGGCTTTGCCGTGGGGCGAGGGATGGGTTCAAAGCGCCGGGGCTGGTGGCCACCGTGGGGTGTCCGTGGGCCAGCAAAGGCAAGGCAGAAAAAAAGCACCTTTTTATATCGCTGTTTGACCTGGGACCGCTCCAGCCCGTTGGAAGTTCCTGCCAGCGCAAAATGTGGGTTTGTCGAAATAAAACACTTTTACCTCCCAGTTTTCTTACCTTAATCCGGTCCGGTTGTAAAAATAATTCGGGCGAAAAAGGAATTCGTGTATTTAGCCTCCTAAACCTGCACTCATGGCATAAACCAGGGGCTTAAATCTTATTTTGATTTTATTATTATTATCATTAACAATCCAGTTTGCATTCAAATCTCCCAGCTCTCCAAAACTCCGATTTTTTTCATTGAAAACCTCGAATACTCCCCAAATCCCGACACTTTTCCCAGGTGCTTGGCACATCCCTGGAGCCTTTGCAGCCTTGCACGAGAAAAAAACCTCTTTGCAAGAAGGAGCAAAGCCAGGAGTTTGCAATAACTTCAAAGCATGGCTGGAAAAATAACGCAGAAATATTTAGGTGGGATTTGGAGGAAAAAAAAAAAAAAAAAAGCAATTTTACTGGTAAATATTTGGAGCCGAGAAGACTGATACAGGCCAGTAACTAGTACTTCTGTATTTGGCAGCCAGCAATGCAAACAGGGCTGCTGCAAGAGCAGCTCGGTGGGGAATAAATCCCGGTGCCCACGAGCAGCTCGAAAAATGTCCAATTTCGTGAAAAACAAACAGACAAACAAACAAAAAACCCAACCCAACCCCACGATATGGGGAAGGCACCCGGCTGGGACTTTGCCCTCCACCCCCCGGCTTTGCCTGCAAGTCGGGAAAGGAGCTGGCTTTGAAAGAGGTTTGCAGACTACCAAGGGAAATGTTTCTTGCCCGCTGTTTAAAAAAAAAAATAAATAAATTGGAAAAATGTAATTTCCCCCGTTATTTTTCATTAGTTCTTCTCAAGGGGTGAAAGGAAAGAGAGAGAGGAATGAATTTAAGGAAGATGCCAAAGCAATAGCGGGGATGACACCCAGGGAAAATCGCTTTCTTCCACGAAACTTATGTGCATTTTTTATGTGAACACTCAAGAACAGGTTCTCTTTTTTTTTTACCTCCGATAGCGAATCTATTGATCTGCATAGATAAAAGGTGTTTTACAGCCGGGATTTTTCCAAAGGTAGATCATTTTACCCTCAGATCTTCAGGTGCTCTTACCAGAAGTCCTGCAAAGATGAATCGAGAGAAGTCGGAGGAGAGTGGTCCCCAACAGAAATCTTACGGGTTTGTTGTTGGAGGTTTTTCCCCCCGTAAATAGCTCTAGGAGGTCTCCAACTCACAAGATGCATTTACATATAATAATATGATATTGCGTAAGGTTAATATAACATGGGGAAATCACTGCAGAAGCCACCCGACCGCTTTCTTTCCCATAGCCAACACACTCCCAAGCGCTGCCTGAAGTTCCCACCTCCTGTTCCCTGTAGTCGTGCTGAAATATCAATTAAATTCCCCCTTTCTCTTCCCCTAATTTCTCACCTGGTGAATATTTTGGAGCGATTTAGCTCCAGAATTAAATCCTTGATAGCGGGTTGTGAATGCTTTGGCTCTCCACTTGATCTGCAAAGAAGAACAGGGGATAAATACTGTCCTAAAGACTTGAGGAGCCCAAATGTCCCCGTACCAGTCACCAGGCATTATTTAAAGGACATAATTATATATTCATCGTTAGAAAGACATGACCTGCCATCCGACTTTCAAAGCGAGCTGTGGGAAGACGAAATACAAAGCAGGACCCGGGTCCTCTGCAATTATTTTGCAGACAGATTTGTTAAGTGACTCTTTTGGGGTGTTGTGGGGTTTTTTTTGTTTGTGTTGGCTTTTGTTTTTAGCAAAAGGAGTAACGTTGAATAAATTGGCAAGTGACTAAAACGTGAGGTATCTCCGAGGGCTTCAGCATCTCTCCCAGGCAGCGCTGGAAACTTTATTTTATTTTCGGGATAGACCCATAGGAACAGACACAACCACAGGAGGGAAGATGTCCTGGAGAAAAGGACTGTTAGGGAGTGTTTTAGACATAGGTATGGTATATAGGCGGTACAGGATATACAATAATTCCATAGATAGGTGGATGCATGGATAGATAAATACATGGATGGAGTAATGCAGGGAGGGATGGAGGGAGGGATGTGTCGCACAGATTCTGCTCGGCTCCCGGTTTTCCCTACGCAACACACCGCAGCCAAGCGCTCTAAATAAATGAGTTTTGATTTTTACACGGAATTTCAGCTAATTTGGGGAGAAACAAAAGACGCGCGTGGCTGGGATTCTCCTCTCCTCCTCCCTGCCTCCAAAATGCTGCAGCTTTGTGGAGCGGGGAAAGGGCCCCCCAGGAGCCCTCTGTCCCGAGGGGGTGGGGGGGGCAGCATCCCCCTCCTTCCCGAGGCCAGGGGGGACCCTCACCTGAGCCAGTCCCCTGCGTGTCTCCCTGCGTGGGTGCCTGTCCCTGCGTGGGTCACCGCGGCCCCACTCGGGTCTGACACCCCCAAGGCAGCGGGGACTGGGGGGGGGCGGGGGGGGACCCTGTGGGGGCTGGCGACCAGCATCACCCCAACACCACCCCTGCCCTTGCCGAAATTTGGCTGAATCAGGCAAACGGGGCTTACACCTAAATGCCAAACCTCTTACAACCCCCACAATGAATGTAAAAGAGAAAAAACAAATATATTTTTGCTCTGTTTACCCCTCACGCCCCCCCCCCATCCCACAGAGCACGACGAATCCTCACCCCACACACACTAGACCGGAAAAAAAGGACACAATTTCTTTAGAAGATTTTTTAAGATAAACCTCCCTATTCAGAGGTCCCCAAGAGCAAAAATTTCGCCATCCCCCGATTTAACTTTTTTCCCAGCTCAGCAGACACAAACCCACCCCCAAACCCCCCTCCTGCTCCTGCCTTTCCTGCTTATTTGTAGCTGTCCCCGAGGAAGACTCTGCTTTACGCACTTGCCGTTTAATGCCGAAAAGCCCCGACGTGACAATAGAAAAGGCGATTTTTTTTTCGCCTTGCAAATGCATATCCTCAGGGAGGAAAAAAACCACGAGGAGGGTTTTTTTCCACGTGTTTGAGGAGGGGAAAAGCACACAGGAGCTTTTCGGGTCACTCGTGGCATGCCGGAGCCTGAGAAAGCCTTGGAGGACGGGGAGGAAACCCACTTTTTTTTTTTTTTTTTTTTTTTTGCCAATAATGGAGAAAAATCCTTTTTTCACCCCTTTTTAACGGAGTGCAGAATTAAAATTTATCTTGCTGGTGCCAAAGTTTTGCTGATGCTTTGGATGCGTTCGGAGCAGCTTACGGAAAGAGGTGGAAAGGCAGCAGCCCTGCCTGTGTCCTGGCAGGGCTTTTTTAGCCCGTCTTTAACCCCCAAATCCGTATTTGGGGTTTAACCTCGTGAAAGAAGAGTTTCATCAGGTTGTCGGCATTTAGGAGAGACTCTGAGTATTAAAATGAAATCAGTGTTATTAATCGCCATGGAGGATAAATAGCCATACCTGAGGTGGAGGCACAGTCCCACTCCTGGGTGAAAATCCAGGTTATTCCCATCCAGGCGGATAAAGGTCCTGCAAAAAGCAAAACGGCCCATCCCACACACAACCCGCACACGTTTTGGGGGGAAACACAGCGATTTCAGCCTCTCTCTGCCAAGGTAGAGTCATGTACGCTTTATTTCCCTAAGCATTTCTTCTCCTTTAAAATTCAGCCCAGCAAATAATTTTTGGAACAGGCTGGGATCTCTCCATTTACCAAAAATGTTTTTTGAAGAGAAACATCGGGCTTTTTTTTTTTTTTTCCGTTTTCTTGCTTCTTTGCTTATTGCATACATATTTTCCCTAGCTAATGGCTAATAAGTCCCAGGTTTTCCATAGAGAGTTACACTTCTCCCATCACGATGGAAATGGAGATTGCATCTCTCTTTTACCCTCAGTGTGAATGTGTGGGCATCGGTCGTGCCTATTCATAATTTATATTTCTCTATTTAATATATACTAAACCCCAGTTTGGCAAACACGGTTCACTGAAGTTCAGCTTCTACCTCTGGAAATGAAACTCTTCAGTGTTTTGCTTTTGAAAATGTGAATAAACTTGGCAAAGAGCTCCCACTCTTCCCTCTCAATCCCTCCAAGCAGCTCCAAGGAATGAATTATTTGGACATCAAGTGGACCAAGAAGTAAATAGTTTGGGTGGGAGAAGGGGAGAAACAGCCTTGAACACACATCTCTCATATAACTGGTTCTGAATAATATTTGGCAGAAGAAAGAAGGTTTCTTACATTGGCCTGGTGTTAGTCTCCATCCTTCCAAACGCATCTTGAGTTAATTCGGTACCAGGAGATGGGGGAGAAAATAACCCCGGATCGTTACAATCCCACGGCCCAGGGAAAAAAAAAAAAAAAAAAAAAAGCGCGCCTGTGTATTTTAGAGCACTTACAAATAAAGAAATAAAATGACATTTAGGGCGGGGGGGGGATAAAGCCTCATCCAAGTGCAAAGTGCTATAAAGCACCTGAGGGTCCCCGGCTCCTCTCCCTCTTTCTCTCCCCGAGAATATGAAGGCAAAAATGATGAGAAGCGATAATTACGCTCTCCAGATACCACTTTGTTGACACCAGCCAGACCAAATGGCCCCCTTTTCTTTTGTCAGTGCTTCAGGCGACCTCCTGTTTTAACTTGGAATTGAACTTGGACTTCCGACCAGACAGGGGCCCTAAATTGAGGCAGATATTTTATTTGTCTGTCTCTGAATCGCTGAGTCAAGAAGTACCTATTGCACCGGGTCGGCGTGGAAATAATAACAATAATTAACGGTGGGGAATTGCCAAGAGCTGGGACATTCCGCAGTGGCTGTAAAAAAAAAAAAAAAAAAAAAAAAAGCCCTTATTTGCCTCAAAACGTGGTGTCGCCGTGCGAGGAGGCGGGGGGTGGTGGGGAGGAGGGATGAGAAGGAGAAAAAGAGGGGCTGCGGGATTTTGGGAGCCCCCCCGACAAGCTGGCACGTCCCCGCGTTGTCACCGCGGGGGTGATGGGTCAGCTGAGTGGCACCAAGAGGTATTTATCCCTTTCCTCTTCTCCCTCTCAACTTTAGCACGGTTTTTTGAGGGGGGGGGGGGGGAAGGATAAAACGCAGTAATAAAGCCACGGCGTTGGAGAGGGTGAGGTTTGGCTTTGCAAATCTACCTCTGGCCCTGCCTTGGGGCGAGGGGGAGCGATTATATATATATATATATATATATATATATATATACACATAATTTCCTCCCCCCTTTCTGGATAGCAAAATGCAGGGAAGCCAAAGCAAAACATCCTCGAGACTTAGGAAACCCCTTCCCAAGCTTGGGGGGGGGAGTACTGGGAGGGTGCTGGGGGCAGGCTGGGCTGGCAGCGCCTTGTCGATGGCAGCTAAAAAAAAAAAAATACCCCAAGAAAAAAAGGGTGAAAAAAAGCCTCAGGGTGGATCCACTCCAAACAGGTTGCAGGAATCTGACAGGTTAGGAAGGAGAAAAGCCGGATCGTCTCGGGTCAGGCTCAATTCTCTGTCTGACACCACCCGAGACGGTTTGATCCAGCCCGGGGAGGGGGACGAGGCGGGGAGTAACCTGATATTGCGTTTCCGTCCTCGATGCATCTTTCCTCCTCGCTCCCTCTCTCTCTAAAAGCATTTAAATTAAAGATTAGGTAGGGGGTTTTTTTGATTTTGTTTTTAATTCCCTGTATAAACATCTCCAATGCAAGAGGGGGGGTGAGGAATTGGTGATAAACCCAGCTGCTGGGACAAATGTAAGTCTGATGCACACATACCCCTTTTTGGGTTTTTTTGTCCCTTTTTGGGGTGTTTTTTTGTCCCTTTTTTGGGTGCCTTGCGTCAAGGCAGAGAAGACTGTACTTCATCTTCTTTTCCGGGCACTGCTTTTGCAAGAATGCTGCTAAGGCTTGGCCACAGCCTCCAGCCTCCCTGGTTGTATTAATTCAGCAATGAGCTGAACCAGGGATGTTAGGATTTATTTTTCTCTCTCTCTCTCTCTCTCAAAAAAAAAAAAAAAAAAAAAGGCACGCAAAGTTTAGGAAAAGAAGTCGGCTTTGGCTTTTATTTATCCAAAGCACATTTTGAACAAAGCCTGGGAAAGCTTTCCTTGGATTCCTCTGCAAGAATATGAGATTTAGTGGAATAGTTTCTTCACTAAATTGGTACTCCAGTGGGAAAATTGTATGTTGATCTCAGACTTTCTCATACCACGGGCTCTAATTTCCCCGAGGGCTCAAAAGCTAAAATTCCCCTCCTTTATCCCCCCCCCCCCCCCCCCCCACGCAATGTAATGGAAATGCAACTTTCCTTTCCAAATCTAGGTAGGGATTTTTCTGTGCGGGTGCATCGTGCTTTAGAGGCACTGACAGCGGCTGGAGCCGATTTTCCTTCAATAAATCTCATACCTTGGCCATTTTCCTTTGTATGTGAGACGTCTGGAGGTGGGAAGAACCGTAAATACGGTTTTTCTCCCAGAAAATGGTCTATCGAGGGGGAATTTCTAAATCTTTCAGACAACAATGAGGGGGGGAAAGGGAGGAAACAAAGGGAAGAAAAAGGAAAATTAAAAAAAGAAAAATACCCATGTGCCACAGATTTGCGGTGAATTATTTTCATCTATCCCCTAACTAAAATAAAGGATTTGCCTTTTTTCTTTATTCTCATCCAGCCTGTATTTATTTTTTTTTTCCTCCAGGATATGTGGATAATAAAAAGGGGTTTTATCATAAAATTCCGCAGCTGATGAATTTTATTTCGGGTGAGATTTCCCTGGCCTGGAGAAGCAGCGCTTGACTTTGAGCCCCGTTAGATGTGCACGACTGTGCTCTCTAGGTGTTTGGCCACAGAAACATCAGTATTTTCAGGGCAACAGTTACCTTCACACCTCTTTTTGAGGGTTTGCCTTGAATATCTACAAGTCAGATTAGCTTTTTAACAAACCCAATATATTGACAAACTCAGTATCTCCGGCTGCAAACACGCGTTCACCTGCAAAACTGTGTTCAGCCCTAAATTTCCGTGGTTTTTGTTTTTTTTTTTTTTTTTTTAAGGGGAGAGTGGCAATAAAGAAAATGGCTAATTTAAAGGAGAAAGGGTCGAAAACTGCCTTAAGGACCAGTTAAAGTGTCGGAGATAAGGTAATGAGAAACAACTCGCAGTTTTGCAAGGCAGAACAGAGCTGGACACCGCAAGGATATATCTAATTTTTTTTCCCCACATGGTCTCGGAGATGAATGTTTCTCTCTTCCTTTCCAGCAGGAATAAAAATAAAGAAATAAATACACCGAATTTCTCCCAGGGTCTGTCTTCAAGACGGCAGAGAAAGGGAAGGGGAACCAGGCAAACCCATACTTGTCTTCAGAAGAAGAAAATTCAGCTTCTTTCCTCTCGGAGCCCGCTGGTAGACGGAGAGGGAACCGCTCCCTGCAGAAATATCCATATAAAAACCTTTGCCGGAGCAATTTGCAAGCCTAGAGCCGGAGGGAGGATGAGAAAAAGGAATTTATAAGCCAATATTATTTGATATTGGTCAATTTTCCCTCTTTTTTCCCTAATTTAAAAAAAAATGCTGAAAATGTGACGCTGCGGGGATGGTGTGTGAGCGATGCGGACTCTTCCAGCCTTTTTCTATAAATGCACAAGGAGAGGAATATTATACTTTAAAAAGAGCTTGGGGGGAAAAAATGCTATTTAAAAAAAAAGAAAAACAACAACCTAACGAACGGGTCTCACATCTGCTCTTATTTCTAATTGCTCCTTCCCCTCTTCCTATTTTTTATTTATGGGTACCACACTCCTAAGCGGTTCCACATTTTGGTAAGTGTAAACATCCCTGAGCTGGTTTGGGTTCATTAACCCACTTGCCATTGCGCGGAGAGCCGCCCTCAAAAGCTAAGAAATGGTAAAAAAGGAGCATTTTTTTAAAAGAAATCCCGAGTTTCTGAGCTGAGGGTTGTTTTGCACAGCGACCCTCCTCCTCCCTTCCCAGCCACGGACCCTTCCCAGGAAACCATCACTTTAAATGTGATTTTTCTCCTCTGCTGCCTCTAGAAAAAGACCTTTTTCTCTTGTTTTATCCTCTTTTTCTCCCGTTTTTTTCTCTTTTTCTCTTGGGCTTTTTTTTCCCCTCTTTTTCTCTTGTTTTCTTCTCTTTTTCCCTTGTTTTCACCCCCTCCTCTAATTCTCGGCGTGCAACCCGCACTAACCCACCGAATTACAAAATTCAGTGTTTCATTCAACCGATTCTTTCCCCGGGATACAAAGTGGAAATGTCCTTCCCCAAACCTGCTAGGGCAATTTGCTATTATTTTTAATTTACCGTGCTGTCTGCCCTCCTCAGGGCTCCTACCTTAACTCCCGAGCGCCTCGACACCGAGCCCTGCCCGCTGCCTGCCCGCTGCCCGCTCCACTCCGCGCATCCCCCGTTCCGCCTCTATTACCCTTACCATAAATCTTTACATTTTTAACATTTAATCCCCTTCCCACGCCGCGCGGAGAGGACATATGCTACCAAATGTTAACTACTTCATAAAAATTAAAGGGGGAAAAAAAAATTGAGGGTTGCTGGGGGAGGGAAGGGAGGGTTTGTTCGGCTCCCCCCGTCCCTTCCCCCCGACGTGGCGGACACCCGGCTTTAATTTCTTGCTCGGCTTCTTCCATCACCGCTTCGAGCCATGTGGTTCTTGGGATGGGGGGGGGGATGCTTCTCCTGGGTGATTTCTGGATGGACTCACAGCACTTTGCGGAATTCAAAGGATGCGAGCACGGCTTTTTTATTTTATTTTAATTTTTTTTTTTTTACATTTTAAAATTTTTTATTCTTATTTTTGTTCTTATTTTTATTCTTATTTTTATTTTCATTCTTACTTTTATTTTTTTTATTATTTTTATTTCATTTCATTTCACTTTATTATTTTATGTCATTATTTTATTCCTTTTATTCCCCCACCCCCCGCCCACCGCAGCCTTTTTAACCTCCACTTCCAAACCCAGGTCGAAGCCCCTGGGAGGTCCCCCCCCGAGGCTGCATCCCCTCAAACCCATCCCCGAGGCTCAGGGGGACCCGCTCGGGCTCCTTCACCTTGAACTTGGACTTCGAGGGCTCCTCGGGACGCCGAAATTCCCTCCTCGATCGGGGCAGGTTAATTGAGAACTCGCCTTCCCCCCTCTACGGGCTCCCTTTGCAGAGTGGGCTCCCCACCACCACAAGATTTGGGGGGATTTGGGGGTTTTTTTGCTTTTTTCCAGCTTTTTCTTTTTTTTTTTTTTGCTATTGGGGAGAATGGGAAGAGGATGGGGTGGGAGGCGAAGCCGCCCCGGGACCCCCCAGAACCAGCAGCACCGAGGGATGGTTTAGGATTCAAGGGGACACACATGAAGTGTGGAGGGTGTCCTGCGTGGGTACGCACCCCACGGGGGGCGGGGGGGGACCACCTGGAAGTCCCCTCGGAGGACTCCACACCCCACGGCACCCCCCAGGAAAATTTGGGGGGCAAATGCAGCGCAGGCGGAGCTCACCTCCCTTCTCAGCTTAGGGCACTGAATTCCTAAAAAAAAGATTTTTTTTTCCCACTTTTTCTTCGGTTTCTATTTTTTCGGGTGCTGAGCTTCCTCCCTCCCTTAATAACTCCTCGCCCAGGGGTTCCCCGAGGGCTGCGACCCCCCCCCCAGGTGCTCCCTCCTCCATCCCCATCCCTCCCAGCCAGCAACCTGCCATTTATTCTATTTTTTTTCCCCAATTCTGTGGCAGCCCGGCCCCGGGTTAAGAATTAATTCACGTTTTTACAAACCCTCACAAATCAGCCTGGGCCAACAGACCCTCCCCGTGCCCCCCCCCCCCCCCGGGCTTTGCCCCTACCCCACATCGCCGCTGAAATATTTACCACCGAACTATTAAACATCAATAACCACCCTCCCACGCGTGCTCAGTGGGGGAAAATCAAATTATTTTGGAGTCTGGCAGGAAAATTGGGGGGAGGAGGAAGGAATTGGGCAGATTTTTTTGCTTTTTTATTTTGTTTTCGGGGGGGGGGGAAGCACTTTGTGAAGGAAAAAACAGTCAACAGGTTCCAAAAACAAAAAAAAAGGGGAGGGGGGAGATGCTTTTTGACCGCCCCCTCGAAGAATCGTGGCGTGGTTGCCCGTCGCTTCCCCTTGAAATATCGCGGGTGGGGGGGTTATCCTTGTGTGTGTGTCCCACATACCGCTTAGAGCATCCTTCCCCCACACCGAAACACGGCGCGGGGGGGGATCCTTCAAGGGAAAGCATCTGTGTGTCCCCCCTCCTCGGTGTTTCGGGGTGTGCGTGGGGATAAGGGGGGGGGCGCTTCGACCAACGGCAGCCGACACGCGTGGGCAGGGACCCCCCCGCCACGCGCGGCTCTTTGTGCCGGGGGGGGGGGTCGCCACCGCCTTTAATGGAGGGAAAGGGGGGGGGGGGGAAGGAAGAACCCAACCAATGAGCGTGGCGGCGGGGTCACGGGGGCGGGGCCACGCCGGGGCGGGGGGGGGGAAGCCGGGTGGGCGTGGCCGCGGCGGATTTCTTAATGGAGCGGCGGCGGCGGGGCGGCGGCGCATGCGCGCGCGGCGCCGATATGTTGGGGGGGTCGCGGGGCGGCGGGGCGCGGCGCGGAGCTTCCCCCGACGGCGGCGGCGGCGGCGGCCGAGGAGGAGGAAGAGGAGGCGGAGGAGGAGGAAGAAGAAGAAGAAGAAGAAGAAGAAGAAGAGGAGGCAGCAGCGGGAGCAGCGCGGCATGACATGACGGCACCGCTCGGCCTCCCCCCGCGCTGGCCCGACGGCCTCGCCTGCCGCTGCGAGGACGCCCCGCGGGAGAAAAACCGCATGGAAGGGTTGGGGCATTGCCGGGAGATGATGCCCCACGCGGGACTCGCCGTGCCCACCGCCCCGCCGCCGCCGCCGCCGCCCCAGGGAAGCGCTTACGCGGAGCTGGCGGCCGCCGAGCCCCCCCGGCAGTGCCCGTCGGGGGCGGCTTCCAGCGCGGCGCTGGGCTACGGTTATCCCTTCGGTGGGGGCTACTACGGCTGCAGGTTGTCCCACTCCCACGGAGTCAACTTGCAGCAGAAACCCTGCGCTTACCACCCCGGGGAGAAGTACCCCGAGGCCGGCGGGCCCCTGCCCGGCGAGGAGCTGCCGTCGAGGGCCAAAGAATTCGCCTTTTATCCCGGTTTTCCCAGCTCCTACCAGGCGGTCCCTGGCTATTTGGACGTGTCGGTGGTACCGGGGCTCGGTGGTCACCCGGAACCGAGACACGACGCTTTGCTTCCCATGGAAGGTTACCAACACTGGGCTCTTTCTAATGGCTGGGATGGGCAAGTGTACTGCTCCAAAGAGCAATCGCAGTCTGCACACCTCTGGAAATCACCTTTCCCAGGTAGGCTGCTCCGGGAACCGGCGTGCTCGCCTGCTTCCCGACCGCCAGCTCCCACCGGAGGTGTGGATGTGCGTGTGTGCGGATGAGTGTGCATATACATACACCTATACAGATAGATACGTGTATGCCTGTATATGTAATTAAAGGGAAAGAAATGGCTCTGGAATGCCTCCTGTGCAAGGCAATGTGTATGAACATGTATGGGAAAGAAGGTGAAGCAATCTTTTCTGAATCAAAATACATGCCGTGAGCTTGCTTGGAAAGTAACTTTGCCGTTTAATTCTTCCCTTTCTTCTCTCCTCCCTCTTGTTGCCTCACCTAAAGAGCGTCTCTCGGTGCCTTTCTCTTAATTTTCCCCTTCGCTCGCTGCTTCTCTAACTGCAGAAAGCTTAAAAAGGAAAAAAAAAAATTTTTTTTAAAACCCTTCTCCAGCGGTTCAGTTGAATGAGAAGTGTCGGGGGCTGGGACAGTAAATCATATCACAATTACACACAATTATAGGAATAGGTGTCAAGTGACAAATGAATCTGTTTAGAGGGGAAGGAGGGAGGCAGAGGGGTGGCAGGGGGGGACCGGCGGGGCTTCTCCGCCAGGTCAGGCGGGCATCCTGCCCGCCTGACAGCCCACAGGCAGCCGGGAAGGCAAAATCCCTCCTTGGAGCATATTTTAGCCCAGAAAATCCCTTGCTCCCTTCCCCTCCTGGTCCCACCGGCCCCGGCCGGCTCCGTGCCCCGACGGCAGCGGCGGAGGGAGGAAGGTGATGGTAGGTGCTGCCTCCCGGTACCTCTTTCCAGGCTCCTTCCAGCCCCCCAGTTCCAGCTTTGGGTGGGGAAGGACGCGGAGGGGGGGGGAGGAATAACGACAATAAAAGGGGGGAGGGGGCCTACAGCATCTTGGATGGAAAGAAGGGACCGCTCGCGTTAGTTCTTTGGGGGGGCAATGGGGACACACACATCCTTTTATGTATTTTCCTTCTTCGGGACAAAGAGGGACGGAGGAATGAGCTTTCCCGGGAGCTTTTTGGGGAGGGGATGGAATTTAGCAATGCATTGTTGGCTGCATGATGGGTGCGTGTGGGGTTTTTTTGGGGGGGGGGGGGGGGGTGGTCCTGGCATTCAAGCTGTATTTGGGGGAGCTGCCGCCCCCACCGCTTTCCCTCCCCATCGCCTGCAGCTCTAGTGAACCCCCCTGAAGGAGATTCCTACCCCGCACCACTGGCCTTTGCGGCACCCTCAGCACCCCAATTCCCCCCCCAAAGACCCGATCGCCCCCAAAGCTCCCCCAGGGGCTCCCCAATTAACTCCTGTCAGCCATAATTGGGGCTGCGCTGCCTGCCGAGCACAGCTCGCCTCCATCTTCCTGCTCCAGCCAGCCGGGTCACACCTTCGCGGCGAGGAGCTTCGTCGCCCAGGTCGCCCCCCGACCCTGGCAGGGGGCTGAGAAGGGGCTGGGGCTGCCCGAAAGCTTGGGGGGAGCCTCATGCACCCACCCCCCCCCAAGTACCGGCAGAAGAGGAGTGAAGATGCTCCCCGCATCCCTGCTGAACCCATTCCCCATAGCCCCTTGGCAAAGCACAGAGCATCTCCCCCTCCTCACCCCCCGCAAAAGCCACTGGGGGCGGGGGGCTGGGGTTATTCTTGCTGGGTTTGCCCCCCCCACACCTCCCACCCCGAGGGTTTTCCTAGGCTGCACCAAGCCGGCGGGAGGGGCTGGGGTGCGGGGGATGCACTTGTCTCCACGCCGGGCTCGGTGTTTGGGGGTGCGCATCTGCGGGGATCCCCGAGAAGGTTTGCTGCTTGGGGTGGGGAGGAATTAAATAGGGCAGAAGCTCCAGATATTTTCCAAAATCTATCCGTCTGGAAGGTCCCTTAGATGATCCGCGCACATCAGTCTGCAGGTTGACTTGGTGCCCCTTGTTTATCAGCGTGGACAGTGTCGCCAAGAAAAACAGGCTTTCACCACGTGAATGATGAATATTATGTTATTATTACTATTATTATAGTATTATTCCCCTCGCTGGATGCATTTTCTGCCTGCCTTGTCTCTTTTTCCCTCTCTTTCTTCCCCTTTCTCGTCGCTCGCATTCCTCCACTCTTTATGCTCCTTTTCCCCCCTTTCTTTCTCTCCCCGACGTGCAGAAATCCCCAGCCCGCACCCCGGGATGCAGTACCCCCCCTCCCCTTTTTCCCTCTTCCTTATGTTTTGTTTTCTTTCTTTTTTTTTTTTTTTTTTTTTTTTTAATCCAGACGTGGTCCCCTTACAACCCGAAGTCAGCAGCTATCGGAGGGGACGAAAAAAAAGGGTCCCTTATACCAAAATCCAGCTGAAGGAGTTGGAAAAGGAGTATGCGGCCAGCAAATTCATCACCAAAGAGAAGAGGAGGAGGATTTCGGCCACCACCAACCTGTCCGAGCGTCAAGTGACTATCTGGTTCCAGAACCGGAGGGTCAAGGAGAAGAAGGTGGTGAGCAAATCCAAGACAGCGCATCTCCACGCCACCTGACAGAGGATGACTTTGGAGGAGAAGGGGCAAGGAAAAGGAAGCAAGAAACGTAAATATTTATCTGGTAGTTTGTATGATAACATCATCATCGGGACTCTGCTGATTCCAAGTCATTATTTAAAAAAAAAAAAAAAAAACGACATTCACAAATGCACACGCGCATCCTCCCCACCCCCAAAACACTAAGCGCATCTTTGATTTATCCCTTTGCCCCGCTCTGACTGTGAAAACCCCAGTTTTGCTCTGAGAAATCCATCGATAAGGCTAAACTGTGTATATTTTTTAAAGAAAATAATAAGCTAAGAGTGTAGTTACGTTAAAGGAGAGATGAACTCTGAATGTTGCCCTGTAACGCTGTATAGTCCGACCCCCTCGCCAGTCTTTCATATCTCGGGCCATTTCACCCACCGATGTATAAATGTATGGAGAACCTATGGCAAAGTTGCATCAGCTTCGTATTTTCTCGGCACTAGGGACCGAAAATAAGAAATAAGGCTGCTATTGTGGGAAGAAAACCATTGCTCGGTATCGTTTAAATATCCCAACCACTGATTTTAGGTCCTAAATGGAAGTGAGTTGCTGTACGAGACTATTTTGGGTATGTTCTCACGAGGGTTTCTATATCTCTGCCATAAAACTGGAATGTCTGTTCTCCGCTGACAAGATGGAAAATGCACAATATTGTCTTTGGGGTTTGTTTCTTTCCCTCTCTAAACCGGCTAATTATCGACAGTGTTCTTTGGATATGTAAAAGCATCTTTTTTTTTTTTAATGTCTTGTATATGTATATAATATTGTGGTGTCCAGATGATATGTACCGACTGCAGATGACATTTCTTAAAAATAAATATCTTTTTTTTTGTTGTTGTTTTGCCTTGAGGAGAGGCTCTTTGTGCACCTCTTTGTAGCCCTGTGCTTCTCCCACCCCTCCCCACCACCGCAAATACAGCCCGGGCGGAAACCTCCGCAGAGAAAGGATGAGGAAAAAAAAAGAAAAAAAAACCAAACGGGGAAATGTGGCAAATTTGGGCAGAAATCGCTTAATAAGGGGCTCTCCGGAAGATGCGAGGGGCAGATGCAAGGAGGGGAGTAAAAAGCGGAGAAAATAAATCCGCGGAGGCTGAGCCAACTCATTGCTTTTTTATTGAATTTTTCTTTCTTTCTTTCTTTTTTTTTCCCCCTTCTTTTTTTGTCCTTATTTCCCCCCTCCCCCCGCAATTACCCCGGCTGAAAACGCGATGACTTCCCGGAGACGCTTCTAATCTCTTTAAATCTCCCTCCCAAAGGACGCGTTTCGCTAAACCTGTTTGACTCCAGCTCCGGCCCCAGATCAAAATCTCCCAACCTGCCCTCTCCCCGCCGAGCAGCTCCGCGGCCGTCCCGGCTCCGCGCCCGCGGAACTTTCGCGGCCCCGAGATGGCCGGGCAGCTCGGAAAGAAACACGGGAGAGGAAATTGCTTCCATAGGCGGATTACAATCTACCTTAATATCTGCTAGATTTAATCACCTCGTTAAATGATCAAAAGGGGAGGGGAAGTGGGGGGGAAAGGCTTTTAAAGGGATGTAACCTAAAACAATGTTATTGCGGGTTAAATTTGCATTGAGTGTGTGCATATATTTATGGGAGGGGGCAGAGAGAGCAGGCACAAGCTATATAAAGCTATATGAAAAAAAGATTAGCACTGGTGTCTGCAGAAATGGGCGCGTAGATACGCTAGGTGTTCAAGCTGATACGCATAAGTGCATATATATATAATATATATATACATTTATACAAAGGTATATAATGGCATGTGCATATAACCGTGTCTGTCCGTTACTTTTTATGGTCTGGGCGTCGGTGTATATATATTTTTTTATATATATATGTTATATGTATGTGTGCGGGGCTTGACGGTGTGCGTGTAATTTATATAAGTCTGGGTATTAAGGCGAAATGTGTATAGGTCTATCTCATATAATATACCGCAAATAACAACGTTATCTATACTCTCTATATAAATTTATATATATATATATGCAAGTGCAACCCTCTACATTATTACGCGAAATGGTGGGTAAATAGTAGGTATGTTATATATATATATATATCTATATCAATTTACGTATACGTATGCAAGTGCAACGCTCTATATTACCATACGAAGTGGTGTGTAGATCTCATTTACGGTCTGTACCCCTGTGGATGTATGGGTGTACCTATAGCTTCATAAAGGAGGCTAAAAGACAGATACGTAGGGGTTGTGTAGGTCCAGCGTCTCTCCGCGGGCTCAGTGCGGTGGCAGGGTGCCCTATGGAGCCCATACCACCACCAGAAATCCCGGGAAAACCCCATATGGATTTGGATGCTTCCCGGAGTGATCCCAAGTCTCCGGCAAGGTGGGACGCGGTTTTGTCTAATCCCGGGAACGGGGGGAGCCGGGGGGCTGGATCCTTTCCTTCCAGCTCCCCATCCCTTCGCGGGGGGGTGGAAAAAAGGGTCCCTGATTTCCCCCACCTCCCCAGTCGCTGATTTCTCCGATGAGTGGAAAAAGCCGGGGGTTGATCTGAGGGTGTTTTCTGCATTTATTTTGGAGAACTTCGGTGGTTTGGAAACGCAGGCAGAGATTTGAATCTTTATTATTTTAATTTTTTTTTTTTTAAGACGCTCAGCTAGGAAATATCGCAATACCTCGAGAAACCCATCGCCGCTGCTGTAGCGGGATTAAATCGTGGGTAAAACCTGCCCTAACGCACGAGAGCCACGAGAATATGTGTTTTGGGTGTAAAAAAAAAAGCTCTTCCTCTTAAAAAAAAGCTTGCTGTGTGTGCAGACACTGCAATGCCTAAGAGCAACTCCAGACAAGCCCAAATCCGACATCCCGACAGCGAGCGCGTTGTTCGCTGTGGCTCTATTCTTCCTCATTGTACCTGAATTTCACCAGTTCTGGGAGAAAAAAAAAAAAAAAGTTGATGAAACTGAGTTTATTAGGCGAGGGTTATTGGAGGGAATGAGGGGATACGGATAAATACTTTTTTTTTTTGTCTTTACGGATGTGTGTAATTGAGCCCAAGTTATTCACGGAGTTTCCAATTCTGGGAGTTTTTGTCAATTGTGGTTGAATTTTGTTGGAGGGGGAGAGGGCTGCCTGTGTGTCGGTTTGTGTGTCGGTCGCTCTTTCAACTCTTGTGGGAGGAATCAAAAGGGAAAGAAAAAAAAAAAAAGAAAACAAACTCAAAAGCAGGGAGGAAACAAGAAATTCATTCATTACACTTCAGGGCACCAAGGGGTTTTGATGGTCTTAGTTGGCAGATATTGGCGAGCCCGTGAAACCAGGCTCTCTCTTGCCATTGCCCACGTTTCATTTTAAAATATTTTAAAATATCCTTATTTAAAATAACCTTATTTTTCCTCGACCCACTCCATCCTCCCCTCGTGGGCTGTACCACCGCCCAAGAGCCGGGAAGGAGCACGGATGCAGGCAGGCGATGCTGAGGTGCGGCTGGGATTTTGGGGGGGGGGAATGCAGACCCCAGGGAAGGGGGACCCCGTCCCCGACGTGCTCAGGACCTCGGGGTTCAGCCCTCCCCAAGTGGGGCTGAGCCTTCCCCCGCCGTCGGGGTTGGAGTCGGGTCGGGATGGAGGTCAGGATTGGACCCTCAGAGAGGGAACGCGGGACGGACAAACCTTCCCCTTCCCTCTGCAAACACCCACGGACACTTGGTCACCCCTTTAATCCTGGCGGTTTGGGTGAAAAAAAAGGTGTTTTCGGGGCTGGTCGGATCAAAAAAATACCGCCACTTAATTTTGGGGATAAATCCTTCCTGCCGACCCCAGGCACGGTTGATTTGCACTGGTTTTTTTTCCAGAAGGGCGGCAAAATAATAATCTACAACTCAAGTTATTTGGTCATCCTCTTCCAAGAGCTTTGGAGGATGCGCTTGCCCGGAGGAGAAGAAATTAAACCAAAAATTGCGCGCACACACGCAAAACCCGAGGAACAGCTCGTTATTTCCCCGCTGAAGTTCCGCGGGCGCGAAAGCCAACCTCCCTCGGGCGTGACCCCCCAGGAACACAAATCCAATTAATTTCTCCATTTTCTACTTATTTCTTCCCACCCCCGTTAGGAAATGACAGTGGGAATGGCTTCCTTCTCTTTTCCTTGCTTATTTATCCATTAACGCCCTGCCCGTAGCTCGTTGGGTATTAGGTCAACAGGCCGTGACGTCACTCCTGTATTACCCTTGACCGTGACTAGGCGTTGTTTGACCTTGACATCACGAGCTGCGGGGATAATAAGCGAGGGGACCCTCACCCTTGATCTTCTCCTCACCAGGCAGCCCCGAGCAGCTCCCGCTCCTGTTTACAGATAAACAAGGTGTTATTTGAAGTCTAGACAGGCGGGCTAATGGCCAACAATAAAGCCCTGAAAAGGAAGTTTCCCAAGTTTAGCCTTTTCTTTCCTTTGTATCGAGGACTTTGAATAACTTCCCAACCGCAGCCTTTATGGTAAAATCCCGGACAAGGGATTTCCCTCGCCCATCTTTTTTTTTTTTTTTAGATATCATATTCTTCTTTTTTTCTTTTCTCCCTGTTCTTTTTTTCCTTTTAATTTTATTTTGTCTTTTTTTGTCTTTTTTTTTTTAGCTCACTCGCATTTGCATATTTTTTTCTCTAATGCATTTTTTAAAGAATAACTTCCTAATCTGGAGGGGGAATTCTGCTCTCGCAGCCCTGTGCTCAGTGCAGAGGTGAGTATAACTCTTGCTGGTTAACTTTCTATTTGTTATGGAAGCGCTTGGTCTTAAAAAAAAAGACTTTTTTTTTTTTTTTTTTTTGTTAGCAGCAAAAGAGAAGACACTTCTAAAGGCTTTGCCAAGAAATTATTTCTTAAGACCCTGACAGCCAACACGGGGTGTGTGTGTGTACACACATCCCACAAACTCCTACAGCACCGCTGGTTCCTTGCTTATAAACTGCCTTGCCTACGTGGTTCAGCACATTTTGGGAAACCCTCGTGTTTATGGGTATTTAAGAATTACATCCAGCAAAATGTCGTGTCTCCTGTCGCCGGCACTTGGGGGGGAAGCTGCTGCCTGGCAGGAGCTCAGCTGGTTCAGCCCACACTTGGACCAGCCGTGGGTTTAATAAACTCCCTTTCCTCCCCACCACTTTCTCTTCCTTTACAAGGAACATTAAATAAGTGAGATCACGCTTTTCAGGCTCTCCAATTGCGATTTGCTCAAGAGTCGTGAATTCTAGACCATTAACTGGTTTGTTGTTACAGTTGTTGGGGGGTTTCAGCCCTCCAAGGGAATTACAGTATGAAACGCCAACTTCTCACCCAAAACAGAGCTGGCGGACAAAGCGAACTTCCCTAAAGTTGGGGACTAAACCTTTGCCTTACAAAGGATGCAGGCATCAGTTTACATTAATCTAATAGGAGGAGAAGATCCTCTGCTGGCAAAGCTGGAGAAAAATATGATGATATTCCAGGCATTTAACTATTCCCTGCACCGAGGCTGGGACCTGCCTTCGTTAAAACTGAAAGCTGCCCCAGATGATTTGTATATTGGATGAGCTGAAGTGTCGTAGACATTTTTATTCCCATCCATTTACCACTTTTCCATGTTAATTTTTTTTTTATTGCCCAACTCCTACGTATTCCATTTTACCACCCTCTTATATAGATATATATAAGGTGTCTTGTGCACTTACAGATCTAGAAGGTGTCTATAGACATGCATTTTCCACATCAGAAAAAGTACCCGGGGCAGGTTTCAATGATATATAGCTACCCCGAAATAAGAGTTCTGTGGGCTTTCCAAAGCCTGTCTATATTTTATTCCCCGTGTCATGTATCTATATATTTATTCTAAATACTTCCTTTTTGACCCTGGCAGCTAACTTCTTGTTCGAGTCACCGCAACTCCTTACAACTCCCAACCAATTTGGGGTGAAATTCGGTTGAGCAGAAAAGCTGAGCCATAACGGGGTCTGTTTTTCCAACCTGCACACGCACAAGGAGACCTTTTAATTTGCGTTTCTCCCCCCCCCTTTTCCGGGCAGAAAGACAGAACGGGGATGTTGCAGGCTATTTTTGCCCTATGAGGGTTAAATTTCATGGTCTTTTCTGGGAGAAAACTGAAAGTGGGGCTAAGTCCTTCCCATCTGAAACGTAAATATTTGGCTGGGGCCATTAGGCTAGGGCCATTTTTATTGATTTTCTTTTTATTTTTGATTTCTTGAAGAGACGAGGCTGGAGGGAAGGGGGAGAAAGAGCCCGCTCCGGTGGGAGCCGGCAGCCGAGCTCAGCCCCGCGGGCTGCGCAGGAGGAAGATGAAATGCGGGAGGAGGGGAAGGGGAAATTTTATTTCTCACGCTTGGTAGAGAGGGGTTGCGATGGTGCAAAACGGGAAGAGGAGGAAGGGAGGAGCGCAGGGGTAAATCCCCCAAACAGGGCGGGAAAAAAGGGCAAAGCACCGCAAAGTCAACCCAAAAACTTGGGGTGGTTGTTTTCCCCGTGCAGAGAGTGATGCTCTTCGAGACAGTCATTAGCATAAGATGTCGATCCTATTCACTACACTAGACAGTGACCTTGAACTGAGACGTTGCAATCTTGCTTTTCCAGCGCCTTTCTCTCTCCCTCTTTTTTTTCCGGGGGCTCTTTTTTTTCCCTGCTCCCACAGTCAGGGACCTTCTCCCGGCTTCTTCCCACCAGCATTTCCCGAAAGCTGCCTGTGTGACTTGTGGAGGTGGGAAAAAAACACACCCTCCCCGAGGATTATTAAATATCGGCGTGGAAAAGGTCTCTCTACCTGAAAACTGGGATTCCTGCAAATGGGGAAAGGCTCAGAGATTTTTTTTGCTGGGCTGGGCAACTTTTTCTGGGGGAGGAACACAGCAGAAAAAAAGAAGGGGGGTTGCTCAAAGCAATAGGAGGTAGAAAATGGGATTTATTTTTGAAGTGCCGGCGCTCGGGGTGGGTTGTGCACGAAGGAGACTGCCTGAGCCAGCAGTGCCAGTGCCCCAAGCAGGAGGACTCGGCTCAGGCTTTCGTTTTTAAGCACCGCTCAGCCTGAGCTGAGCATTAGAAAAGCCCAAGCGCTCAACCTGAACTGGCAAATGCATTTTTAATGGGGAAGAAATTCCCGGGGAAACGCGGCAGCTTTGCTTAAGAGTCCTTAGGATTTATTTTTTTGCCCTTCCATGGACCTGCTGTCTGCTTGCAGCAGGAGCAGCGCTGAGCTGGGGAGCCCTATTCAAGGCCACCAAGAGCAGGGAGTTACTCCCCACGCTCTGCATCGCTTAATATATTTCTAAGCACGGCTGTAGCATTTCCCAGCTCTAAAAAAAAATAATAAAAAGAATAAACAAGGGAACTGGGGGTGCTTTTCTCCCTCTCCCTTGCTGTGATGCCCATGCTGACATTATCCCTCCACACAGGACTCCAGCGCGCAGTTTGTGGTTCACTTGCTGTGCAGCTCAGCCCTGCAGCTGCCTCCCCAAAATGTTTCCTTGGAGGTAAACGTGAAATTTTATTAAATTTTTATTTTCATCCGGCAAAAAAAAATCGAATTGCATAAAGAGGAAAAGCTCCAAATACCCGGAGACTCCTCTGAAGCAGCAATGTACTTTCCCAAGGTCCGGTGGAGAACAAAGCCGTGCAGCACCCGGGCACGTCTTATATGGGGAAATTTGCGAAGAAAAGAGCAAGGTAGAGGAAGGCTTTTCTTTAAAAAAACAGCAAACAAAGCCAATTCAGATGGCAACCTCCGGGGATCACGTGCTCATTTTTATATAAACTATTCCTCCCCAGCTTGCCCAGTGTTGCGAGCGCTTCTTCTGCAGCGAGAAGACACTCTTGGACAAATTGCAAGCAGCTTTTTCACTTATACCTGCAGGGAGAAAAATTCCTTGGCAAGGTTTAAAAAAAAAAAAAAAAGTGCTAAACTTTCATTCTAGCAAAATATTTCTAGTAGTCGTATTTCTTCCTTCGCAGGCAAAGCGTGTAGGAAGGTATGCACGTATCTCTGCAAGGTATGTATGTAGCATATCCATAGATGTGCCAGGGAGAAAGAGGGATGGGAAATACGGAAAATAGGTTTTCCACCTTCAGGAGCTGTCCATGGAAGACGAAAAAGCACCTAAATGAGTTATTTTATTGGCACCTGATTTTCCTTGCAGGGCTGGGAGGGGGGTCAGCTGAAGCCCCAGTGTTTTGCCAGATGAGGAAAAAATTATTTTATGCCTGAGGAATATATAAAATATTGGTGAGGGATGTTGGTTGCTGGCTGGAAAGGCAGCAGTTGGGGAGATGCGGCTGCACCCGCCCGGCTTAGCCTCCGCGGAACGCCTCCGCCCCCGCGCAGCGGTTTTACCTCTACAGGAATATTTACGGTACTTTGCAGAGTCAACCTGGCAAGGGGAGCGCTTGGGAGTTGCTTAAGGCAGGGAGGAATGCAAAGCCATGCAAAAATCCAGCAAACGGGGTGGGCATTTTGGTTGCTTAAAAAAATTAAAAAAAAAAAGGGGGGGGGGGAGAAAAAAAAGTGGGGAAAAAAACTACTCCAGAAAAAAATCTGACATAAACCACCCTCAAATGTCTTTGCGTGTTCACGGTTTCCATACAATGCGCCTTTTCCAGTGTTGTTTTTTTTTTTTTCTTCCCCTAACGTATTTATTTTGCACTGAAAGAAGCCAATATTGATTATTTTTTTTCATCCCTTGTATTCCTTTGCAGCAGCTCTTTTCAGTATGACCAGGAGAAGACGATGGGTGGGAGGGAAGAAGAGCTCTGTAGTGTTACGAGGGCAGAATATATTGCTATAAGGTGGCGAGGAACCAGCTCCGTGTGTGTGTGTGTGTGTGTGTGTGTACGTGTGTGTACGTACACACCTCTTGTTTCCAGGCGTGGGGAGCAAAGAAATATATAGAAAGACTATAATTTTTATTCTTTCCCAGAAACGAAGCGAAAAAAAAAGAGATTTGGACACTTATCTGTACGTGTGTGCGCCTTGGTGCATATGGAATGTATACCGGCTAAATTAAGGCTCTATATAGTCGTGTTCTTCTGGCTGCTTTATTCGACACAGATCATTAATAAAAGCAATTGAGGATTGTTAAAAAATCTTCCATCCCTTCTTGAGAGAGTGGCAAGAGCCTGGGAAGAGGCTGCATTTCCCCAGCCCACGACAAAGCCACCTAGTCCGAGCGGAGGGGGAAAAAAGAATGATAATAATAATAAAAAAGAGTAGAAAAGGTCGCAAATAGCCTCCAACTCTCCCATCCCACCGCGCGTAAATATGAGCCTGTTGCGGGCACCATCATTCGTCTCCTTAAAAAGCCCGTAAACTTTATATGACACAATATCTAATAGTAATTTATTGGGGAGATATTGTAAATTCGAACTGTTTTAGTTAATAAAGGAGCTAATTAATGAGAACCAGCCTCGCTTTTGCAGATGGTGGAGGGCCCCGGAGTGTTGCCGGGGGAGGGGCGCGCAGCGGTTTTGGGGCAAAACCCTCGCCTATCGATTATTTTATGCTAAATATGACATTTTAGGGCGCTTCGCGGTTCTTAAGCCAGCTCTGGGAGCCGTTGCTTTTTTTTTTTTTTTTTTTAATAAAATGCTTTATGGGATTTTTTTATGATTTTTTATGATTGGGAAGGGGGGGTGAAGAAGGCCGGGGGGGGGGAAGAAAAGGCGTAAAAAGGCGGAACTTGCTGTTGTGTTTTGTCTCGGCTGCCAGGGGAGGGGAGGGCCCCCCCCTCCCTCCCAGCGCAATTTGGGGCTCACGTGACCCCCCCGGACCAATAGGGCCGAGCCGTCGGTTTAACTATGTTTAATGTCAGATAGCAATAAAGTAGAAGCTTTCGGTCAGGCCCGCGGAAATGGGCGAGCACAACCTCCTTAATCCCGGCTTTGTGGGACCTCTGGTGAACATCCACACGGGAGACACCTTCTACTTCCCAAATTTCCGTGCCTCCGGAGGGCAGCTGCCCGGTTTGCCTTCCCTCTCCTACCCCCGACGGGATAACGTCTGCTCCCTGCCCTGGGCATCCTCGGAACCCTGCAACGGGTACCCTCAACCCTACCTGAGCAGCCCCGTCTCCATTAACCCTTCCTTCGGCAGAGCCTGCGACCTCGCCCGGGTGGAGGAAAGCAAATGTTATTACCGGGAAACCTGCTCCGAAAGCACCGGGCTCAAGAGGGAGGAGAGGGGTAGGGACAGTGCCTTGCTGCCCCTCGAATCCAGCCTCCCCAATGGCATGGGGGGCAATTTCAGCAAATATGACTATCCGAGCAGCGAGGCGGTCCCCCACGACCCTCCGTCCTGCCAGTCCTTGGAGTCAGACTCCAGCTCTTCCTTGCTCAATGAAGGGAATAAAGGCACGACCGGAGAAGCGGGGGGTTTGGTCTCCCCCCTGAACCAAGGCAGCACTTTAGGCAACGGTGGTAAGACCCCGGGAAGGAGGGTCTCGGGGCTGGATCTGGTCGTGGTTTGGGGGATGGGGGGGGGGGGGGGTTGCTTGGAAACTTGCCGGTTTGGGGTTCCTTCGCGGGGTAATTCCTGGGCGCAGCGGTGGGAAGCGGCGTCTATGTGTGCTGAGACCACTAGGGGTAGCACCGAAATCCCGAATGGTTTATTAGGTGGTGCTTCTTTTAAAAGAAAAGGCTATAAACATGTAAATATCCCATAAAAAAAAAAAAAGAGAGAGAGAGAGAGAGAGATGCAGTGAAGGGTAGTGGGTGAGTGGTTGCGCATCCCTGCGCGGCGTGGAGGGCTGGCGGAGCGTCCAGGCGGTTTTTTGGGGGATATCGCAGAGGTGTGTCTGCCCGAGGGAAGGGGGGAGAAGGGGGGGATGCTTAAAAAAGCAACAAAAAAACCCCACAGCCTTCAAAGATGGCACTGGGGTGGAGGTTTCTCCCTGTTAGTGGGGCCGGGGCGGCGGTGGAGCCCTTCCCCGGGGGGGTCCCAGGCTTGTCGCCCGCTCCCTGCCCGTCCTTTGCTCCGTGCCCCGGTTATAACGCGCCCTCCCTTTCCCTTCCTCTGCCTCCTGTGCCCGCCCCACGCATCCCCCGTGGCCCTGGGAGGCAACTGGGAGCATCCCCAAGCACCCACGGCCAGTACAACGGGGGACCCGGGGGACAGCGGGGCCCCCAGGGAGGCACAGAGAGGGGTGATGGGGGTGCCCCTTTTTTTTAAAGAAGAGTTGTTTTGGGGTTTTTTTTTCCTTGCCAAGTGCTCAACTCTCGCTCCCCCTTTGCCAGGTGCTCCTTGGTACCCGATGCACACACGGTCCCGGAAAAAACGAAAACCCTATTCCAAACTGCAGCTGGCAGAGCTGGAAGGGGAGTTTATGGTCAATGAATTCATTACTCGCCAAAGAAGGAGGGAGCTCTCAGACCGATTAAACCTGAGCGACCAGCAGGTGAAGATCTGGTTCCAGAACCGGCGTATGAAAAAGAAAAGACTCCTCCTGAGAGAGCAAGCCCTTTCTTTCTTTTAAAGTTTTAAAAGCGTCCGTGTCGGGTATTAAAAAAAAAAAAAAAAAGAAAAAGAAAAAGAAAAAAAAAACAAACCAACAAAACCCCCCACATAGACTCTCTAGCGTTCACCCGAGCTCCCGGGACTTTACCTGATCACTCTTAATCCCCCCACCCCTCCCTACCCAGAACTCAATGAATAAAGAAATAATATTCATAAATAACCAGTTTCCCTTAAAATATGAAACCCGACAGCGAGAAAAAAAATAAAATAAAATAATAATGCATCTTCTCCGCCGGGACCGCGGGGGGACAGACGGCTTCCAGAGATGCTCGCCAGGCTGAAGGGGAGGTTTTGAGTGCGACTTTAGCCGCTTTTCCTTTGCCAGCAGCACAGGTAGGGTTTCCGTGCAGCGCCGGGCACCGTCGGGGGCCGCCGGTCCCGCTCCCCCCCCTCTAGACCCCCCCCATCCACCCCCGCCCGGCTTCGGTTGGCGGCGAGACCTGGGTTGAGGGGGATGAGGGTGGATCCTGGCCCCTCTCCTGGGCTGCCACGCAGGGTTTAGGGCTGGTTTGGTGTTTAGTGGGAAAGCGGGGGGGGGGGGGGGATAACAAAAATAAAGGAATAGGAGGGAGAAAAAAAATAGGGAAGGGGATGGGGTATGTTGTCTTAAAGGACCGGCCCCGCGTCCTATGGAAGATGCTCTTTTTCAGCGCACGGTGTGACCCAAGATGTGTTTTTCTCAGTCTAAATTGAGGGTTTGCGGCTAATCAGGATCTCGAGGCTTAATCAGGATCTCTAGGAAGAGGCGAGAGACAAAGACTGTGTATATATCCGGTGTATATGGTATATATCTATATAATATATGAGGTATGTGTATCACACTATGTCCCTATAGATATGAGGCTTCGATGCAGGCGGTGGTGTTGTCCTCAATGCCAGAATGTCACAAGGAGAAGGAAAACGCACTCACACCCCTAGAAAACTCTCCCTGGAAAAAAATCTGAATTTCCTTCCACGTAAACTGAGCCTTTCGGAGAGTGTTTTTTCTCTCTGAATTCACAGCGATTCTCTGCACTACCCCCAAATTAAATCCTTCCTCTTAAAAAAAAAAAAAATTTCTTTGCAACAGCTCTTCTGACGGGGTAAGAATGCTGTTTTGCTGTGTTTATTGATGACAACGTAGGAAAATAGGTAGAAAATATCCTTTTTTGTAGCCTCCGGTGATACCAGCCTGTTGGAGCCTGAGCGAGTCGCATCTCTCCCTCCCTGGGATAACTCGAAAGATGCGCTTTGTCGCCTGGGTGCTAATTTCTCAATTTAAAAAAAGGAGATTGTGGGGGGGGGTTAAGGAAATATATCTCATGCAGCTATGTCTCCCTTCCCCAGCTGCCCATCAGGTTAAAAAAATGAAGGTTTCTAGCAAGGGCGATGCTTTCTTTACCTCCCTAAAAAGCCCTGCTAGCTGCAAATAGAGACAACCCCATCTTTAAGAAGAGGTTTTTGTCTTTGGGGTACGGGGGGGGTTGGCTCCCTAAAACCCTGTCTGGCTTTTTCCCTTTCAGGGCAGTAGAGAGGGGCCTGGTAGGATGCGACGGGTTTTCTTTGTATGTGTGCTCGGATTTCCTGGAGAAAACCCCCAATTTTCGTGATTCCCTGTCAGGTCTGTGTTCAAGGCACTTTTAGTCGGGGGGGAGCGAGGTGGGGGGGATTAGGATGTGGGGAGCAGCAGGTTTAGGGCCCTGGGAAGCTTTGCCTGCATGGGAAATTGTAAT
The DNA here is from genome assembly GCF_900496995.4 of Aquila chrysaetos chrysaetos. Taxonomy (NCBI): domain Eukaryota; kingdom Metazoa; phylum Chordata; class Aves; order Accipitriformes; family Accipitridae; genus Aquila; species Aquila chrysaetos. The sequence continues at coordinate 29,811,218 of NC_044018.1, read as the reverse complement.
TTAGCATAAAAAGGGGAAAAAAAATGGGAAATTTTAGTTCAGGCTGAAGGGGGAGAGGGGGGCGGCGGTGCTGCAGTCCGGTGCTTTGCCACGCTGCGCTTTGCTCCATTCGTTTTATATCGGAGGGGGGATTAATTTTATGGCAAAGCAGCGTTTTCTGGGAAGTCTGGATGCTCACCACGTGCTCCCGCTTCCCCGCGTTCATGGTCATGACCAGCAGCGCCGAGGAATGCTTTTATTTACGAGCTGCAAAGGATGGAGCCGACTCCTTAAAAAAAAAAAAAAATCCCTCTCTGGGCTGAAAGGAGCCTTTTCCTTCAGCTTTATTTCTGCAGGAGCATCCAGCAGACCCTCCTCCCTTCATCCCCATCCCTTCCCCGGCTGCTTCCCCTTATTCTCCCCCTCCTTTTTTTTTTTTTTTTTTTGGTTTTGTTTTTTTTTGTTGTTGTTGTTTTTAATTCCCAACCCGGGAAATGTCACAGCTTTATTTCCTTCCACTTGTTTTTGCAAAGAAAGACCCCCCATCTCCTCCTTCAATGCTGGCTTCTGGGCGAGGGTCCCCTTTTGCCCCCTCCTCCCACACAAAAGAGCCGCCGCGGAGGGTATCGCCTGTCGCGATGCTGTGCAATAAAGCCTAGGATGTGTTAAAACACACATATATATAGATATATCTCTAGATGCTCCAGCTCAACCATGTGCAATTAAAGGAGGAAGGCGACGTGGAGGAATGCAATGTCTTGGGGAGATTTTGGGGGGTGGTTGTTGGGGGGTGCTTTTGGGGGGGTTGGGGGTGGCCGTGGGGGGAGATTTTGGGGGGTGGTTGTGGCTTTGGGTGCGTTCAGAGCACCTTGTCGCCGTGTCGCGGGGCTGAGCTGGCTCCGCGGAGGGTGACTTCGGGCTGTGCAGTGTCGCGGGGACCAGGGCGGGTGTAATTCCACGGGAAAAAAAGGACCAAATCCACGCAGGTTTTGCTGAACTGAGCTCCCAACAGCCCCCCCCCCCCCGAATCCCCCGGCGTGAGGCAGCGGTGGGGCTGGAGGCTGGAGTTTGAGGAAGGTGGGAATGAGGGTGAGTTACGGTGAGATGTCAGAAATGCTGTGTTGGATTTCAATCCCACCATCCCCAAAAACAAATCAATCCGTTTCGTTATTCTTCACCCACCGAGGGGCACTTGTATCCCCCGAAAAAACCCCACCGTCCTCCCCAACACAAAGGCCAAGACACCAGCAGCAACCCCTAGAGAAAATGCCGAAGAAAATGAAAATATATGCAATATTCTCTTCCAGATTGCTTTAAAAAAGGCGGCTCGGTGGGATTTCTGTTTGTTCTGTGTTTGTTCTCCGTGTACGTGGCATTGTTTTTTCTGCTTGTATCCCCTAGTCTAGGTTATTGCGGTTGTTAATATGCATCCTTTGCAGTATAGTTCATATGTAATGTTTCTTACCTCAAGCTATTCTATGTAGGGTCTATGCAAATGTCTGTTATAGCACGTTCTGGCTTTATATAGTCATGTAAAAAGTTGCTTCACAATAATAATAATAATAAAAATAATGTATTATTATGTGATTTCTTGATAATAAATAAAATTGCCCAAACATCTACTTGGTGATTTACTGTTTACTATTTAAAATTAGTATTAACTTGCAAGGTTAATAAAAGAGTAACAAAAAAATATATTGGCCAGCCTTGCCTTCTGTGGCTTGTAGATCATCTTTTGGTAAAAAAAGTAATTAAATGAATGTGTAAAATGCGTTGTAAAATGAGAGAAATATCGCTTGCTGCGTCGCTCTAAATATAATTAGAAAAATCCTGGGGAAACTAGAAGCATAAGTTAATCTCCAAATTGCTGGTTTAATGAGACTTATACTCGTGCTCGTAGCATTAATTGGAAGCAAAACTCAACCGAGACGCTATTTTGGGGGGTAAAGAAGCTTGAATATGGGCTAATTGGGATTCTTTTGTCTCTGGTGGAGGGTACAGGGGGACTCTACCTCTCCTGGAAGCAGCTCCCTGCCCCAGGGGCTCCCACCGTCCCTATGTACATATGGGAACTGCTATATGGAAGGGTTTCCTTACAGATACAGGAACGTCAAAGGTACCCTGGGTATGGCTTTAAGATGGGAATGAGACGTGAAAGCGCGGCTCTTAAACTGGAAATATATTAGACTGGGTTTAGATTCGGGCATGTTGATGCTCATTGTTATGGTTATGGTTATTAGGACCAGCGTTATTGCGTTTCTTCGGCGTAAATTCGCAGCAAATTCATTTAACAAGAGAAAAAAATAAGCCCGTCAGGCCAATTTAAATAAATTAGATTATGATTTCCTCGATCTCTCTCCAAGCAGATGTTTATACACAATGGATTCTCTGCTTTTTCCTTTCGGGGGAGATGCCATACACTTCTCGGGGGCAGGGGAAAAAAGCTTTTAGAAGATCGATAAGGGATTTTTATTAAAGAAATGCCAAAGGAAACCACAGTGGGGTCTATGGCGAATTAACTGATCCTTCCCCCAGTCCTGGCCGTATCCAGCCCCAAGCCCAGTAACCCCCAGCTCAGCCCACCCTCCAGTCTGGGCACACTGGGAGCCACTGACCTGAGCCTCAGCCTGCTGAAGTTAAGATCAGTTTTTGTGCGAAAAACACACGATTAAGATAAATTAATATATTTTTCCCCGCTTCCTCAGGCAGGATTCCCCAACACAGGGTGGGTGCGCTTGAGGTCTTCCAAAGTTATAAGATGATTTATCCAGTCCTGAGCAGTTTAATCTTTTTTTTTTTTTTTTTTTTTTTTTTTTTTTTTTTTTTTCCCCAGGAGCTGCTTGATTTGGACAGGAGAGGAGGAAGGAGGAAAGCAAATATTCCTGTAGGAATGGGCCCCACTTCTGCTCCTTCCAGCAGCAAACCCCAATCAACCCTCCAGAGAGATTTAAGTTTGGGGGTATGAAGAAGTAGTTGGGGAAATCTGAAGGGCTTGGGTTTTCTACACAGTGAAAATTCACGTTCTTCCTGTAATAGTTACTTTTTTAACTTTTTTTTTTTAATTTTTATTTTTTAACACGGGTGCACACACTTTCCCTCTGTTTCTTCCTGCTCCAGGAGAATATATGTACACATATATTGCACAAGCAAACTCAAGTTAGACTTTTATCCACTTTTATTTCCTTCTTTCTATGTCCCTGCGCCAATCTGGCAGGAAAATGGGCAGGAGGAGGAATTATGCCTAACAGGTCTGAGTGCTATAGGGTGACATAAATTGTATATATTGTAAGTCGGTTCACCTTGAGCAGGAATAGTTGGATTTCAAAGACATTCAAACACTCACGAAAATAGATAAAACTTATTTATTACCAGCGAGCGGATAGAACAAATTGTTGCTTCGCCATAAAATCTGTATTATTTCTGGGCTGGTTTCTTTTATTCAGCAGCGTATTTCATTGCTTCGGCTTTAAAATGAATTCGTTAGCGAGGGGAGAAAACCCTCATCTCTTTAATTGCGAGGAATATTTCTCCTGTTAATGCCAAAGACCGAGGTGCTATTTCACAGCTACTGCAAAAATCGTAGAAAATATTAATGCGTGAGGGTCAGTTTTAGGGATTTACTCCTGTTTCGGTACTTCCAGCGTGTACTCAGTATGGGAAATATAATGTGCGAAGCAGGAATACAAAAAGGGCATTTTTTTTCCTGAGCCAGGAGATATGTGCTTGACACCTTTGTGCTGAAGAAATGTCTGATTTCTTTGAACTCCCCCTGCAAAACCCGACCCGACTTAGCGCTGAGCTCACTTCGAAGCCATTAAGAGCCGCTTTAAGCAAAGTTTAATCAGGCAGTCCGCGAGCAACACCGAAAATCAAGGCGGAAAGTCAAAATTCTTTTCTCCCCCTCCTCACTTTCTTCCAACCCACTTTCTCTGAGTCAAATCGGAGTTTTTACACCCAAATCCAGGCGGCCCCAGAGATGGTTTAGCGGAAGGAAAAATAGGAAGAATTAAAAAGTGCGTGAGAAAATAAACGCCGCCAGGCTGCTGACACCCAGGTTGGTGCTTTTGCCTGGAGGGGAGGGACCTGGAAACTCTTTTTTTTTTTTTTTATTTCCCTCCTATACGTCCCCCAAAATAAAGAGTAAAGGCGTAGCCTGTATAGCATGGAGTGCTATAGGCTGTGGGTGCATATAGGTGTTCCCCCCCCCGGGTGTGCGTGGGCTTTGTGTGCGTTCAGCCCTTCGGACCTGGCCAAAAAGGAGCTGCACCAAGAGCGAGGTGAAAGGAGCGTGGGTGCCGGGGGGGTATCTTGGGGTGGGGGGGGTCACCCTGACTTGCTGAGCATTGCCGTGGGGGTGCGGCGGGAGGTGCTGGGCGCTGGCAGGATGACCCACGGGCGGCGTGGGAATATCACGCAGGGGAACGATGATGGTGTTGGGCTTCAGTCCAGCACCGGTGGAGATGCTCCCTGTCCACGCGTGGAAATAGTTTGCTTTCCCCCCCCCAGCCCACCCCTCGAAGTCCCCAGAACCAGGGCAAATGCACAGCCCCCCCCCCCCCCCCCCCCCGGAGCTGCCTTTCAGGGGGCTGCAACTTAAAGCATGGCAGCAATTAACAATACATGTAATAATTCCCATTAAAGTGAGGAGAATGACTGGATTTCCTTCTCCCCGTCTGTGTGTGGCTCAGGCTCCGTCCTTTGGCTAATTGCGTGATATATTAACTGTTTGCTTTCCTCCCCCGTGCTATTATAGGGACTGTTTTCAGGCACATGCCCCCCCCCTTATCATTAATATGCCAGTGCGTTATTGCCGAAGAATGCCTCGGTTTGGTTCCGAGTGGGGGTTCATAAATATAAAATAAACACAGAGTGGGAATAATTAGCAGCATTTATCAGCATATGGCCACCCACCCCACTTTGAAACCTTCCAGACCTTGCGAGAGGAAAATGAAGTACGTTGCAAGTAATTAGTTTTAAGCAAATCATTTCAAATGGAAACTTATAGGTAAAGACTAATGAAGTGCAGAGGGGGGGGAAAAAAAGCCTCTTTTTTATTGCTTGGTAGGTAGCAAGTAGACACAGCAATATTTTACTGTTGAGAGAATAAATTAATTAATATATCTGTAGCTAGCAACTACAATGGCTCCATGGATGACTGCATTTAAAGGAGATATATGTATCCAGTCTCATTGGTGTTGTTAACAAGAGTGATAATAAAGATGAAAAGGATAAGAAAGATAAAAAGATCAGTCGGCTTGTACTCCTTACTGTGGCTAAATTGCGTGGATTTTCTAATGGCTGCGTCTTGTTGACTCTCCACAAACTCCTTTTTTTTTTTTTTAGACTCAGACTTCATTAAGTGACTTTATTTTCATGTTGCTCAAATAGGAAATAAAGATAGGCGCCCCTCGCCCCCCAATAAATCTCGTATTAACGATCCTTCTCTGCAGCTTAAGGGGAAGGGGGCTTTCTCTTCTCCCTGTTTCAGGTCAAAAAATGACTATTTTTGAAAATAAAGTATTTTGCCTGCTTTTGTCAGTCCAGATTTTTTTTTTTTTAACCTCTGCTTTTGTGGTACCAGAAAAATGCAGAGATCTTATAACTCCCCCAGTCAGAATAAATCACATTTAGCCCGTGTTTTGGTCTAGCTGGAATATGAGAGCATGTGCCTCAAATCCGCGTTAAAAATCTACCTGTAATTTTTAAAGAGAGTTTGTGCTTTAATTTTAGGCTTGGGTTAGCCAAACACTGCCACAGAGAACACATAAACCATCAGGATATCTCATTATAAAAACGTTTGCCAAAATTAATTTATTTCAAAGGGAAAGCGTATTAATATTCATTTTTGCAGCCAGTACACTCCTGTGCCTCCCAAACCTACACGTCGGGTGGAGAAGTGTCGATAATTACAGAGAGTGTGGAAATTCATTTTATTTTTATGATTAACCAGTAAACTATTATGAGGTGAGGTGAGACGAGACGCTGCTAAAGGAGAAAGCATTTAAAAAATTAGGTATGGAAAAGTACAGTGTGAGACCCAAGGTAGCAATGAGGAATGTCGGGCAGGCTTCAGGTCCAATAAAATGAAGGAAAAAAAAAAAAAGAAAAGGAAAAAAATAAAGGCCATACATACCTTAAATCAAAATATCTTAAGGTAGAAATAATATTGTAAAATGATATTTTAATAGATGGTGTGGGCCAGGGCTCTTTTTCTTTGCTGAAAAATAAATCCCGTGGGGTTTTGCGGGGATCTGCGGGAGTAAATGCGGGGGGTGGGGGGGTTGTACGTGAACACCCCGTGGAGTGGAAATACCCGTGCAGAGCTCCGGTGTGTAACCGTGGAGCAAGGTACGAGTACAGCACAGCTCGCCTTGCTCAAACCCCCCCCTCCAAGGACCGACCAACTCATCGCACCCACGGGCACCCCACTGCCAGGGGGCCCAGCTAAAGCCATATTGAGATTTTGTTTTAGCCAGTCGTGCTCATTTTTGGGGGGCTGCCTGGACCACAGGGCTTTTCCTTGGGATTTTTCCCCCGCTGTGGCTCTTTACACCTCATTCCCCCCCCTCCCCAAATCTCTCATTTCCAACTTCCAGCCAGAGCCCAAACACTGACTTTATGGGTATTTAAACCAACCATCTTCATCTGTAATTGTGGATGAAGAGTATTTATTGCTCCGGTGGATAACTAGATATATAATTATCTCTTTATAGAGAGACTGTGAAATAAAGCATCTGTCTCCCCCCCCCCCAGACACACACAAAGGCGGGTGAACACCGGCAAAGTTACACATCTGCACAAGCACTTCATTTTAATTTTTTTTCCTGCCCAAAATGCATTCATCAAAGTCCGAGGAACCTCTCCTCAAACTTTAAAAAAATCCCGCTAACCCAATGAAATGGCTCTGCCATGGATTTTTTCTTTTTTTTTTCCCATTTCTTTCCCGAATGGGGCTAAAGAAATTACCTATTTGCAAAGAGGAGCCGCGCTGGCTGCCGCGGTTCCGCGTTGTCCTTTTTTTATAGGGGAAAAGGGATTTTGGGGTGGATTTCGGGGCTGGGGGGGGGGGGTAGGGAAACCTGGTGGGGGAAAAAATGTGCTGAGGGATTTTTCGGTGCCTCTTTGGGGGAGAGTGGGGGGTCGTGGGGAAGGGGATGCGGTGGGGTGAAAGGGGATTTCTCGGGGAGGATGGAGGGAGACGAAAGGGTCCGCTCGGCTATAACGGAGATTTTTTTTTTATTTTTTTTTTTAGGCAGCGGTTAAAACTTGCCCTTCCCCCCCCCCCCCCGCCCCTTCTCGCTCCAAGACTTCAAATAAATTTGGGAAATTTTGATTTCGGGGGGTAGGGGGGCTCCGGGGCAGGAGCTGCCCCTCACCCCCCCCCCTTTCCTCCCCATCTTATTTTTTATTTTTTTTCCCCTCGATGTCCGCGCCTGCGGAAAGCTGCCTGTCCTGCCTGCCCTGCCTGCCCTGCCCGCGCTGCCCGCGCTGCCCGCGCTGCCCGCGCTGCCTGCGGGAGGAGCCGCCCGGGCCGCCCGTCTGGGTGGGCGGGGGCCCGCCCTCGCAAAGTGAAGGTCAAGTTAAGGCTCCATCCAGCCTCCCCTTCCGCGGCCCCTCCGCGCCGCTCCGCCGCAGCCCCGCGGGCAATGCCATTGCCGGCGACCTGCCCGCTCAATGCCGCAACCCTTCTTTTCATTAAAACACCCTTTTTCCCCCCCCCCCACCCCCCTCCAGAGAGATGAGCCGAGTGCTGAAATAGCAAAGGCGGGGGGGGGGGGGGGGGGGGGTCGGTTTTATGGAGCCTTTTTCTCCAAACCCTGATTTTTTTTTCATCCTTTCTCCCCCCACTAAGCTGGACTGCAGACTTCAAACAAGGGTGTTTCCCCCCTTCTCCTTTTTCTTCTTCGGTTGGTTTTTTTTTTTTTTTTTTTTTTCCCCTTCTTCTCTTTTCCCAGCAAGATGCAAACCCGTCTGCCGTGGAGGAAATTAAACATCATAAAGAAAAGCCCAATTAAGGTTTAATGTCTGAACATTACCATTTCCTCCAGAAAACAATGAAGTTCGCTCGGTAAGGAGAGAGGCAGAAAGAAAGAAAAGAGGGGGTGGAGGGAGGGAGAGGGGCAGAATTTTTTGTCTGGAAGAGGGGAAATATTGGGTATTGAGGGGTAATCATTAAATAAAAAGGGAGGGCGGTTAGGTGGGTGTAGGAGATATTTGGGATCGAGCCAAGCTTGTCTGCTGTCTGTGCTCGGAGATGGGGATAAATGGAATAAAACAATGTGGATTTTAGTGCGTGGGCAAAGCTGGTTTCTGCTCATATTTGACTCCTGGAAAAGGCCTGAGCAGGGGCTGAGCTCGGGCGGGGGGGGGGGGGTGTTTAATAATAAATAAGCAATAACCCAGGGAAAGGGGTGAAAAGGGGGGGTCGGGCGCAAGCGAGGTGGGTAAAAGCCCTGAGTCCCTTTACCTCTTGCCTTGCAGTTAAGTGGTGCTGTCCTTCCCTCTCTCCCTTTCTCCTCACCCCACCCGGAGCTGATTTCACCCTGAACCTTTGCACTCCAGAAAAAAAAAACCAAAAACCACCCCCCCCCCCCAAAAACCAACAAAATGGGGAGGGGGACCTAAAAAAAAAAAAAAAAAAAGAGCAGAGGAAAAGCCAATTCAATGCACCCGAAACGGCAAAAATCACCCAAACCCACCGCGCTTGGGCCGTGGGAAAACGACAGAAAGAGGAAAAAGCTTGGCCGGGAGGGGACATTTGCCAGGTTTGGGTTTGTGTCTCTGCACCCCACTTTGCCCCCACCCTGAACCCCAAATCCCCCGGCCCCTCTCCCACCTCCCCTGCGAGCGGCGTGGGCTGCCGAGCCCGGAGTGGGGACGGCACCCACCAAAATGTGGATATTCCCCGGGTTTGCGGGGGGTGGGGGAGGTTCTGCTCTTTCTTTCTCTTCTAACAGGCAGATCTTTGAGGGGGGGGACGATGCAGGGCTCCGTAGATGTGACAATGATCCCCTGCGAGGGGACCGAGCATCCCCCGGTGCTGCAGCCCGGCTACCCCGGCGGCCCCGCTCCCCGCAGCCCCCCAAAACACCCGAGAGGAGGAAAAAAAAGGCACCATGTTTCTTTATTTTCCACTTCCCGCGAGAAAATAGCATTCAATATTCCCCCCCCCCCCCCGGTTGTCGGCCTCTGCCTTAGAGTCTACTCAAAGGGTGAAAGAAATAGTGTGTTGGATACCCCGCACTGGGAAGGATGGAAGGAGATCAGTGTAATGGAGAAGCCAATTTTGCAGATACTTGCCTTCATTTGATATGAAAAGGTAACTATATAGTTATTTAGGCAAACCTATGCTCTACGGATAGAACTCCATAGAAATACTCAATCAGAATGCATACATGGGTGTACTATAGCAATGAATAAAGATCCATGCGTATTTATGGTGTAAAAGCAAATAACTTAATACTTCTGCACAGTTGCTCTTGCTATAGACTCACAAATTTCTAATAAATATGGAAAGAAAGAAAGAAGGAAGGAAGGAAAGAAGGAAAGAAAGAAGGAAAGAGAAAGAAAGAAAGAAGGAAAAAAAGAAGAAGAGAAAGAAAGAAGGAAAGAAAGAAGGAAGGAAGGAAAGAACGCAGGAAAGAAAGAAAGAAGGAAAGAAAGAAAGAAAAGAAAATAGACTGGAGGGACCAGAAGGAGGGATTAGGTAAGAGTCCGATTAGTGGACCGATTTTTAATTCATAATTTGTCTGCTCTCAATACATGAGGTATTTTAAAGCCAGTACCTTATCAAAGGAGAACTCCGGCTACAGGAATTTATATATATATTCATTTCAACTGAATGTGGCACCAACAAAATGCTCGACCCTCATCCCCGATGAAGGAAAAGATGCGAATATCATTTTTTATTCTGCAGGAGAATAAAGGAGCCGCGCTCCTTGCAGAGGGCATAGAGTGAAGCAACTTACTGAAAAGAAATTTTTGTGCCCCTCCGCTCCTCCGACTGAAAATAAGAGAGGGATGCGCTTTTGCATGCGAGGGCATATTCTACAGGCGAAGGGCCGTCGGTGCGGAGGGAAAGGCAGGTACATACATTAGCCCCATAGGTGATGGAGAAGGGTGGACACAGGCATTTTCCACCGCTATACCTCCCACTCCTTCGCCGGCAGCATTTATCTTCCCAAAGCTGGATATACGTTTGGAAAATGTCACCCCGTGAAGCAGCTGAAGGATTTTGTTTCGTTTTATTCTGATTAATGCGGGGATGGAAGAGAGAGCCCAGCGCCGTCGCGCCCTCAATTGCGAATTATTGAAGTTTATCCCCATAAACTGTTGAGATTCGCCTTTGATCAATGGTTATCTGAGGGAAATACATCTAGGTGCTAGCTGTTGTGGAAAAAAAAGTATTAAAAAGAAAATAAATTAAAAAGGGGGGATGCGGGAGCCAAAGTATTAAAGTGCAATACTTGGAAATTATTTCCTATTTAAGGATTAAATACCACGCATGCAAACGTGTGTGCGGTTTTAATAAGGCTGGGGAGGATTAGCCGCCCACATTCTATTCTGAACTTTGCATTTCGGGCTATTTTGCCAATAAATGAGTTACCCAACAGAAAACACATTTTCCCTGCCACAATTTCCGACTTTTTACACAGTTTTGCACATTTTAGTGGCGCTGCTGAAGTTATCAAGAGGGCATGTCTGGCGAATAAAGGAATTTCTTTTTTTAAAGGTTTGGGTGTGTTTTATATGTCTTCCTTTGTGTTTAAATAAGTATTTTTAGAGGTTTGGAGGGGGGGAAAGAGAGGGAGGCTGTGGAATAGAACTAGGTGTTGCTTAACGAGCTCCTCTGGGTTTCCTGTCTCCTCTAAGCTGAATTTCGCAGCGGCTCTAGGAGCGAGTTTAGCACGCTGTGAAGTTTTACTTGAATTCCCCAAACCTCGCCGTTTCACATGCTTCAGCAGCTCCCTGCAACTGAGCTGTGCAGAGGAAAATAAAGTAAATAAATAGATGGAAACACACAGGCATTGATATTCCCCCGGCCTCAGCTCTCCCTGTGGAGGAGGTGGGGAAGGACCCGCGGCTGATGAGAAAATAAAAATAAGTGGGAAGGCCGACTGGCAAAGTGTTAGTTATATTGGTTATTATTAAGCCCAACTCTTCTTAACGCCTCTTCGGCATCACTTCTATTTGAATCCGACACCCGCCGCACATTTTTATCCCAGACAGTCCCAGCCTTGCCTGCGGTTGGGAAGCATAGTTCAATCTGCTTTTATCTTGATTAAGTCCACATGATTTTGAACTTGCAGCTCAGGTCTAGAGAGATCTAAGTCCTTTTTTTTTTTTTTCCCTTTGAATTGTTCACAGCTTATATAGTTTTCTTTCGCAGCCTGGCATCCATCCAATTAAATTTATCTTTGCCATTTGGGGACAATAATATTTTCCAAGCGCTTCCCACTTGTAGCTATTGTCTCTCCCTTCAGATTTCCTGTACACATACGCGGTGTCTAGTAATCTGTTTACTGGCCTGAGTTTCCTCTCTTTCTCTTTTTCTTTTTTTGAAGTCCATCTGAGGAAGTAATTGTAGTACCGTCGTGGAAGGGAGGGAAAAATCACTTTGAGAACATCTGATAGGCCAAAGTCATTAGACATCAGAAGTTGGAGCCTATTTAGCAAAAGCAAAGCACATCTCTGAAGCTGCTGAGAGATGCATCTGCTAAAGAAGTGCTTTTTGCACCCACTCGCAATGCATTTGCAGCCCCGAGTGAGCACAGGTTAGCAAAGCAGGTTGGAAAAACTCCTTTATTTCTTCCCCCAAAGCAGGAGGCAAAGCAAACTCTCATCAACTGGCTGAAATAGGGAAAGGTTCAGGGTCTAAATTGTGCATCAGATATCTTGAGAGCACAGTAAGTAGCAATGAGTAACGTGGTAAGCCAGGTTGGTATAAAATCTATTCTCTTTTTTTTTTTTTCTTTTCTTCTTCTTCCTTTTTTTTCCCCACCCCCCCAGTCAGTACTTTCCCTACTGTACGGGCTCGGACAAAGATTTCTTTATGGCAATACTTATAAAAAAGTTTTTGACCGAAGTTGGAGGTTGCTAACGAATTTACATTGCGTTCAGATAACTCCAGCTTTGGGGGGGGGGGGGAGGAAGAAAAAAAATAATATCTTCTCTCCCTGATGGGAGAAAAATGAAAAAAAAAAAAAAAAAGAGAATGATTTATTGAGAAGAGTTCAAGTACAGGATTAACCTAAATCAAAATATAACTTCAGATGTTTACACAGATCAGCTAAAGCCAACTTTCACAACTCCAAGTTTTTGATTTTGGTACAATTGCTACAACGTTTTTTGGTCACGAAATGCCTCTAACATCCCCTTAAAATTCATGTTAGTAACACAAAACACATCTTACAAGCCTTGAGCCTATTTGCCTGCTGAAAACGCTGTTAAATGTGTTAAGTGTTTGCATTATATCAGGCAAATGAGTGCGGACTCCGGAGAAAGGGGGGGTTGGCTTGGGGGGGGGGTGGTGGTGGAATTTTTTTTTCCTTGCTCTTTGCTTTTTCTGCTGGGGCAATTTGGATAGAAAGAAGTCTCCGGTTGAGATGCCAGCATAAAGCTGGGTGTTTATATATATAATTGCACAAGGAGTGACGAGGTCGGTGCTGCCGCCTCCTTTTCCTTCCCTCCGGCTGAGAAATAACTAAATAGAGGGGGAAAAAAAATCTTCTGGACGGGCCAGTTTCATCTTATACACAGTCATATCAAAACCAACAAAAATCAGACCTTTCCTCCCCCCTTCTCAAGTTCCCCTAGATATTTTTTTCCCCTTTAAAGAGCACAAATACAGCTTTTCTTTAATTTTCCCCTCCACGCTCTAACCTTTCCCAGTCGCTAGGAAATGAAGCAGGTTTAAAAACCGAAGAGGCTGAAATGCTCTGGATGCTTTAAGGCTATGCCTTAAAGTTATTCGCCTTTTTTTTTTTTTTTTTTTTTTTTTTTTTAAGGGCAACCAAAAGGAATGCGAGCCGCCAGCCCTCATTCCGTTTTATGGTGGTCACTTTGGTGGTCAAATTCAAGTGCTGTGACTCCACAGCTGCCTCTTCTCTGCTTCCTTGCAGGAAGCAGGCAAATCCTATCCTTTAAACTGGGTTTAAAAACCAAAACGACACCAGGGCTTGGTTTAGATGTATTTACCTACGAAGAGCAATAAATTATTCACGCACCTAGAGGAGAGACGGCGAGTTTTATGCCACACAGATTTTTGTTGTTTGCTGTTGTGTTAGGGTTTTTTTGGGGGGTCTGTGTGCTTTGTTTGGGGTTTAAGAAGCTGCTTGGATATTGTTTTTTCAACAACAGGCTTTAAGTCCTCGCCTGGATGCAAAGCTTCGCGCCTACAGCCTTCCTATGGAATCGAGATTGGGATAAATGTAACAAAAAATGTGTATTTTGGAGGCTTTCCCCTTTTAATCGGAGGGAGAAGATCCTCCACGCAGGTTGCAAAGAGGAGGGAATTGGGGAAAAAAATAATTACACTCATAAACAATAGCTTAACATTATTAGTTTGTAGTTAGTATTAATATTGGTCCATAAAAAGCCAAGTTAAAAGATCGCTGACACTTTAATTAAAAGTTTTGCCCAAAACGACGTCCAAGTCATAAAGTAGGGCAGATTACAAACCTGAAGAAATCCATCTCTGCAGCCAGAGTTCTTGCCCCTATATAGATATATATATATATTCATCAGCCAAACGGTGCATTAGAGAGGAAAACACAGCTCATTTTGGAATTACAGACATATTTATATGTGTGTATATCTCTCTCTCCGCACACACGCATTCAGAGAGGCTCTCACGCCCCGATCCCTTATAAAAAGGGTTTTATGAGAACGGCTCTTTAAATAGAAAATACAAAGCTAGAGAAGGAGGGGGGGGAATCCAGAAATTAATGAGAATAAATGATCAGGAGTGCGTTGGTGCATTAGGGGGATGAAGAAAGCTCAAAGTGAGGAAGAGCACACAACCTTAGCATGTGAAGCCGCCATGTTTCCCTTCAAGATTTCCTAATAAATACATAAAAATCCGGGCACACTGCCTGATAAGCACCATAGTTTGGAAAGCTCTACTGAAATAGCCACTGTATTTTTTGCTCAGGCATCTCGAAATCCTTTGCTTTCTGCTCGGCTGCAAGGTACGGACTTGCGAGGCTGTTTTCTTCCATTAAAATCAACTTTTTTTCCTCCCCCCCCCCTCCCCGCCTCCTTGCATTGCTGCAGAATTGCAGGGTATTTATATTTTTAGCAGAGGCTGCAACCTCCGCCCGGTTGCTCGAGGTGCGTTTTCCTCCCCATTTCTCTAGAACTCGCCTCGGAATTAAGCAACCCCCCCTGGTTCAAATGCAAACAGCAGGTTGGGTGCTAGCAAATGAAATAAAATTAAACAGAGAAGAGCGAGGTGAAAAGGGAGCTGCCCAGGGATGCCCAGTTCCAAGAGGGACATCCCCGAGCAGGGCTGGGACCCTCTGATGCTCCTTTTTGGTGAATTGGTTATTTTCGGGTGAGTTTACGCATTGTTTTTTCGGGGAGCGAAGCGAAAACACAAGCAGCCGTCGAGGCTTTTTCTGCTCCCAAGGCTCAGTGCTCTAAGGCTGAGATTTGCCTTTTTTTCCTTCTTGCTGTTTGAATTTACTGCGACTCGGTTTGACAAGATCCTCTCTGTAAAAGCGTCTCCCTCTCTCCTGGTGCGTTAGTTTTGTTCGGAGTATTCAGCCCACCACCAAATAGATCCCATGACGGAGTTTAGTTGGGGTTTATGTTTGGACAATTAAATATTTTTGTTTATTCTTCCTTTTACTGGGCGTTTTAAAAGGGATAATTCAAGGGGAAAAAACCGCCTAAGTGGCATCCCGTAAAGAAAAGGATAAAAAAGGGGGGGGCTGGGGGGTGGGTGCGCTGCAATATTTTCATAGAGATGAAAGCAGCCACCTCTGCTCGGCAGAGAAATATTTCCCACCCCAGGCAGATGCTTTCTAATCCAGGTGAAAACCCGATTAGCGCCCCAATTGTTGCAGGCAATTTTGTTCCTTCAAGACTATTTAGAGGCGGTGGGCTAACGCCTCGGAGCCTGGTACCGCGGAAGTTACGCGTCCTTCAGGTGCACCTTTCCAGAGGGTTTGCAGAAGAGATTTTTTTCTTTTTCTTTTTCCCAGAAATTTTTTCCCCCGCCTAATAATTCTTTGCCAAACTCGCAAAATATCTGGCAGCACTTCGGTATCCCTGTTTTTTCGTAGGAAAACGCAGAAGGACAGCGAAAGAGGAGGCTCCCGGGGCACGGGATAGAAGACAAATTACTTTAATAAGAATATCTTTTTTAATTCAGCTGGAAGAATAAATGATGAGAGTATTGCTGAAAGTACATTCATTGATTGACAATAAACAATTGCATTAAATATTCAATATGCCACTCTTACGTAATAAATATTTAACCAAACATTAAAGGAGGTTTTCGAATATTTATTAGACATTGACTTAATTCATTTGTTCTATTCCTTGATATATCACTAATTCGATATCAAAAGTCATTAAGCCAGGCCTGCTTTAACTTTAAAGTTGGAAACTTTACACGATCCCCCGCACACTGTCATTGCTTAAATGGTATATTCTCCATAAAGCATGCCAACTTGGTTGATGTATAGTTGATGTGCACACAGAGATCAACATAATTAGCGTATGTTAGAAGCTTGTTAATTAGCACCAACCCCCTCGCTCCCAGATAGAGAGATAGATAGAGATTTACTTATAATTTAGCAGCCCAGCTGTAGGAAGAGCTGGGCATTCCCGCCTGCAGCAAGGTTTTGAGAAATGTTGGAAAACTTACTTCTGCATCTCCAGCGATTTTATTGAGCTACCTAAAGTCTACGCAGGAACACTTCTAAGGATAGAAATAGTCAGAATAATAAATTATAATAATCAGCGTAATTGAAATATTAAAAAAAGGCTGGAAAAACCCCGTTCGAGCTCCCTAAGACCCTCCCTCTCCCCCCCCCCTCCCCAGCCCAAATCGCCCCCCACCCCATCTCCAAACCCTGCTGAAAAGCAGCAAGCGGAATCCAAATAGGAAGGAGAGGAGGGGAAGGGGAAAAAAAAAAAAAAAAGGCAAGGAAAAAAAAAAAAAAGCAGCAACTTCACAAGCCGCCCCTTGTACTTGTTCTGCTGTGAATGCTTACAAGGGGTGTGCCTTCGGGAAAATGAATACAAATCTGCAATTGATTTTCATAATGTTTCTGCGGTGTTTGCAAACCAATCGTTTGAACCTCTGAGATCTTACCTAAGTGAACCACTCCTACGCATCTAAGTGCTCCAAACTGATATATGACAATATCTACTTTGGATCACGTGTCCTCCGGAGCGACTAAGACGGATAGCGCGTCATCTCGCCTTCCCAAATTTTTTCCCCTCCGCACATCGGATCCAAAACATCTAGCTATAGGAGCAAGAAAAGGAGAAAGATGTTTAACTCGGTGAACCTGGGCAACTTCTGCTCCCAGTCGCGTAAGGAGCGGAGCGCTGAGTTTGGAGAAAGGGCAGGTTGCGCTTCTAATCTCTACCTCCCCAGCTGTACCTATTACGTCCCTGAATTTTCAACTGTGTCATCTTTCTTGCCACAGGCCCCCTCTCGCCAAATCTCCTACCCTTACTCCACCAACCTCTCGCAAGTGCAGCCCGTGCGAGAGGTCTCCTATGGTCTAGACCCCTCAAGTAAATGGCACCACCGAAGCAATTACGCCTCGTGTTATTCCGCAGAAGATCTGATGCATAGAGAGTGCATCCCGCCTTCCACCATGACCGAAATGCTAATGAAAAACGAGAGCGTGTACAGCCACCACCACCCCAGCTCCAACCACCCGGCATCGACGGGATTCTACACCAGCATGAACAAAAACACTGTCTTGCCCCAAGGTTTCGACCGCTTCTTCGAAAATGCCTATTGCGGGGCGGAAAATCCGAGCGAGCCCTGCCTGCAGAAGGGTGAGGGCAAAGTGGAGGCAGAGTCCCAAGCCCACGCACTGTCATCCCGCGGAGAGCAAGGTATAGACCCGGAAGATGAGGAGGAAAACACAAACCCAGGGTCTTCAGCCTCGTCCTCTTCTGTCACCAAGGAAGGAAGCAAAAGCAGCAATTCGAGTAGGTAGAGCAGTAAATGGAAAGGTTAAGGGACTAGCCCGTGTGTTTTGTCGGTCAAATTTTATGTGGAGTTTTATAAGCATTCAAAGGATTTTATTATAACCTACAAAGCTCTTTCTTCCAACGAGAAGAATTTTTACGATGGGAAAAGCTCTTTGAAAAAAATGGAGATGTTAGGCGCAGACACAGTATCTTAGAGTCTGTGAAATTTTAAAAGCACACCATCGTGACAAATATTAACTTTGATCATGAACTTACATGAGCATTTTAAAAGGATTTGGTCCCGGGTTGCTGAGGGTAAAAGGCAATTGGGCAGAACACTACTTTAGCTGCCTCTGCTTGCTTTTAGGCATTAAGATGCATGCAAAATGTTTGGGGCGGCTTTTTTTTTTTTTTTTTTTTTTTAATTAAAACTGTATGTCGAGTCTTTTCTCTTGGTGGGGGTGCAGTGCTATGGGGGAAATCTGCCGAATTTGCAGGCAAAGCCGAGCATTTTCTTCGACTTTTCTGTTTAAAGTGGCATTTATTCTCCTCCAAGCCTAGTGGAGCGTCTAGCTTTTGTCAGGAAGGGCTTTTACTTACGTGGTTGTTTCCTTGGGTCTTCTGGGGGTTTTTTTGCATGCACTCACATTTTCTAGGCAGTCTTAGAGGAGCTTTTTTAAAGGCTGGATCCAGGCAACTTTGCAAGTTAGCGTTCAGCGTGGGGCTCTTTTGGGAAGAGGGGAGGGTTGTTTTGTTTTCCTATTTGCTTTCGGGATGCAAGTCGCCTTTTGCAGCTCAGATGCTAAGTTCTCTTTTACTTTGATTCCTTTTTGCGTGTGTGGCGAGGACTGGAGTTAATCAAAAACTTATGCGGAACATAATATCTAGTTCCTCTAATTCCAACCTTGCTCATGCTGTTTCTATACAGATAACAGATTTGCAGCTGAGCGTGGGTTTTTCTCCCCCCCCCCCCCCCCCCGCCCCGAGCCTCTCTAAACCCTGCTCCAGCAGCCTGCTGCCTCCAGTCCCGGGCTGTTCTTTATTTAAAAAAAATAACCTATCTGCACCGAAAGTGTCTGCATGTGCCTGCGTTAAGCCCCGTGCAGTGGGAAAATAATTACACCACGGTCCTTAAGACCCTGTGTAACCTCACCTCTGCTACCCCTAACAATAGGCGAACTGCTGGAAGATATCTCCCCCCGCATTAATAACTGGAGTTATTAAGCTGCTCCTATCTATCTGATCAGCTGTGAAGATGAGTCTGTGTCTTGCATTTCCTTAGGATATTTACCCTGCCTTCTGGTTCTTTTAAGGTGCTCCCAGAACGAGGAAGAAGAGATGCCCCTATTCGAAATTCCAGATCAGAGAGCTAGAGAGAGAATTTTTCTTCAATGTCTATATAAACAAAGAAAAAAGGCTCCAGTTGTCTAGGATGTTAAATCTTACTGACCGACAGGTTAAAATTTGGTTTCAGAACAGAAGAATGAAAGAAAAAAAATTAAGCAGAGACCGCCTGCAGTATTTCTCTGGAAATCCCTTGTTGTGAACATCTTTTGAAATCCCCTCTGCTGGTGAAGTGTATGTGTATTGAGGAGGAACAGTTGCGAGCATGGGTTTGCCCTTTGAGTCGACAAAGCAACCTCAAAGTTTAAGCCTTTTCGTTACTTATATTTGTATGTCTGGGACAGTGCTGAGTAACAAAAGGAGTGAGATTTTCTTTCAGTTCCCGCTTCAAGGACTTGAATTCCATGAACGTTTTATTTAACTTTTTTTTCTTTTTTTGCCTTTTTTTTTTTTGGTTGTTTTTTCCTGAACAGGTTGGGATTCCCCTTTTTTATTATTATTATTATTATTATTATTATTTTTATTGTTATTATTATCTAGGCACCCTGTCCATTTGAATAAACCGCAGTGCTGTGTGTTACTACCACGGTGATTTCAGTATGCAGCTGTGTTATCACAAGAGCGGCCAAAGTCTCCCTGTAGGATCAAATCACTTCATCTGGGGTGAGTGTGTGTGTGAGTGTGTGTGTGTGTGTGTGTGTGTGTATGCACACACAGACATGTGTGTCCTTGTGTGTGCGTGTGTGCACATTCACACCCACCCCGCTCATCTCTGTTCTAAGGAAGATCATTATTTCCACCTTCTCCATCCACCCTTTCTCTCTAAAAATATATATATGCATATATATCTGGGAGTGTGTGCGCGTATATATCCATATATATATATATTCTCTGCAGTATCATTTCTACATTTGGAGTCGGGGCGGGGGGGGGAATCCATACGAAAATACATTTGCAATAACTGTCTCTGAAATGGTTTGTAAATAAATTTCGTAGTGCTTTCTTTTTTTTTTTTTTCTTTTTCCCCTGGAAATGGGAGACGAAGAACAACAAGAGAAAAAAAAATCCTGAAAAAGAATAATAATTAAGAAAAATTCTTTGTGTATGTAAAGTGAGTCCCCGGGATACTCTGTGAAATTCTGTGGCAAATAAAGACATTGCAAGCTGTTCTACATTATGATTTTATTTGACCATTTTATTAGAATTTCCCCTCTTAAAAGCCTCTTTGCGGTCATTGTGGTGTGGGTTTTTTTTCTATAGGAGTTTAAATACCTGAATGCATATCAGAAATATCATCATCCATATTCATGGGACTCACTGCAATCTGCTCTAATAGGACTGGTATTAATATGAAACCTCCACCTTGGAGTACACGTTTGGTGTGGAGTTCATTGTATTCATCAGCGAACTGAAATTTATAGGATTTTTCTTGGCCCAGTAATCCTACTCTGAATTTGGCTCCAGATGTCTTTCGCTGTTTTCCGGTTGTAGTTAATCTTTTTGCATTTTCATGAGAACAATATATTAGTCTTCTTAAAAAAATAAAAAAATAATAATAAAAAAAGAATGAAACTCTAATTACAGCGAGAAACGAGCTGCATTTCCATAAGTCAAGGATACCTTATACCTACAAAGCACAAATGCAAAGTCAAGTCCTTAAATTCCTGCTTAAGGAAAACAAGTTCAACTCCCAGGCACAGGGCATAAAAGTGATTTTTCTTCCCCCCCCTGTTTGCACAATGACTTTTTTCTCGCAGTGTCCGAAAGCAACACAACGTTTTCGAGGACAAAGAAATCCCGAAGATGCCGTTGGTGATGTGGTGCATGTATTTTGTGTACATACAACAATTCGGAAGGGTTGGTTTTTTTGGGGGGGGGGTGGTGGTTTATGTTTGAGGTTTCCAATCTGGATGCTCTCCTGCTTTCTGATGTGGAGCGATGGGATTGCGCATATGGACGAGGGCGGGGGGGGGGGGGGGGGGGACAAAGAGGGGGGAATAAAACCCCCAGCAGCCAAGAAACAGCACATTATATTCCCATCCATTGAGCGTGTTCTTGTAAAATTCTCATACTTGCTTTTAAATACAACCCTGTTGAATGAAAAACCCTTTGATGGTGTCTTCTGATTTTATTTGACAACGGTAGGGAAAAAAAATGATAAACCCACAAAAATGCTTTTCGTTTGCACCCATCCAAACACCCCTACGCACCCCCCCCCCCGGGCAATTAAACGCAAACCAACTTCAAGCTTTCGTGATAGACCCGTCACGATATGATCTTGAAAGGATGTTCAGAGGCATGTTTCTCATTAAAAGAGTGGGAAAGGGAAGAAAAAGGGGCTCCATGGATAGCAAAACGCTTCTTTATTTTCTATTTATTTTTGCAAAGCCTGCTTGCTGAAAGGATGCTTGTCCCCGGCCTAAAGATCTCGCCTAAGCTTTATATTCAATAAACTAGGCGTAAAGGAGGGGATTTTTTCTTTTTCTTTTTTTTTTTTTTTTTTTTTTTTTTTTTTTTTTTTTGCCG
This sequence comes from Aquila chrysaetos chrysaetos, assembly GCF_900496995.4. Lineage (NCBI taxonomy): Eukaryota > Metazoa > Chordata > Aves > Accipitriformes > Accipitridae > Aquila > Aquila chrysaetos. Next base: position 29,790,206 of record NC_044018.1, on the reverse strand, counting down.
GCTGCAAAGTAAAATAGACAAGATGAAGATAGGAGCCATCTTCCTGGCAGATGTAGCTGCACGCCGGGACCAGCCCGAGGAGGGGGCTTATCCTCCACCGCACACCCCCGAAAAAAAAAAAGGAAAAAAAAAAAAAAAAAGCACCTTTCTTTAATGAGTGTTTGCCAAACCTTCCCAAGGTTAGGAAAACTAAAGAGAGGTGCAATAAGGTGAATATCGGGAGGTCAGAAGCGGCAGTTAATGCTCCGTAACAGCAGCGGCTGTCCGGACAAAAGCGGCTAGTCTAGACATTGTAATAAAGACTGCAGCACTAAACAGCTTAATTTTTCTTAATTACCCCGTCTGGCTAAAGGAAAAGACTTCCGCAGTAAATAGTAAACAAATAAGGGAGTCTTGCCCAGGGAATTTTTTTTTTTCCTCTCTCCCCCTCCCTCCCTCTCCCCCCCCCCGCCTTTTCCAAGGCTCCAGTTCAACTGCAGCACAATGAAACTGTAGGCCTAGTTCAAAGTTTTCGCGAGCTAAAATGGAATGCTAGTTGTAAAATCCAAGTTTATAGACCATGTGGGAGTTTACAGCAGCATTAAGCATCAGTGCCATGTAGGAAAAGGGCTGTTAATGTTCTGGGGAGGGGGGGAGAAGGGGCTGGCGGAGGACGGGGGGGGGGGCACTGAAGATGCTTTGGGTACCACAATGGGGGAGCGTACAAGCAGAACAGGGTTGAGACATATGTATCTCGGCAGCCCAGTGTGCGTGCACCTATAGGGAGGGTGACATATGCGGCGGGGCGAGGGGAGGGTCCGGCGCCGGGTTTTTTGGGGGGCCGGCTCCTATTTAACGGCAGAACCCCCCAAATTGCCATGGCGAGGGGTTTTCCGAGGCGGGCCGAGGGATGCAGGGGTGGGAGTGAGCCCCACAGGAAGAAAAATGTGAATATATGATGTCTTTGAACTTCAATAAAGTCAAGTCCATCACCTTTAACCCTTTTGTAATAAAGCGGAATCAGAGAGGGTCGCGGCTCCCCGGCCGCCCCGCCTCCAGGGAGCCGGGGGGGGGGGTCAGGGTGGGGGGCCCCCACACTTTTCCCCCGAAAAAAAAAAAAACCCAACCCCAAACTCTGATTTTGAACCCCGCGTGGCGTTTATGATGCTTAATATTTAACTCAGCCGCGCAGCATTTAATGCATTTCGAAGCAGGTTTAACACACACGGCACACACTCTTTATTATTGTTATAAACCTTTTGATATCTTAACGCATGAAAAGTTTTTATAACTTTGTTTGGCGTAAAAGTTTTACAAGTTTTTCCTCTCCCCCCCCCCCCTTTTTTTTTTTTTTTTAATTCCCAGCACGCATTTAGGCTTTTCCATCAACTTTATTCCTACCTCGGATGTCCATCACAATAAAGCCTCCCTCATAGGCTGGGGAGCTCGCTCTGTGCTCTACGTTAATGACACCCAGACTAATTACGAAGGCCCTTTCCGTGTGACGTACAAACACACCAACCCAACCTGTTTCCTATTGCTCCCTGGATTTCATACACAACATATTGGAAGCAGCTCTGGGTGACTTTGTTGTGAAATATTGCAGAGAGCTAAGGAGGCGAGGGGGCCGGCTTCTAATTGGCTTCTTGCGGGATAATAATGTTCAATTATGTTGGCTTCTATACAAAGAAAATTAATTCCATTTTTGAAAAAAAAAAGAAAGAAAGAAAAGAAAGGGGAAAAAGAAAGGAGAGAAAAAAGAAAAGAAAGGAAAAAAGAAAAGACAAAAAGGGGGGGAAAAGGAAAAAAAGAAGAAAAAAAAGAAGCGTGACTGGGGAGGGGGGATCTGTAAGAGCTGCAAATGCCGGATTAAAGTGTGCAGAGATCCTCGCCGTGTTGGACGGGGCTGCGCACCCCCACGCACACGCACCCACTTGCACCCACAGCACCCCACGGCCCCCCGCAGCCTCTCCCGAAGGTGCCAGGGCAGGAGCACGTAAACTTGACTGTGTGATAAGGCGAAACCTCCGTGGTGGCCTGTAAATAAACAACTTTCAGCTGAGCAACTCCGCGAGAGCGGCACCCAATAGCCACGAGGGGAAATCCTTCCTTTTGACCATTTCCATCCTTTTGACCATTTGCACTTTTCCTCACGGGTCTGACGTTGGTTTGCAACTTGGCCAGAGCCGGGATTTCGCAAAAGCGAAGAAGAAAGCCAGTGGTTTTGGCAAGTGGACTCGAATCGACCATCAATTGAGCTAATCTTCGCCTGTGGATCCTGGGGTGAATTCATTTATTTGTGTACGAGGAACTTTTATAGGAGCAATAGCTGCTCCCGACGGAGAGGCAGGGCTGGGTACAGGCAAAGCAGGCAGCAATTCCCAGGTCCTGGAGCCCCCTCCCAGGGACCCCGGTGGCCCATAACCTTGGCGAAAGGCGATTAAATTGGTTCTCCTGAAGCACCGCTCTGCCGAAGGGGGACCGGCGGCGAATTTGCTGCTGAAATATTGTAAAGCCACCGGCAAAAGGAGGAGGGAGGGGAAGGGAGGGAGGGGGGAGGTGGGGGGGGGGGGGAAGAGAGGGAAAAAACTATGGGGAAGGAATTGCGGATTTGAGGCGAAGCGTTTGCAAACTTGCAATTTAGTTTTTAACACCCCCCAAAAAATATGAAGAGCTCCCTAAAAATAAGTAGACCCCCCCCCAAATAAATAGACCTCCAAAAATAAATAGGCCTTCCCAAATAAATAGGCCCCCCAAATAAATACCCCCCTAAAAATAAATAGCCCCCCAAAAAAGGAGACGCTGGCTGGGGTGGGGGGAGGCTCAGGGCTGTGCTGCCCCTCCGCTCTCTGGGAATATGTTAAAAATATGACTTATATTATTTTGCCCCAAAATGGCGGCTCATTAAGGCCTGGCTTATCCGCCTTTCATAAAGTTGGGGGATAGAGGGATGCACAGCATATGTTAGATGGAAGCACGTTTCTCTGCTTTTGATAACTTCTAAATTACAACATGAAACCACGAGAATGTGGTTTGCAACCTCATAAGGCTTGCCTTTTTTTTTTTTTTTTTTTTTTTTTTTAATCTGGAGTTGAGGAATTAGGCTGGAACATATTGCTGATGGAGCCCATAAAAAACTTTATTCATTTTGGAAAAAAAAAAAGGGGGGGGAAGACTTAATGTAAACATTACAATTGTTTATGTGCTACAAGTAGCAAAGTAAATTCGTTCGTTTTAATTGTTAAAAAGCGGCCTAATTCCTCTCTTTGAATTAAGTGATACATGCTCAAGAAAATCTGCAGTCCTCTGCTTTAAAGATGTGCTTGATATAAACCGTATGTGATGGTACAAATGACGGTTTAAAACAGCCGAAACTCTTTGGGGTTTGCGAAGAGTGTGTGATTAAGAAAGCAGGAGATAGGCGAAGTTATCTCTCGGAATGAGGGCTGCAGGTATGGAAAAAAATATTTTAAAATTTAAAAAAAAAGGAGAATTACAGTGGTTTGTAAAGAAAATTCTCTCCCTGCACATATGTTTCTCAGTACTCTCACCCTCTGTGGCGGTATCTGTGTTTAGAAGGTAGAGTCCCCCAAATTTAAGCAAATATAGCGAAATTAAAAGGTCAGGCTTTAGCTCCACTATCTCCAGCTTATTTCCGTGCTATAGGTGTGAAATTTGTATTTATTGGGTTGCCCCCCCCCCCAGTTGCTGCTTTTTCTTTCTCAGGGAGAAACGTGAGTGTTAATCTCCCGTCCTCGCCGTGCTCTCCATATTCTGTTAAAATTGTAATTGAAACAATAATGTTTATTTTGAAGCGCTCAGCAGACCGGCGTTGCCGCTTCAAAGGCGCCTGTTAAATTATCAGCGTTTTAACAAAGTTTGAAAGAAATAATTTTCCTATCGTCATATGTGAAAAATAGGAATTCTTTGAGGTTTGCTCTTAACTTGCAAGGCAGAGCCACATTTTAGCACGTCCTTCATTGTTTTCAATTTTTACCTTTCATCGTTACTTTTCGCCTCTTTCAACTTCACTTTTTTTTTTTTAACTTCATGAAAGGGGCTCTCCAAAATCCGCATTGCCATCATCCGCTCAGTGATTTTGCAGCTTAAAAACCGCAGCGCAGCCACCAGCATTTCCCAGACCAAAAAAAAAAAAAAAAAAAAAAATCCAAAACCCAAACCACCCAAAATCACCTTTAATTTTCCAAACGAGCAATAATCCACATTTCCAGAGCTCCCACCCGGACTTCCCCACCTCTGCTAGAAATAATTCTCTCTTTTTTTTTTTTTTTTTTTTTTTTTTTTTCCCGGGAAGGGTAGGGGGGCAATATTTAAGTTTGTTAACGCGGCTGGAAAATTAAAGGAAACATTTCAGCACTGAATAAACTCCTCCAAAATCCCCGTGTCACATCGTTGTGCTCTGTCACCCTGCCTGCTGTTGCTTATATATGAATTACACTTTCCAAATTTCGCCTTCATGATCAAAGGGAAGGGAAAAGGGTCCAAACTCCATCCAGTACATGGGTGCTATGTTGGGGGTAGAAAAGCTTGAACACAGTTTTCAATACCACCTCAAGGAACATAATATCATTCCATAATTCTTTGACTTAAGTTACTCAGAAAGAAGGAAGCAGGGTAAGAGGGATTGTAAAGTTTGATAGATTTCTTGTGGTGATAGTTTACAGTTTCTAAGCCAACATATAAAGGCGTGGGTTTTATTTTTGCATCGCTGTTATTGTACTCCAGTGTACTTTGTCATAAATCAGAATTATTTCCGCTACAACATGGGGCATAATACCGGGCAGAAATACAAATTTAAGGTAATCATTAAAGTGTTGCTACCAAATACTTCCTCGAAGCGAAAATGAATGTTTGTCATAAAAACGTAAGAAAACTTGGAAAAAAATACAATGGGCATAAGAAGCACTTTCTACACATAACTCACGGTTAAATAATTAGATTGAAAAGGGGACAGGTAAAATATTCCGGGGAAGTCTGAGAGATGCTTTGTCTTGGAAACTGCAGACATTTATATACTCCTCGGGGTGATGGGCAGAAGAGGGGGTTTTCTGGCATCTTTTCTCCCCCCCCCCCCCCCCCCGCATCCCCTCGTCCCTGCCTAGCAGGGTCCCCGGCTTTCCTGGCATCCCGAGCGCTGATTTGGGGACGTTTTAGGGCAATTGCTCTGTCTGTGGCGCTGGGGACAATGGGAGGACGTGGGGACAGCCCGCTCCGCGCATCCCCCCCCCCGCCCCGGCACAACAGGACCCGTGAAAAGAAAAGCAAACCCCCACTTTTTTGTTGGTGTGTCTCGGAGTTCAGTGGGGTAAAACCCCCTGAACTGGGGTAAAACCGCCTGAACTGGCCCAAAAAGGCCAGGTTGAACCCACGGGGGGGTGTGGGGGGGTGGGGAAGGAGCTTTCTAGGAAAGGCGTGGGGATGGAGCCCGACGGCGGCGGAGGATGAACATCGGACGTGTATATGGTTCCCCTAAAAGTGTGTAAAATTCAAAGTAGGTTATTAAAGTCCTTACCACGGGTAGACTCTCTCCTTTAAAGTTTTAATAGCATTTGTTCGTATTTATTTTCTGTAATTAGAGTAAAGCATTTTTCCCAACGGGGGTTCCACTTAGGCTGATGAATTTTATTTCTCTTTCCATTAATGACCCATGTTTATCATACTTCTAATTATTTTTAACTTTAAACAATATTCGGTCTCCTGGAGACGCCTCTGTGCTGCTTCCTAACGACAACTTCCTTCTTCCATGGCCAAAAAAAACCCATCACGGTGAAGTTTCGAGATATATTCAGGTCATATTTTTATGAACAATCCGATTTGATATTTACTCAGCCCCCTTTGCTCCCGAAAATGCTGATTAGCAACTCGCGAAACAGGCTTGAAAGCCTTCAGACATTTGCACCGGTACCTTCTGCTGGCAAAAACTGGTAAACAAAACGCCTGTGAACGGTGTAAATCTTTATTTTATACTCACAACGTTTACACATTCATAAAAGATGAGGTTTCCAGCCCCGTTTTTTTCTCTCTCCAGCAACCTGGATGGGGAGGTTTGCTCGAGATGCTCTTGCGAAGCGCCTGGTTCTGCAGAGAAGCAGATTCAAATTATTTAAAGTCACGTTTGATGTGCTCCCTGCAACTCCTTCATATCGCCTTCGACAAAAGCACCCACCAGAATACAGGGCGAAAAAATCAGGAAAACATATTTAATCTTTAGGCAGACAATACAGGAAACTATGAGGTCAAATTTTGGTGTCCCAAAAAATGCACATGTGTAACTGTTTGACTGAGCAGCATAAATTATTGGTCAGCCACATCAGCTGCAAAAATAAAGTAGAAGAGGGGGGGAAAAAAAAAATCAAACCGGGGGAAAAAAAAAAAAAAAGCAATATAATACAAAATTGCATTGGTCTTTAATTTCATCACCTATAAATGAGAAAATATTGGCTCCCATACTAAAGTTTTATTCTTTGCTTATAAATATTATGTGGAATTTTCGTTGGATATCATAAAACTGAACGATTTCTATCAAACTGTTTTAAAAAGACCTATGCAGATAACACAAATAGAGGCAATAAAGTCGCAAATAGCTTTCCAGGGGAACCAAATGGCGTCTGAAGCCTACGAAAGCTTTTACTGTGCTGGGGAAGGGGGCACACGAAATAGGATTATGCACTTTTAGGCTTTTTCGGCCTAAGATATTGAAACTCGTCCCACTTGATGCGGAGAGAAGACCCGCAAGGCTCTTGAAAGTTAAGTCGAGGGGAATTTTACAGCCCTGCTTTTGAAAATCTTTGGGAAAACAGGTTTGCAGACGTGAGAATGTTTAAGCAGGACTTTGCTCTAAACCGTTACAAATCACCCCAAACGGTCAAGTTCCACTTTCTCTGCTCAGACGTACTTTTTTTTTTTTTCCATGATTTTGCTTCCTTTCCTTTTTTCTTCCTTCTTTTTCTTCCCCCCTTCTTTTTCTTCCTCCCTTCTTTTTCTCCCACCCCCCCTTTTTTTTTTTTTTATGAAAGGTGGCGTTTTCTTTTTGTTTCACTTGAAAGTGACTCTGAACCCGTCTCTTTCTAATCGTAATGATCTTGAAATTCCGGGCTATCTCCCTTTTTATTTATTTATTCGCCATTGCCCTAATGCGCCGCTTCACCTAAAATCAGAGTTCACCCACCAGCACTGCAACACGCCGGGGAAAATGATGAAAAAAACGTATAGAGCTTTATTACTAGACAATTTAGAAAATAATAAAGAAAATAAAGTTGGGGGGGAGGGCACGGTAACCACGCAGGTTTAAATTCCGTCGTATTTAAGGCATCAAATCTTGCTCGGAGATTTAAAATTTAGAAGAAAACAACAACCTGAGCTCCCATCGCAGCGGATTGTGCCACGAAAGAGGAAAGAGGAAATATTGGAGAGAAAAGTAACTTTCCTCGTGAAATCACCCCAGGAAAAAATGAAAATCAAATAACATCCGACCAAATCGGGCAAGTTTCAGTTCGCGAAGCCTTCTGCATGATATTTAGCGAGTCCCAGATTGGATTTTTTTTTTTTTTTGCTACCCCCCAGTAGACGTTTCTTGGAGAGAAAGAGGGAGCAGACGGAGAGACAGACAGACGGACAGACAGGAGGGGAGAAAACCCACCACACCACCGCACTCTTGCAGTTCACCATCTGAAAGTCGCTCCCTTCTCACAAATTCGACCCCTTTTTTCCTCTCCACGAGGAATTATGTTGTTGTTTGTTTCCCTGCACAGCACCACACATCCCATTTTAGCCCAGAAACTTAAGACAGTTCGGGAATGAAAGTGGATAATTAGAAAAAGCTGTCTTCGCGGAGTCAGGGAAGGCGAAGCTGCTTTGCTGCGGGAAAAGAGAAAAAGGGGAAAATAAAGCAAAACTAGGTTTTCACCGTCTTTTTCTTCATCAAAAAAAGCTGCTTGGGCAATATCCAACCTGCTCTAAGGAGCTTCGGGGAAATGCCTGGCTGAAGGATCTCCGAATTATTCCCCAATTTCCACACACCCCCCCCGCGCTTTCTCTCCCCACATCTCTCTCGAAGCAGCAAAAGCAAAGCGGCACCCCCCCTCACCCCCCGACCCCATCCGCCCCCCTCCCCTTCCCCCAAACTCCCCAATAATTTTAATAAGCATAAAAATAACGCCAAGAAGCAGCAGCCGGCTCAGCCCGGAGGAGCTCGCCCGTGCCCAGCCTTGCTGGGGAGGGGGAGGAAGGCGCAGCCGAGCGGAGGAAGGAGAATGGGGGGGGGGGGGGGGTAGGGAGGCAACAATTAAAACCCTCAATCGGTTTTGGGGTGCAAAAAGACAATTCTGAGAAGGCAGGGGAAAAAGGGGGGGGGGGGGCGGGGTGGTTCAATTTTAGGTTTTACCCGCCAATTTAAAAAAAAAAAAAAAAAGGGGGGAGGAAATTTTGAAAAAATAAAAATAAAAAAAAATAAAATAAAAAAATTTTTTTTTAAAGTGTCCCCCCCTTCCCCTCTTCCTCTGCCTCCTCCCCGCGTGGCTCCGTTGGTAAACAAACCGGGGGGGGGGGACGGGACGGGGAAGGGGGGGTTTCTCCCTCCGCCTTTGTTCCCCGGGCCGGTCCCGGCCCGGTGCGGGCAGATGTCGCTGTTGCTCCACGGTGCCGCTCCCGGTGCCGCCAACTTGACCCCCGTGACGTCGTCCCCGTCTGAATCATCAAGGCCATTTTCAATCCTCATTGGCCTGGGCATCACGTGGGGGGGGGGGGGGGTGGCGGAGGGCGGGGGGGGGGGGGGGGCGTTGAGCGATGCGTGGATAATTATGGTGCTTGATATTTTTTCCCCCTAAAAAAAAGATGTCAGCCCCTGGCTGGAGTATTCCTCCTTAAAAACCCTCTCTGAAAATGTCATGTCCCAACAATGTGACTTCTAACTCGTTTTTGATGGACTCGTTGGCCGGTACCTGTAGAGGGGAGAATTATTCCTCCAGCCAAGGGATGTACATGCAGCCTGGGAGCGATTTCAGCTGCGGAGTCATGAGGAACTGTGGAATTATCCCGTCTCTTTCCAAAAGGGACGAGGTGAATAGCGCTACCTTGTCTCTCAGCACCTATCCATCTTACCTTTCGCAGCTAGACACTTGGTGTGACCCCAAAAATACGTACAGGATCGAGCAACCTGTTGCAAGACAGCTCCCATCCTGCTCCTTCCCAACCAATGTCAAGGAAGAGAATGTTTGCTGTATGTATAACGCTGATAAAAGAGCAAAAAATGCCACAGAGACAGCCCTCTACCCCAACCAAATGCCTGAGTCTTGCCTAAATGACCATGAAGTCCCCGTTCCTAGCTACTACCGAGCAAGCCAAGGTTACCCCTCCATGGAGAAGACGTCAAACTGCAGCAATCCAAATGAGTTTGAGGCAAGTTTTGAATCCAGGGCGAGCCTGAACCCAAGGAATGAGCATCTGGAACCAGCACCTCCACCTCCTCCACCTCCTCCGCCGCCCCCGGTGGCTAAAGTGAGTTTCCCCGAAAACACAAAAACAGATAATACTCAGAACACATCCACGAACGAAATTAAAACAGAAAAAAGCGCCCCAGCACCCAAAATAAGTCCTTCGGAAGCAGAGAAAGACCTGAATAAAAACACTGACACCAGCACTGACAATTCTGACAATGAAGCAAAAGGTAAGGGAATCATTCATTACCAGTAGCTAATTTCAGCAATTAGTAGTCATCCATAGCTAATAAGAGCAAGAGGAATGCGAATATGCAGTAATGTGCTCTCTACCCTGCCAACTTCTCCTCCAGAAATTGGCACAATAATGTTCTGTATTGTTGCTGTCTTTTGGAAAAAAAGATTCTTCCTAGAAATGTTGGGTTTCTAAAAAAAAATGTATATATTAGGGCTGGGAAAAAAGAGCAGAGAGCTATTTGCGAACTCGTCCTCTCGCTGTTTATATGGAGAAAATTTGCTGTGCGTGTACTTATGCAAAAAAAAAAAAAAATTTGGTCCTTGCAATCAACGCTGCAGAATGTAATAAGATGAGGTGGTTTTGCTCTGAAATCGCAGAGACTTGGGGTCTGTTTGCTTGGGGGGGGGGGGGGATTGCTTTGGGGGGTTTTGTGTTTATGAAGGCAGATGAACCCTGCTTTTTTTTCCCCCTCCATATCGCTTTCTATGCAAATGCTTTATTTCCGTGTGCTAAGCGAAATTGTCTTCTTTGGCTTTGCTCAGTGTTAAAGTGGGGTACAAAATTAAAGTGCGTAGAGTCTAATTTGCAGTTACAAACATCTCAGGCTGGAGTTGTGCACTGTGGCTCATTTCATGGCTTGGAAGCTCGTTGGGAGACTCAAAGAGGAAAAAGCTTTTTTTTTTTTTTTTTTTTTTTTTTTTCCTGGCGAA